>NC_045702.1:277269-582107 GCF_009834535.1 Camelus ferus | reverse complement strand
ACTGTTGATATTTTCACACATCTAAAGCTTAGATACTCTGGCACACACTGAGCAGCAATGGCTTTAACCCACAGTTACAGGGGTCAGGTCTGGGAGGGCTCAGACGTCACTGCGCTCGGAGAGTAACAAGCCTCATGGCCAAGGACCACAGGATTTCTACGTGGAAAGTCAGCCCTGCATTTTCAGAGATGAGAATCCTAAATTAAGGAGAAGATACCCCTGTCTTGTATGTGGTGTCCCCTCAGACCTGCTGAAGGCCAACACTAACTAATTTGGGCACAAATGACTGGGTGATGCTACTTCACAGAAATGCAGAAATGCTCACCGTGTGTGTTGATTTGTGCACTGTCATTGAGCTCTGATTTAACTAGTAAGAGCAATAGGCAGAGGCAGAGTAACCGCCCACTTCCTCTTCAGGAAACAAACACTGAAATAGGGCCAGCTCAAGACCTTCTGCAGGAGAGTAACAGACACGTGACAGGCGGCCCCCACGGTGAGGGAGACAGACCAGCCGGCTGGTGCGAAGCCCCATGTAGGAGGCGCTCTCACTAACTGGGCAGGACCATCCCTCTACCACGTCCTCCGTGTGCAGCAGACGAATCTCATTCCTTGACTGGCAAGCTCTCGCAGTCCTGGGACAAAGCTGTTTAGTTTACTCAAAGGAGGGCAACTCCAGTATCTGTGACCGACCTCTGTGTGCCAGGTATCATCCCAATTTACAGGTGAAGAGACTGAAGCCCAGCCCATCCCCTCCCGTCCCATCTGGGGCAGCTGTAACACCAAAAATGCCCCTGCCACATGGCTCACCCAGTGACCCCACCGGTGGCCACACTGCCACATCTGAGAGGGAGCTGGTGCGAAGTCCCAGCTTAGAAAACGGTGATACTTGGGTACGTACAAGTGGATAAATCAGTTGTCACAGCTGTCCTTTACGATCTGCAACAACACCTGCAGGAGTAGGCCCCAGGAGCACCTCTGAGCTTCACAGCTGGGGTTTTGGAACTGCCCTCAGTCTCTGGAAGCTTTCAGACCAGACGTCCCTTGGCCAGTCTCCTGAGGAGAGAGGCAGGACGAGCCCCTGCACTGCACGGAGGGCCACGTGCCAAGGTTACCGTTAGGAGAAACACCAGGAATCACCACACCCAGGGATGTGAAAAGCTGCCCAGCCTACCTGTGAGTGTCGGGGTGCTTACCTTTGGTATAGGGAACCGCAGCTGTGCGATCTGCACCTCGCTGACCAGAGGAACCGTGATGCGATTGGGAAGCACCAGGTAGTTCGATATGACGTCCAGAATGATAGTGTCTGACAAGCCACTGTGGGGGAACGAGAATAAACCATCAGACACTTCACGGCTAGTTTCACCTCCAACAGTGAACTCAGCACAAACAAGACAACGTCCGAGTTACATGGCCAAAGCTGTCTGATTCCTTCAGAAACAGCCGCTCTGCAATGCAGATGCGATACTGCCACAGTGACTTACCTCGGATTATTCTGAGGACATGAGGTCATATTCTGGCTACATTTCACAGTGTCCCAAATAACACCTCATACATTTGATGTAACTTTATACTGATTTAATACTGAAAAACTAAGACACACTTCGTTAAATTTCTTTCTTAACATAAAATATTTCAAACACCCATAAAAGTGGAGAGAAAACCAAAATAAGCATCCACTCGCTCAGCCCACATTCGTTACATTAGATTTCTCTCTCTGGTTACGTGTGCAGAGCTCCCAACGAAGCAAAAAAATGTACAGTTCATTCCCTCCTCACACTTTATTTGGGTACTAAACCCTGCAATTGCTTTGAAATACTACACACCCAGCACAAAGAACTCAGTAGCATGAAGAAGACCGTGGAGGCTAAAGAAACATACACCTAACTCATCTGTTGTCTCTTCTTTGGGGTCAGTGTGAGAATTAAGCAACGTGTGTGACAACAGTTCTGAGAGCACACACGAATGAGGTTTCCTTGCTACTGAAGAACACCTTGAATCAGAACTGCAGAGCCTTGAAAGAACCCTTCTTCTCACCAGTACTTCCTACAGTCATCGGGGAGCAATGCCCGAGCCCAGCTGCAAGTTGAGGGCCTCAGCTCAGGACTTTCGGTCCAACGAGGGAAAATCAAGCCACACCCCAGACAGCACCGCTCTGGGGTGAAGATGTCAGTTAAGCAGGGTTAACGCCCCAAAGGGATGGAGAGAGTTAAGCTGGCGGACCCTGGATACGCGCTTACCAAGCAGAGGTGGAGGTGGTCCTTTGAAGCTTTACCTGTTCTTACTACAGGTGTTTCCCTCCAAAATACTGGTTTTATTTATACTGAAAAGTCTGTTGAAACACAAAACCCCTCATTGGTGATGTAATGTTTCAAGAATCCCTTAGCTGCTGTGGTGATGAGTCAGCTGCCGCCCCCACAACGCCTACACCCAGCAGAGGGCTGCCCGGTGCCCGGAGCAGGGCTGTCCTTCACCCAGGGGCAGCCTCCTGTGGCCAAGCCTCCCGCCAGCCCTCCCAGTCCTTCAAACCGTCCTGCTCATCACCTGACGGCGATTTCCAGCCCCAGTCTCACTCCTCTTACACCCCTGACACTCAGGTCAGGACTCTGCCCCCCAAAACAGCAGGACAGCTAAAATTTATGGTGAAGTGAAGTGACTCAGGCGTCACTGCCACTTTATAACACTCCTGAGCTCTGCTTCGTCATCAGTGCAAACAGCGTGTAGAATGTTCATTTTGTAAAGCCTGCGGCATGACCTCATTAAGTTATGTTCAAAGTTATGGAATGTGTAATTTTGTGACAAGGCTTGCCACAGCTGTGAGTTACTTGAGAAAGTCTCTGAGTCAGAAATAGTAGCCCAAGTTTTATGTTAAGTATGTGTGTATACATTTTATTACATAAAAATACAAATTATATAATTACAAATCACATATAAATATGTATAATTTAAAAGGGATACTTTAATATATCCCTTTTAAACCATAGCCTCATTTTTTAATTCATAACCTCATTTTTGAATGGTGTGTTTATTTCACATGAATATTTTTAGTGATATATGTAATCCTATATATTGCTTATGTAAGAATGGTTTATATATGTATTGTGTATGTAAAAATCTATGTACAATACAATAGTGAGAAGCTATTACTGCATAAAAAGAGCCTGTCTACATACAAAATCACAAAGTGGAACGGAGCTGTACGAGTGTCTGCATCTCCAGGCGCACACATGCATGAGTGTACCCAGCTTAACTGAAGGACGGGGTCTGAGCCCCAAAGCAGTGGCCCGGGGCTCACCTGCCCTTGGCTCTCCAAAGGCACTGACCTGACGCTGTCTGCAGAGCGGGTGCCTGACGGACCCCAGGCTTCCTTCCACGCGACGCTGAGAGGGGTTGGCCAGTGCACACCCCTCTGCCCTGAGTGACAGCAGGACCTGCTCCCTTTCCCCTGCTGCTGCTTCTTTTCTTTCTTTTTTTTTTTTCAGTTTTGGTTTTTGGGTGTTTTGATACCCCAGGTGGGACAAGAACCTTTCCCCTGCTTCTGATGACAGTTCTTTCTTCAGGGACCCCCTCCCTTCACTGGAGCTTTTTCAAGCACTTCTCTGACTCCCCTCCAGGTGGGCACAAGACCCAGACCTGACCTTCAAAATCCTGGGAATCTGTCCAAGGAAGGGCGGAGAAACAGAAGTCAGCCCTGGAGCCTTGGCCCGAGCTAGTGGGAAGGGGCTCTGATCCCTGAGGTTGCCCTGCCGGCAGCGCAGGAGCTGGAAGCTGCTCCTTCATAGCAAGTGCCTGGCTGGAAACGGCCCCCAGTGGAAACACAGAGCTGGGCACTGGACAGAGAGCCCATGGCACCACCTGGACACCAGCACCTGGCTGCAGCTGAGGTCACCCAAACGAGGCCCCAGGCCTCTTGGGGACTGAGCCAGGAACGTGGGCTCCAGAAGACAGGCATCTGGCCGCCCATCCACAGCTGCACCCGGCACTCAGCACGGCGGCCGGCTCCTGGCAGGCACTCAGTACCCATTTGTTGGGTGAATGAATACACTGGCTTTAAAAAACAGTATTTATTTACTCACTTAATTAAGACTGTGGGAATTGCAACTGTTGTTGCAACCAAGGATCCCTACTGACACTTTAACAACACTTTAAAAAAGTTGTCCCTTCTTTCCAAAGATCTTTTAAAGATAACAGTACTTTTCTACATCAAATAAACCGCAGTACCTAAAAGAGACTTTTATTAAGACTATGTCTCAATTTAGTAAAGTCTTAATTTTTCCTTGATAATGAAACAAAATAAAATTCTTTCTAATGGTCATTTCAGGGACATAAACAAATACGTTAAGATTAGAAAAAACAGACCGAAACCAAGACTTTCAAATTTAATTTCTAAGCTATTTTAGAGGAAAAAAATTCAGAGATTAGCCAAGTGTCCACTGGGAACACATGAAACTTAAACCAATATTTAATGCATTTTAACCTTCAATTACAATAGTGAAGCCAGCAAAAGCAGGCTTTGAGGCTGCAGCTCAGAGCTTCCAGCCTTGGGGGGGGGGGGGGACTAGCAGGGTTGTCACAGGCGCCCTCCACCCTGGGACATGGGGGCGGGGACACAGCAGGGCGTGCGCCTGACAGCTTCACAGACTCATCATGGGACGTCTCCTTGTGCTCCAGACACCAGACTGCACAGACGACGAAGGGACTCCCAGTGACCTGATGGAGGAACTCAGTTCTGCCCCGCAACCCGGCTCCTGGAGCCCCTGTGCGCTCCCAGGTCCAGGCCTGGCTGCCACCCATCCAAGGAGTGGATCAAGGCACCAGGGCAGAGGAGGTAGCACAGCTTGAAAAGAACCCAGAAAGGGACAGTTCTGAAACATACAGTTGGAAAACTTTTTAAAGTTTGCCTTATTTTTCTGGGAAAACAAATACAAACAAAATATAACAGTTCACTTACAGGAATTAACAGCCTACTACTTTCCTAAAACATCAAAACTGGAAAACACCCAACGGCAAACGGAAAGGCCCTGTCCAGCCTCACCGGTCCTCCCACAGCTCGTCCGGGCCCAGAGCCGCAGATGCGCTGCGACCACTGCCCCGAGGGCCTGTGGAAAAGGCCCAGGGATGCCCTTGGGTATTCACGACACCCAGAAGGCACCCCGCACCACCAACAGGCGAACTACAGCGCGGGACGGAGTACTTACTTCAACCCAGGGATGTCGAGAAGATTAGTCAGTCCTGTCCAGTTAATTTCTAAAAGCTGTAATGAGAAAAGGGCAAAAATATTACGCATACAAATTATTTCCAGTTATCATATGCAATCACACAGGTGTTTCTTTACAAACAGACGGGCTCCTGCATAATGCTGTCCTGGGCCTCGTTTCCCACGCAGGAGAACTTGGAGGCCGCCGGCCCTGTCGGTGTGCAGATGGCCTGCCTGCTCTCGTTTTGTCTCTTGAGCTCATAGTTTTCTCCAGTAAAATCATGTGATTATTTATATACCATTCTCTTATTGATGAGCACTTAGAATACTTACAGCTTCTCTTTTATTGTAAGTAGTGATTTAGTATCTTTTTACCACATGTTCTTACATGCATGTGGAGACCAGTGTTCCAAAAGTGGAAGTTGTCAGAGACATGTGTTTATTTTCTATGTGATAGATGCCACCTAGTTGCCCCAATACTGTATCAATTTATATTACAGCAAAAGTGTAGGAAGATATCCTTTCTTTTATACTCTCATCAAAGAGAGACATTAAAAATCAGCCTTTCTGGTAGTTAAAATATGGTACTTTACCACTCTTTCAATCTGCATTTTCCTGATGTTGGCGGAACATGTTCCTTCCGTTCATTCAACATTTGTATTTTCTGCTCATTTTTCTAGCAGGCATTTAACTGAGAAGAATTCCTACATAGTTGGCTGAGAGTCTCTTAAATTGATGTGGACAGGTAAAAAGCACCGATTAGAAACGCTGCTTTTCCTATGAAGACGAGCATTGCATGTAATAGAATCACCTGGGCCTTGTGTTTGTAGAAGATGTCAGGCGAGACTGCATAACCTCTACCACCCACACACCCGAGTAACAAAACTGGGAAGTACAAACATGAACGGGAAGGGTTAGGATTCATCTGGATCAAAACTCAAAAGCAACTATTTCAACAAGTCCTGAAAGTAGAACCTCCCGGCACCCCGATCATGATCTCAAACACACTTTCCACTTAAAGGACAGGGGATTTTGAAGAAATCTAGGCCTGGGGCAAAAATTGTTACCGGGAGCCTGGGCAATCCTGCTGAATCAGAAAGAGTAAAGAAACCTCCAGGGCCGTCTCAGGGAGCCACCTCTGGGAAGGGACTGCAACCATCACTAGACAATAAAGTCTCAGGAGATTGAGGCCTGCTCACAGGCCCCTTGTCAAAATGAAGAGACGCTACCCAAGCTCAGAGAAACAAAGCGCCAGGGTGAGGTGGGGGGGCAGAGGCAGAATTCATGGAAGGAAGGACTCAGCTGGGTTTGGAAAGAGAGGAGATTTGAACACAAGAAAGAAAGCCCCAGGCCAAGGGCCCCCATGTTCAAGGCCCTGAAGGCACATGGTGGGGAGGGGGCACCAGAAGGGGCTGGGGTCGAAGGAGGGGTGGGGGACAGGGGGAGAGGAGTGTGAGTGACTGTGTGAAAGTGTGAGCGCATAAGTGCCCACGTGTGGGGACACAGGCAGGAGCTCACTGGGAGGGGCAGGTCCAGGCAGTGCTTTGGAAAAACAGCTAAAATTAGTGCCTCCCTGCACCCCCCCGACTGAGATCTCCTTCAGGAAACTGAAGAGCCAGTGAGACGCGTTTCCCAATGATGGGAAACCACCCGTGGGGCTGCCATGCTCTCCTGTGAGGAGCAACGAGTAACGCGGTCTCACTGCAACCGCACCGCCAGCGCACGTGTGATCCACGGAAGCTCAGACTTGCACCCGCAGCCTCCCTGGGGACCCGCGGATGGCGCTACGGAGGCAGCAACCACAACCCTCACTGCAGCAGACTGCATGCCAGGGCCAGGCGTCCTGTGTGGGACATTGGTTAAAAATATAGACTGCTGGCTCCTGTTCCTCTCCAGAGTGTTTGAAATGCCTATTTGGGCTGGTGGTAAAGGTCACAAATGCTTTCCTTACGTCGTAAAGCTCCTGGGACTCCCACCCCCTACTTGGGACGCAGGAAACTGGGAAGAGCATCCCTCCTAAGTGCACAGGGAGCTGAGGTGACAGAGCCCCCAGGGCAGCACAGCCAGAGGGGCCCTATGGAATCCACAGAAATCAGCACACACTCCATGTGGTGTGCCAGCCGACAGGACTTCCTGCAGGGAGAGGCCAGGGAGGGGCAGCTGCTACTGGAGAGACACAGGCCTGCCTTCCCCGGAGGATACAAAGAAGGAGGCCCACTGCAGCTGAGAGGAAGGAAGACAACCCACCCTCTGTGCCCTGGGGGCGGGGGGGACACCATCCTAGGCCCAGACCACAGAGATGCAGTACTCTCTCTCGCACAAGACTCTCCAAGGGCCACTGAAAGTGCGCCTGGACAACGTTGACGGGACGAGACTCTCCAACGTAATTAAGACACCAAACTCCAGATCCAGGAGGCTCAGAGAACACCTTATAAACACCCCCGTAGCTCCCCAGGTGCTCTCAGTCTTAACGTGCAGTCTAAGTCCAGGCCCTCCTTAGTCCGGCAGCCCTGCAGGCCTGTCTGCCCGGCCCTGCCCCTCCATCTCCCTGCCGCCCGCCAAGGGTTGTGGAATTGGTTTCTGGGAGCCCTGTTCAAACACTGGACCTTCCACTCCTGGTCTGGGGTTAAGGGCCCGTGTTGGGTGCTGCTGGAACAGGGCAGGCAAGGACAGAGTGAAGACACAGAGAGAAGTGAAAGAGAAGTAATAAAATGGCTGCGCTTAGGCTAATTCCTGGCCTTATACTTGCCGTTTACTTTTAAAACGGTCAGCAAATCTGACCGGACACTGCCCCAGGCCCAGGCCCATTGTTACAAGTAGAGCTGGAGTTATTAATTTTCCTGTTTGTTTTACTTCACTCTGGCAACTGAAATTTACAATCATGTTTGGATTCTGAGTCATCCCCCTAGGAAGGGAGTCACCGGACAACAACCTCAGGAGAGTGACCAGACCCTCCGAAGTCCCTCCTGGCGCCTAATGAGCCTGATCAGATAAAGAAGGTCACGTGCTGATGACACTCCAGACCAGTGGACAGTCCCATGATGCTGGACAGACTCGCCAAGATTCGGAAGGAAGCTTCACCAGAGGCTCTTGTTGATAGATACCCGCTTTTTCTCTCCGGTTTCTTCGCTATATAATCATTAAAGCCCCAACCCCAAGACGGGCTCACAGTTCTGAAGGCACAAGCCTGCTGGGAGTCCCCTTTGCCAGGCAAAGTAATAAAGCTGCCTCTTTTCTTCTAAGCTCGAAGACCTTGTCTCTGGGTTATTTGGCTCGTCGGGGATGGGGGCCCATCTTTCAGCAACAGAAGGACGAAGCCAAGGCAGAACAGCACGGGAGAGGGACAGCGGCCCCGGCGCTCACGGCCCACGTTCCATTCTGTCCCTAACCCGCGACTGCAGCCCCAGCACGGGCTTCATGAGGCACCTAAATATGCTAATTTGTTTATAAAGGAAGCCCTTCCTTTTCCCTCCTCTGCTGAAGGTTCCTCAACACTGGAGTCCTGGCTGGGAGGACTTGGTTCCTTCTTACAGTCACTCTAAAATGAAGATGCTATTCCCATTTCACAGGTGAAGAAACTCAACCTGTGGCTCAGAGACCCAGGATAACCACATTCAGAGCAAGTCCCAGACCATGCCCTGGAGAAGTTCCAGAAAAGAACTCCTGAGTCAGTCCAGCCTACTCCACACTCCTGCGACAGATGCAGAGGTGACGCAAGGACTCCCGAACACCCTTGAGCGCGCGTGCCCAGACACTCCCAATGTCTGCCAGGTTAGTGCGTGCAGGTGGCCACCTACTCCCTGCGACCCGTCCAGCTGGGTCGCCCCGGCTAGTACCAGAACCTTCATCCAAACTTTTGTGCTCACCAATACTTGACTTCTGGTGTCAGACTCCACCAGAATAATAACCCTACATTTAGGAATACTTTGGATTTCTTAAAAACCTGAAGACTTACACTAGGGGCCTGGTACTGTACACTTAGTGTTTTACACCCACTAACGCTCCATCTTCATCTCTAATCTTCCCAGAGAGGTGCTGCTGGAAAGGGGAAACTGGGGCTTAAAGAAATTAAATACATCTGAGGTTCCAGTTCCACATCCTTGAATTCAACCAACCACGGATGAAAACTATCTGGAAAAAAAAAATTCCAGGAAGTCCCAAAAAGTAAACCTTAAATTTGCAGCACTACGGCAACTATTTATATAGCATTTACATTGAATTTTAAACTATTTATGCAGAATCTACTGTATTAGGTATACTGATAATTTAAAGTACACAGGAGGATGAGCACAGGTCATGTCCAAATGCTACACCATTTGTATAAGGAACTTGAGCATCTACAGATTCTGGAATCCAAGGGAGGCCTGGATCCAGTCCCCTGCAGACACTGAGGGGAGACTGCAATCTGTTCAAAGCACACAGATCAAGGAAGAGGAAGAACCCGGGTGGAGACGGAGGCTGGGTGGCGCCTGCCTCCACCACGTGACCCAGAGCAGTTCAGTGTGGCCCGTCCTGTCTTCTCTGCGCCCCACAAACCCAGCACACCACGTGCTTTCAGTTTCTTTCTTAAACAAGCAGCATGTTATCAACACGAACCTAGACAAACCAGCAAGCAGACCAAGTCTTCACCTCTACGTCATCTGGAGGGTCAAAACCCCGTCTTTCCCTGGAGTGAGGAAGGACCTGGCACCAACAGGGAGCTTTGTTTTCATAGTTTCCAGATGGAAGTGACTGAAAAAGTCCCCTTTCTCCGAACCCTGTGTTTGGTGATTGTAACTCACCATTTAAGGACACGAGATTTTCAACCTTTCATCGCCTCATCCTTCTTTTCTGAGCACTAAAACTTCACTTGGAAGTTAATATTACAATGTTAGTTTTTAAACTAAATACACCTATGGAAGATCCAAACTAAGGAAGAATATTGCTAAGTTAAAGAGTAAGACTTACAGATTTTAATTTTGTTACATTCTAAACTGACAAAAAGGTCTTTCTGTAAATTGTTAAAAATTCCCTGTAAACTGAAATTATTTAGCATTTTGCTAGAGACTAGTCTTTTTATACTTGTTAATAAAGTGATTTTCTTAAACATTCTGGCTTTTAAACAATTTGTGTGTGCGGAAAAAAATCCATGAATTTTAAATCTTTCATAAATCTCATTTCTCAAAATTTTAGTAAATTAAAATTTAACACAGAAGTTCCTTAATAGTTTTTGAGTTTTACGTTGTTTTCTGTTGTTAAAGTACATTCAAAATAAGCCAATTATTTAAGCAATAAAAAGCAAAGGCGAATAATAATTTTAGTGGTAACAAAGTGATGACACTTAAGTCTTATATTTTTATACAGAAAAGTGCCACTCACTTGGTCTGATAAACCTGTATTTTAAAAACCTGAAGACAATAATTTGTATTCAGTTATTTGAATCAAATTATACAAATGAATATCCCCATTCTAAATCATACATGATGCTAATGGTGCCTCCAGAAAGGGCACGTCACAGGTTACAAAGGTGGCATCTGGTGAAGAGACAGATGCAGAACAGATCAACCTATTCATCAGACATTTACTCCACTGTATGGAGACAGATGCGGCTGTGCTTCAAGAGCTCAGGAGACAGGAGCGACCAGGCACAGGGCTCTGGGTGCCAAGGAGGGCCTGACTACCTGTGTCCCGGGAAGGGGAGAAACAGAGAGGGGAGGGCAATGCTCTGGGAGAGGAGAGAGGACGAGGGGGTGGTAAGGGACATGGGGTTGGGGGCACTACCGTGCACTGTGACTCCCCGTGCGCAGTCAGCAGGGGCTGAGCCTGAAGGGCTGGGGAGACAGACCTCACCTGGACCAGAGGACTGTCTGCAAGCAAGAGCCGGCCCCTGGGGGTCAGTGTGCACCTGGGAAGACACGCTAGTGGTGACGTCTTCTGAGGACAGAGCCAGATAGGAAGCCAACTGAAGGCTGCAGAAGCCCAAGTGAGCAGCCATGCAGGTACAGGGTCACTGGGGAGGAGTGAGGCCATGGTGGGGGGAGCGTCTAGGTGGGAACAACATTTCTGTTCTCTTATTTTTGTGCCTAATTAGTAATGAGTATTGACTCCTTGTAACCAAAAATGGAACACCACACATACCTAACAATGTGAAATGATACTATTTACCACAGTTTATCAAAGTGTTAGAATATAATTCAGTCAAAAAGAATCTTTGTGACTTTTCAAAAACTGAGGGCGTGTCTGTGTGCTTCACGCACTGCCAGCTCGGGGGCCATGGGGAAACCTGGGGGCCTGAGGACAGCACCTCTGCCAGCCAGGCTGGGCCAGGTGCAGACGCCCAGACTCATGGTTCTGTGACTTGGACAAATCAGACTCAGTTCCTGGCCGGCAAAAGGAAACTGTGTGAGTAGGTAACTACAGAGCTATGAGGACTGAATGAGTAAATATCTATACATCCTACTCAGTGATAGGTGCTGAATGTTAGTTCCCACCCACTGTTTTTTTTAAAAGTCTCTTTTCAAATTTTCTGTAGCAAATACTTTATTTTTGTAATCAGGAAAAAAACCGTCTACCAAGAGATGTGAAGCCCTCCACTAAGCATAAAGAGATGAAAACACATAGGAGTCATGCTCCAGAAAGGGAATGGAGTGAGTTAAACTCTCTTCCTCCACTCTGTATATTCTTCGTATGTGCACATGCTTGTCAGTGAGCTGGAGGAAAAGGAGATAAAGGTGGACTTACTGGCTTCCTGAGGAAAGAAGATCGACAAAGCTCCCACCAAGGGCATGTCTCCAATCAGCGGCTCCAGGATCACCCGCATGGTACCGTGAATCTGAATTCAAACAGAGACCAAAGTAGGTGACAGAAAACAAGTCCACAGGCCACTTACTGATGGGAGGAGGGGGTGCATGATGTTCTTAGTGATTTCTGAGCATCTGACTTCAGTTTTCTCTCAAGTATAACCTATGAAGAAAAACTTAACTTCAAAGAAATTCTGAGTTAATAAAAACTTCACAACTTTTTTTTTGAATAGAGCATAGAGAATTTGAGAAGACAATGAAACTTTAAAAACCTTACCTGTATACTCTGCACACCAGCTCTACAAAAATATCGCTTGATCTCCAAATCAATCTCACAATTTCCTACAAAACTAGCAAAGAAAAAGTTCTGTATTACATTCTCTTAATCACCACAGACCAGCAAGATATGTAATTTGAATACAATGATAGTAACGCAACAACATCAGACTGTAGGCAAAGCTGTCGCCTGCAGCCCCGCCCATGTCCAAGTACGTTCCTGCCAGGGCACAGTGCTCACTGCTGCAGAGCCAACTCCTGCCCACGGCAGTGAGGCCCATGGCAGCGAGGCTCAGGATGTGCCCGGTGCCATCAGGGGTTAGAGACATGGCATGTGTCCGGGCATCAATTCTACTCAGTGACAAGTCATTTCACTCTTTAGCGTGAAGCACACCTGGACACACATGATGCTGCATGTAAGGCGTGCACCTCTTTTTAACACAAACAGGATGCTTTGCATGACTCCCACCCTCCACTCCAGAAGCAGAACATTATGCTCCTGCTGGGAATCCCCAGGGTCAGTTTGATCATCACTGGACACAGAGTGTCTAAGCGCACGAGCAAAGTACTAACGAAAGGCATCTAGGGCATGTTCTCCCCATCTTTGCAGTCCTGGTGTAAAAGTCGGTACCTACAGGGCCTTCAAACTGAGCACGGGTCTCCTGCTTATGGGTAAATCACCAATAGCCTGCTTCAAAACCATCTCAAAACTTTCCTCTTTTTCACTTGTCAACTGAGAAAAATGCATGTGAGAGCTGTGAGTTAAGTTTTATTTGTGGCAAATGAGGACTCTACCCTGGGAGACAGGGTCTCAGATGGCTCTGAGGCTGCTCCAAGATGCGGGGGAGGTAAGTGCACATGGTCCTGGTGAAGCTGGAGGGACGTGCAGTCAGCACACGTTTAGGCAGCACACGTGCTGCTGGTCCCGAGGAGCAGGTGTCCCCGTTAATGATTTCAGTGCTTTTCCAGATATGAAGAGACAAGAATCTGGGCTCATAAAGTCTTCTCCTGGAAGTCTCTATCTGCAGGCATGGTCTGCTGGCTTCCCCAGAGCACAGAGCACCTCATTCTCGTCTCCGCCCAGACCTCCCCTCGGGGTTCTGGTGCTCAGGGCTGCAGCTCCCGGTGACGCAATCCTCGCAGAGGCACACAGCCAGTGACAAGTTTTCACCCATGCACTTTAAGCCTTGATCATTTTGTTTCCTAACTTCATTCAATCACTCCTTCCATGTCTCTACTGCCAATAACTTAGGTCCCTGTCTGGAACACACAAGAAGGCAGAGTACAGATTTTCTGGAGACAAGAACATCTGAGCTGCATCACTTCCATGTGCCATGATGTCTGCTAAAACCACAAAAGCCAGATGGCGTCTTCAAAATGGCATCAGTCAACAGGTTCACTCCAGCAAGTATTTAATAAACGTGTGAAACGCTCCCTTGTTGCTGGAACAAGAGGACAAGGTTTGTGCCCCGGAATCGCATGCTCAGCTAGTGGACAGTCCTTCCCAGGCTTCCTCTTCACTCCCCTGGTGGCAGCAGCGTTTGCAGTGGTGCCAAATACATCAAAGACGCCGAGTTTTCCGCATTACGTCCTTGGAGCAGTCCATCCTCCCTTCCGTAGTAACTAGTCCTGACTCTGCACGTTTACTGCATTAACGCTCATTCCAAACTCCAGGATGACATTATAAAATAATATCCCTGCTGCCATGTGTCAGTCGCTGCCTCACAGCAATGTCACAGGCCTCAGAGGATGCGGGGAGCACAAGCCAGGTTCATGAAGGACAAAGACAAGAGCCGAGAAAACCCTACTGTGGGCACAGCACCAGGAGACCCCAATTCACTTTTCCCAATTACCTTTTACTGTGGTGAAACACACGTAACATAGAATTGGCCACCTCAACCACTTCCAGGTGCACGGCTCAGGGGCATGAAGCACAGGCTGCTGTGCAACCACCCCCACCACCACTGCCAGAACGCTATCAATCTTGCAAAAATTCTATAGCGCTGACCAGCGAGCTCCCCTCCCCCACCCCCAGCCCCTTTCTGTCCCTGCGAATCTGACTCCTCCAGGGGCCTCGTATGAGTGGAATCACACTGCAACTTGTCTTTCTGTGCCTGGCCTACTGACTCAGCGTGTCACCCCTGCTGCTGCAGGATGGACACTGCTACCCCAGCACCTCCTTCTCTGTAAAGGCTGAATGACACTTTGCTCTATGAACATGACACTTCCTGCTTATCCACTCAACAGTCACAGACACCTGGATAGTGTCCACGGTTTAGCTATTGTGAATAAAGCCGCTGTGAACACGAGTGTAAAATATTTCTTTGAGATCTTGTTCTTAATTCTTTTGGGTATATACCCAGAAGTGGAGTTGCTGGATCAAATGGTAACACTGTAAGTTTTTTGAGAAACCACTATTGTGCTTCTACTTCACACGCTCACCACCAGGGCACATGGGTTCCAACATCTGTGATCCTCACTGAGCCGTCTTCTGAGTGATGGATCCTGCTGGGTGTGAGGTCGTTCGGACGTGTGTCTCCCGATTAACTGTGACTTCTCACGTGCCTCTGCCCACTTGTGTATCTTCCTCAGAGAAATGTCCATCCAAGTCCTTTGCCCATTTTTGAATTAGGTTATTTGCTTTTTTGTTGTTGTTGAGTTGAAGGAGTTCCTTACACATTCGGGACCTCAGTCCCTATGAGATCTATGATTATACAGATTGCACTGATTCTACAGCTTGCTTTTAGTGTTGACTTTTAACAATACTAAATCTTCCAAACCATGAACATGGGATTTACGTCTTCTCGTGTGTCTCCATGTGTTTGTATCTTTAATTTCTCACAGCAATGCTTTGTGGTTTTCATTGTACAAGCCTTTCACCTCCTCGGTTAACTCCTAAGTATTTTATTCTTTCTGATTCTATTGTAAATGAAATTGTCTTCTTACTTTCCTTTTTGGGTTGTTCATTGTTAGTATATAGAATGTACCTGATTTTTCTTTTTTGTGTTGACTTCGTATCCTTCTACTTTGCTGAATTTGTTTACTAGTTCTGAAAGACTTCGTGGTGGAATCTTTGGGTTTTCTACATTTAATATAATACCATCTGTGCACAGAGATAATTTTACTTCTTCCTTTCCAACGTGCACACCTTACTTTGTTTTCCTCGCACCTACTTGCTCTGAAAGAACATCCATGTTGAGGAGCAGTGGCGAAAGTTGGTACCCTTCTTGTTCCCGATCTCGGAGGCAAAGGTCTCAGTCTTCTACCACTCGTGGGATGCTCACTGTGAACACATGCCTTTTACTATGCTGACATAGTTTCTGTCTCTTCAGTTTATTGAGTGTTTTTACCAGGAAAGAGAGTGTTGAACTTCAAGTGCTTTTTCTGCATAACTGAACTGATCACGTGGCTTTCTCCATATTCTGTGAATGTGGGGTGTTACACTGATCAGTCTCCATATGTTGGCCCATCCTTGCATCCCAGGAAGAAACCCTACTTGGTCATAGTGTAGAATCCCTTCAACACGTTGCTGAATTCAGCTTGCTAGCATTTCATTAAGGATTTTCGCATCAATGTTCGAAAGGGATACGAGTCTGTCATTTTCCTTCCTTACAATGCCTGTAATTTCTTTTATTTCACACATTTTATGAGTGGCAATCACCTAGGTTATCAGGAACTGAAACCCAGGAAGTAAACAAGAAAGCCGGTCAGACCCCACCCACAGCAGGTGCGAAGAGCGCTCTCACACCCCCCCCCCCACGGGCGCAGCTGACACAACACACACTCACCTAATCTGAAGGTCCAAAATGATCTGTCTCTTGTCCACGTTTTCAGTGTACACTTTAACACCATTGATCCTGAGGGGCTGAAACATAATCAACTCACTTTAAAAACTAAGGAGGGCAGAAGACAACCAGGTGCTGCGACATGGCAGAGAGGAAGGAAGAGGAGACTCCGTGTTCACGATGCTCTAGCTGCTTCTCCAGCAGCAAGCCACGAACCCTTGGCCCCTCAGTGTCCTCATCTGTACAACATGTGATGAGGGGCCTGCTCCCGGGGAACGTGAAGCTACCAGACACGGAAGCATGAGGCGCCTGGAGCACTCACTGCCCGTTGCAGCGAGTGCTCAGGACGGTGGACGCGGCTCCAGCTGCGACTGGCTTTGCTCCTTCAGGACCCCAAGCCCCTGGTCTCTGCCAAATGACCCCGACTCTCCCCCTCTGCCCCGTCCCCCTCTGCCCCATCCTTACTACATGGTTTGAAACATAAGTTTCTTTCATTTTTTATGTCATAATTTTCCATTTCTTAAGATTTTCACAAAAGCAGGGCTTTTCAATGAATATATGTGTGTACATGCATGACGGGGACACTGCACTGTACACCAGAAACCGACACATTGTAACTGACTGTACTTCAATTTTTTTTAAACGAGGCTTTTCATTTAAAATACTCGCTATATTTTCAATACCTAATACACAATATAAAGTCAGAATCAAACAACTCTATAAAAAGAAAAGGCAGACTATTAATAGATGTTATACTTCAAGGGCCCCGTTGTAACACCATTTCCAAACCTTTTCCCTATTTATTAATTTGAGACCCCTTCTAAGAAAGTTCTCAACAGCACATTTGAGCATTAAAACTCAAGCTGAAGAAATATCTTACCTATCTTGCCTACTGCTTCTGTGACAGGATGGGTGTCCTGAAATCTCACTCTTCAACCAGCTGCAGGACTAAACTCTAAGTCTACCTTTCCTACCGTCCCAGGTTCCGGGCTATTCCCCTGATCACACAGCTCAGACACGTGCAGGATGACAGATCACAGGACACAGTGAGCTCACCATGTGGATAAGTGAAAAGCGGGCACAGACACTCAGGGCCCTGAGTTCAAATGACTGCACCAAGGATTCCCTTCCTCCCAGACGACACCTCGTATTAGGGGGAGGAGGGGCCAACCCCGGGGGACCAGCACCGACCGAGGATGGACAAAGACCCTGTGTGGGCTCCCTCTCTTCTTCATTAGACAGCCTGAGTCACTGTGGAAGACACTGAGCCCTCTCTGCACATAGAAAATGGCCCTCGATGGGGGAGGGGACCAGCAGCCAGGAGATGTCGGATAGGAAAGAGCCTGGGGGCAGTGACACGGCCAGGGGTCAGTTCTCAGACACGTCCACTAAAACCCCGAAAGGCTGGAGCACAGACATCTGAACACACAGTCCATGCCTGGCTTTGCTGTGGGTGTGTTTGAAAGTACTGCTCAACTCCGACTTTTTATTAGGCATAGAAAAAATGTTACCTTGAAAGTAATATAACATTATGTGTCAATTATGCCTCAATAGAAAAAAATGCTACCTTCAACCATTACTAATAATTGTAAACACTGACTTAAAAATATAAAAACAGTCTTAAGGCTTCCGTAGAGTTAGGATTAGGGACTTTCCCTTGCATGTGAGGTGACTCCGATAACAGAATCTATCTTTCCCTCCACCTGTGTCATTGTTGTGGTGCCGGAAAGCCTGGCACTGGGGCCCTGAGCTGTTGCCTCTAAACGTCTGGAGAGTAAAGCCTTCATCACGTGTCATCACAGCATCATTGGTATGTCTATACATCAAACTCCTTTTCCAGCAGAACAGGTGGCAGAAAACTGTACAAAGGTAACTCTGACAGAAGAACGTGGGGCAGACACTGGTGGGGACCACGGGGACCACCGATGAAACTGCAATGGCTGAGAGACCACAGGGGATGAGTGAGGTGAGCCCAGATGGAGGAGGAGAGGACCTGCAGGATGCTGGCCTGGGAGGACCTGCATGCACACTGCCAGCCTTCCAGAAATTTCCTCTAGAAAATAACGTGTGTGCACAGGTAAGAACACTCAAGATGAAACAAACCTGCTGCCCCATGTCAACCCTCGTGAAGCTGAAGGTGCTGAGGTGGGGGTGTGCTCCCCGCACAGCCGGCTCTATGGTTTCTCGAAACAATTTCTCCATAAACTGGCAAATAAAAGGCCACATCTGTTTGACAGTCTGGAAAGAAGAAAGAGCACATGTTACACAAAATGGAATAGTACTCAAGTCATCATGAAAAATCATAGTCCTACAGTTTTTCAGAATGTTTGAAAATGGGGGGGGCTTTTTTGTTATACAAAAAAAGTATCTAAATTTTTAAAATGTATTACAATAAGCTTTTTTTTAAGTAATCAAACAATCATTTACCTTTTTATTTGTGTTCTACACATATTTGAAGTTAGGCAGGGCTGAAGTCCAGAAACTTCACTTCAAATGAAAAATGGTGCCACACTATAAAGACACAACCCACACTGCTCCATGCTGGGGCCAGACAGTTTGTTCTTAGATTAACAGCAAAACAGGCAGAGCTGCCCCCTCTGAAAATGTCCCGGAGCACCAGGCGAACAGTAAACTATTGATTAACCAATATGCTGCAGGAATCAGTTACTCTAGCTAAATACTGTTTAAGTATACAGGCACATTTAATGATTGCTAAAAAAAATCAGAAAATCCTGTGGTTTCAATTCATTGCTAAAAGCCTCCTAAAACTGTATCATTCTTAATAAACATTAATGAGTTGTTTTCAAGGATGGACTAACTTCCAGTGATTTTCTGTGGGTAATCACTATCCACATTAGTTTTTACTATATAAATCTAAGGATATATAAAATACAGAGATAACAGATCTACTCCAAAATATAATGACCTAAAAACATAACCTTCTCCAAAAAAGATTATTATCTATCACTAGATTTCCTGGGTGTTATTTCCCCCTTCATAATAACATTTCCAAATTTTTCGCTTGTGATTATCATAAAAGAGATTTGACCAGTGGCTGATCAGTAAGGGAGACACAGGGCCAAACATCCAACTGTAAATACATCATAATTTTCTCACGTCAAAGACACAGTTTGCACTGTTTAGAAAAGGAAAGCAACATATCAGTTATGACTGAGTTCTTCTGGGAGCACAAGCCAACCCACTAAGTCCAGATGAGTTCACACACTGTCAACATCCAAACCCCCAAATACGGAAAAATGGCATCTCATCCTCTAATTCCCACTGATGTTCTGGCTCTTACCTTATTTAGCCATTCTGCTCTTTCAGTGTCTGGAAAGTGAACCTAAGGAAAAACACACACACACGTGACTTACTGACTCCTAACAGCTCTACGACGCCAGGCAGGCCGTTTAGCATTCTTGCTGTTTATCTGTTGTTTGCATAATGTTCTTTAAACACCCTGATGGGAAGCTGGATACAGAAACATGCGGCCCTGGCTCTCCACACCCGAGAATACTCCGAGGCACTTGCCCATCTCCCCGCCGTCCAGAGGAGCACCCGACCCCAAGCCCCTCCTCCCCCGCCCCACCGCCAGTACTGTCACCCCACACCAGGGATCTGGGCTCAGAGCCCTGAGGTCTGCCTCTCTCCTCCTGCCTAATGGCCCCAAGGAGCCAGCACACAATTTCCCGTCCTGGGCTCCTCCCCACACCATCTCCCAAATGAGGATTATAATTATAGTTCTCCATGCCTGGGGCTTGCATATTGGAAAAAGTAAGTGTTTAGGCAGGAAAAACTCTATTTAGAAAAATAGTGAGAAAGGGTTTTCTTTGGTGTTACAGCCATTCCTGCAGGAAAAGGCAGAAGCTGTTTGGGGCAGGGAGCTCTCCTCTGAGGTGCCACGTACTCCCCTCCCCAACCCTCAAAGAACACACTGGCCATGCCAACGTTCTGAAAGCCACACTTCTGGCTTTGCTGGGTGATGGACCACAGTGACCGAGATGGGGTCAGAGAAATGTTTTCCAGAACTGCCACACTTACTTTCCTAAGTAACACACATACTGTAGCCAATAAAAGACAAGCCCCCATCCCATACTCTGGCTGAGCAGAACTGGTCAGGGAATGTTACCCTGGGGTGGGGTGGCCCCAAGGAGATAGCTCTCTGAGAACCAACTCCACCTCTTCTGCTTGGCCCCTAAGAACAAATCACGGGATGGGGCCCAGGAGCAGCCAGTTCCTCTGTTAGAGATAGGCCACTCTCACCACATATATTGCGGCCATGCAGCTCTGCGGGAGGTCAGGCCGGGTCCACCTGCCCCGTGTCCACGTGCCCGAGCAGACCTGACCCTTCACAGAGCACCAAGGGAAGCCTTTAATTTGCCTGAACCATAAGGGTGGGCGAGACTGATGGAAATAAGCTTTTCTAAATCAAGTTAGCTTGAGTCCGTTCTGGGACAGAACCGAGTAGATGGCAACCTTCCAGAATTTAGGAAAAGGCTCAAGACTCGGGGACGACACCACTCAGGAGGCCAAGGTTCCGGTGCGAACAGTGGTGACGATGGCTCCAATCTGAGGCTCTGCCACCACAGAGGGGCCGGCTCTGACCCGAGTGGATCCAGATGACCAAAGGATTGCACTTCCCCCAAAGCCAGGTGACATGTGGAGTTTGGGGTGGGGAGAACTGGAGGGCTTGCTGGACCAGCCCGACTAGGCCACAAAATTAGCAAGTGCCATTCATCTGCAGGTTGTGCTCTGCTGTTTCTGGAAATTAAATATTAGAGTAGTTCAGTGCTCCAAAAGTCAGGTAGGAGGCTGTAAAGCAGGCGTGAGGCCGTGGTCCCAGGAAGCAATTTACTTGAGACCATCTCTGCATCAAGATGACCCTTGGCACACCCTGGTTTACACTCAGGGAGAACGCATGACGCCAGGGTGTCGTGAAAGGGCAAGGGTGACATCACTGCTGGAGAATTCAACTGCCACTCTGCTTCCAAAAGAAATACCCCAAATGTTAAGTGTCTTTTGATAAAATTACAGCAAAATGAACTTAGTCTGTCACGTAAGCCTTTTTAAAATCTGTTTTCAGATCCTTTCTTCTCCCCCAAATATTATGCAGTGACAGGATATGTTGTTCATCCCAGGAAACAACGGGACCACCACTGGTTAAAACTGACTTTAAGTGTGGCTACTCGCTCTGACACGGCAGTCAAAGCAGACAGAGAGAGCATGCAGCCTCTCAGGGCAATGGCAGCTCCTCTGCACAGGGACATCCCCGACCCGCATAACCCAGGGACAGGGCGCCTCAGGCCCTGCCAGACACACCTGGGCCAGACTGGCTGCACCCTTGCCCAGTGAGCAGGGGCAAGTGGTTGGTTCCTTTTTGCTAGGTGGTGGGGAGTCATTTCCTCATCCTGTATACCTCAGAGCAGCACTGTTTCTCTGCAGTTTATGTGCAGAAGAAGGTCCCTTCTACTACTGAGGGGGATAGTGTACTCATAGTGGTTTTAATTTTTATTTTCAAAATAGTCCTTGGTTTCTTGGACGAACCAAATTCTTGCTGAGCTCTGAACACCCACAAACAAGCATCCTAAACCCTGTGCCTGGTGGGGAGAAAGCTCTGACTAATCCAGACCTTCCGCCCACTTCAAATCTAAGGGAGGCTCATCACGGCGGGGTCCTGTCTGGGCATCCACATGCCTACAACTGTAGGCAAGTCTGCCTGGAGACCAAATCCTCAGATTCTCATGGGGCCATTAAACCAAAAAGGACTAGAGCACAGCACAAGGCTGAGCCCTCTTCAAAGCCTGTCGCATGGAAGGTCCAGAGGAGCGGAAGGTGAGGGAGGCGGGACCGGGGACCCGGCCCTTGGACGGCCGAGGGACAGACAACCACTCCCCTTGAGCCAGGTTTCTGGAAGACCAGTGAGGGCGGCTGACTATGCTATAAACTCTACCTGTTCAAATCAGCCAAGTAACCACCATTTACTGAGTACGAGTTGCTTCTGACATGGCAGGTTCTGTGCTAAGCTACTCACACACAGTATCTGAGTTAATTCTTACAAGTCTACAGACAGGAATTACGAATATCCCAAGTTTACAGGACAGCGACTAGTGACAGACTGGAGGTGAAAAGGCAGCTCTGCCTGCGCTCGAGAAGATGCGTGCATGGCAGCGAGTGTGCCCAGAGCTGCCTGTAGCACAGCTTCAGAGCGACAGGGAGGGTCTCTGCGGTGACAGCGCCCAGGATGATCTGAATAACGGCTGTGGAATAACTTTCAGGATTTGTTTTTAAGTGAAAATACAAGTGGAGAAAAGCAGGTACAACTAGCTACCATTCATCTCAGAAGGTGGCGGAGACACATAAAAATCTTTTAATAAAAAATTAACAAGAACTTTAAAAACCTGTTCCTTTGGGAAGGTGAGGGCAGGGCGGAGGAGGCGGTGCAGATGAGCTGGGCCAAAAATTACAAGAAATTACTACGCTTGGTAATAGAGGATACTGCCAGATTTACCAATAGATAAAAATTGATTAATAGAGGCCATATATGCTTAAAAATACTGCTATGTTTATATGCGTGTATATAAACCTATAGCTTTACACAAGTTGTATGTGTTTATAAACAAACAGAAAAGAGTTTGCAAGAATATATACCAAACCAGTGGAACACAGAGGGGAATGAGGCTTCCACACTCCCTTCTATTTTCATACGTTCCAATTACTTGTAAGAAGCATAAACTACTTTTCTAATTACTATTGTAATTTAAGATTAAAATTAAGAATTTTCTAACACAGAAGTATTATTTTATACAAAAAATTACTAAAATTATGTGAAAATATAATTTCCATAAATTAAACTATATCTTATTTTAGAGAGAGTGATATTAAGAAACAAGACTCTCTTAGAACATGAGTAATCTACTTCAAATCTGCTTTAAACATTTTTTTTTCTGACTTATCAGGTTTCAAAGGTAAAGTATAACTATGCTGAAAGAAACACTTTCATGATTAAGTATGATAAAACGACTCCTGCAAAAACCATTCCAAAATGAGATATTTGCTTCTCTAACAGCATCTGGTTTCTCTGAGTTCACCGACAGTTCTTCAGCTAATCTGCCAGGGCACCAGTAGTTCCAAGTCACCCTGTCACCAGTCCCACGAAGCACCCACACATCATACCAGAGCCCTGCTGCCCACCACCACGCACCAGGCAGAAACCGTTCACCTGCTGTGAATTCTGATTCTGTTACTGCATTTTTGTCACTGTGTTATTCCTTAACCTACTGCACATGTGTAGATTGTTCTTTGTGGAAAACAGACGGAAGAAGCCATTTTCGAGCAGTCACTTGGGTCTGGCTGGGTGCCCAGAGCCCGGGATGTGATGCGGAATTAGACCTGGTCCCGGCTCAGGAGGCTCGTGGCTGGCGGTGGGCTGGCGGGGGAGGTGGGACTGCCAGCCTAGGAGGCAAGAAGATTTGCCGCCTCCTGAAGGGTCCACGACAGCTTCAGGATGAAGATGGTGTGTGATGGGCTGGAAAGCATTAGCTGGGGTTTGCCCTGCAAAGAAAAGAGAATTTTCCAAGAAAAAACAATGGCACCTGCAATCCACTCTTGCTAGGTGAGGAGTGGGCGGGACGGTGGTGCTGAAACCGAAAAGTCGGGTCAGCCCAGCCCGAAGCGCCTTCTGTGTCACGCAGAGCAGTGCTGCTTCGTTCACCGCTGCGGTCAACGCTGGGGTTTTCAGGAGAGAAGCTACCTAAGGTTAGGATCTCAGGGAATCTATTTTGGAACTACCAGAGAAGACAAGGCAGAGAAACCATATGCACAGTAAGCTTTCAACACAAGTAAACTGGCTACATTACTAAAATTCACGAAGATGGATTTTGAAAGTCAGGCCATCTCTTAGTAGCAGAATCCCAAGGCATTCAATAGTTCTGAGGTTTTTAATTTACAAGTGCCAAAGAAAAAGAATCTATCAAAATGGAAGAAAGTAAATCTGTCACCAAATTTTAATTCTATTCCCTATGTTGAAAATCTGCTTCTTAGTAATACATATTGATAAACATTTGTTTATGTTCCACAAAACAGAATTTAAAGTAGCAAAAACATGGCAGAGAAAGGCAGAGATGTGCAGGGAAAATACAAAATGTGTCCCTAAATCATATAGGGATGATGAACACGTCATCTGGTTCCAAATCTTATTTTTCAACAGAAACTCCCCACCCCTACAAAACAAAACACCACTCAAATCTCCTTTATAAGTCTTATCATGAAACAAGTTTCATATTTATTATCCATAGTATCTCTACAAGCTAGAAATAATCACTGTATGAGTATTTAAGTTTTGATTATATTTAAGAGTTGACACCACCCAAGAAATCTCTTTTTATCTTTTCTTTAAAAAGAACAAAGGCGTATTTTGAATTCTAATATGATGTTGATAATATCAAAGTTGTTTGTTTAGAAAAAGCAAACCAAACACACAAAGGCAGAACACTAACCATATGCCAGAACTCCGAATACAATACCTTGCCCAGTCCTCACAACAGCTCTTTAACAGTGATGCCAGATAAGGAAACAGACCCACGAGGGGGAAGTGACGTGCTCAAAGTTAGAGGGGAAGTGGGCTAGAGAGACGAGTCCCAGACCCAGAGGACTCCAAAGTCTTCCCTGAAGTATAAAAGATGGAACAAACTAATACATAGCTGACATTTCCTACTTAACTCCTATCTTCCCCATTTGTGAACATGGGATAATGTTCAAAACTGAAGCTAAACAAAAGGACTGTCTGTCTTCAAACAGCGCTGTTCCTGCAGGCCATGTTAACAGTCAGACCCCCCTGCTCGGCCCAGGGCGACCACCCAAAGCACAGCAGGTGCCTCACCCTCACGGGGGCTGTGGGGACACCTGCTGAAACCCCACAGCATCAGCAGTGTGGAGACACGCTGGGTAAACACACTCATTCCTTCCTTCTAAAAATCCAAATAGGGTAACTGATGTCTTAGAAAACATGAGGAAAGATGTAGGTCTATTACAGCTGAAACAATAGTGATTAAGTATCTTTAGTAAAATACAGAAGATAATGGATAAAATGATGATCATCTTGGAAACCAAATGTTATTAAACTTCAAATAGTAAACTAGTTAATCAGGTTCACTTATTCACATTCTTCCTCATTCCAAGGATTTGAGCTTCGCTCATTTCTACATAGTCCTTTGGGCACAGTGTCAAAAAAAAAACAAACACAAAAGCCAAAAAAGACCAACATCAAGAAACCCACTCAGTTCTTACTTGGAGCAATGACTGGTTCCAGGGGAAGAAGTCGCTTCGTCCGGGCCTGCTGCTCGGAGCGGCCCTGGGCGGCTGGAGGAGGTCCCAGCCTGTGGGGCCTCCGGTCACCCAGCACACCTGGGTGCGTGTCACCACCTGTTGCTGACCCCCAAACACCACCTTCTCCCACCAGGCGATGAGCTCTACGTAAGACTACAAATTGGAAAGATCCAAGCAAGATTTAGGTTTTCTTGTCTAAAATCAACACTTACACCTCGAAAACTAAGAACGGATGAGGCAAGACTAGCACAACAGAACCGCAGGTTCCACGAAACCATGAGAGGCCCGTGCCCTGCTGTCTCACAACAGAAACTCAGCTTTCAGGAACCTTTAAGCAGTCGACACATACCTTCGCCTGGAAGTACACAGCGGGTTCACTTACACAGACCTGACGTGCAATCAGAGGTCACAGGCTGGGGAGATACTAACCAAAAATCGTCAGCTGTTTAATACTGTTTTGTCTGCATGGGGATTAGTCTTAAAATCAGAGCAATGGGGAAGGGAAACTCACAGAAAGTAAAAACGCCCAGAAAAATTTTGGTTCACACACAAATCAGCCAAAGGGGACTCCAAGGTTCCACATACAGAAGAACTTCCTGGAGAACCCGGGACCTGGGAACTGTGGTCAGTGATGGGGAAAGAGTTGGGCTGGTGTCCAAGACAGCATCAGAATCATCCTCACTCTCCTGACCTTGGTCAGGCGGACGTCCACAGCTCTCTAGCCAGCCCTTCCCAATGCGACCAACACAGGAAACTATGACACAGTACATATGACCTGCTGAAACACTGCAGGCACCTGGGAGCATCTGCTTGGGGCTTGGAGAAAAACCCATTACAATTCTTCCATGCTAATGTAATTATGATGGGGAAAAAATACTGACATCGGACAAAACTTCCAAATAACAGGATTTAAACAAATTTTACATTTACATCACCAGAGCACATGCCACCTCTCTGTGGCTCCACAGCAGGGAGCTCCATGTATTCCCAAAGACTGGCTCATGACCAGGTCAGGAGAAAAGGGCTCAAATGTAAATTGGCACCAACAAAAATCTGTACCCTCCAATCTTTTTATGTTAAAATGTCTCTACCCATTCCCACAGGGGTTATTACACCACCTCTGTCTTTCCTCACACCCCTGATTCCAATCCGCCCTCCCCCATCTTCTCCAGAGGCTCAGTATGCATGGAAATTGAAAAAACAGGGTCAAGAAATCTTAATATTTTTTCTAAAATACTGGGATGCTTTCTCTTAACAGCTCTTCCCATAAAGAAGAAAGTACTCAAGGTTTTCCAGAAAGGTGAGAGAGAATATCTCCCTAAGAACCTCTGTCAAGGGTTATTACCAGTATGGCCAAATTACTCACCTGGATGGAAAAGATGGCACAAAACAACTGGGCTTGTCTATTTCTGGTGCACATAAAAAGCAGGCAATCAATTAATTCACACATTAATCACGGCAATTAATATTTTTCAAAATCCACAGTTAGAATTTTCTCAGTGGTCTGTCCGTATGAGCTCTATGTAGACTTTGATTACCGTGTAACAGTGAGATCTGACTGACCAAAAAGAACACTGCAGTACAAAGACATTAAAATATACCGACATTGCTGGAAAAGTCACCTGTTTATGGCCTTCCTACCAGGAGAAACTTTCAAAATTCTCTCCAAGGTGCTTTTTATGTTAATGAGCAATTTCCCACGGGAGGAAGAAGCACTACTATCCTGCATCACCGCCGAGACCTCAGGCAGGGAGGGCCCGTCCACCTGCGCACCAGGAAAAGACCGGAGTGAGTGTAAATGCGCTTCTTCTGTCGTCTCTACAGTGGGGGGGGGGGGGGGCCTGGCCTGAGGCTCTGCCGGGCTCGCTCTGATGGTCAGAGGGGCAGGGGAGGGGAAACAGGTACCTACCCCATGGACAAACACTCGGTTAGCGCACGTTCATCTTCAAAAATTCCTGGCTATTTCTTTGCTATATGAATGACTACTACCTATTTTTGTAGATCAGGAAATTGTAAAATACAAATTAAAAAGCTAGGCTTAGCCAGCATACCTTCTGTAACAAAGCTATCTAAATTATGTGAAAACCAACTCCTATTTCTAATTCACTAGAAAGGAATGCTATCGTGAGGCTTTCTCTGATTTCACATATCTGCTATACTAGATGTACCATTCATCTACTTATTTATTTTTGAAGGGGGACTTACATTTCAGTGTGTGCGTAGAGTGACAAGGACATTTAAGCCAAGACTGACCGTCAACGGCAGAGTCAAAACTGGGACATGGATAACTTCTATACAGCAGAACAATTAGACATCCCTTCATCAAAATACTAATGTCGAGAGATCAATTTAATGCCTTACATACAGATGTATGTTTATGGAAATTTTTCAAAGACTTGAATCGTATTTTAACAAAATTCTAAAGTCATAACATTCTTTCTGTAACTGTTAAAAAGAAAAACACTCACAGAAGTAAATTATTTGACAATCTTGATTTAAAGTTGAGATTTTGGCATGAGATCTATCATTCCCACAAATTGAAATGAGTCCGAGAATAGGAAGCATGTCTTCTCATCTCCTTCTTAAAACACTTAAGACAATCTGGTTGTTTTTTTACTTTACATCAAATCCAATGCTATCCTTCATATTTAAATTCTTATGTCTTGACTAGAATGGACAGAAAGATAGACATGTTAATTACAGCACTGAAATAACTGTACTTGTTCCATGTACTGAGTGGAGTCAATCCAGCTTTGCTCTATTATTAAAAAGCAGAAGAAGAGGAAGAAACTATGAGACTGTGAAGTTGGGGTTAAAATCCCCTTGAATTACAGACCTGACAGGTATACCAAACATCTACATGAAATCAGAAGTCACATCATGTTTGAAACTTTACTGTGACTTTTTCATTTTCAAGGAATAGGTTCACATGAAATTTCTCAGCTTAATTTTATTCCCTCACACAGACAGTAAATATCTTGAGTTATAAGAATGAAGTGAGAGAAATTTACCAATCTAAAATCTTCTCGTTTTCTACTTTTATTCCTTTATTTGTGTGCAATGGAGAAACACTAGGTAATTAGGCACTTGGAAATATTAGGACTCTTCACCCGAATATAATCATTTATCTTTGCTGGATGTTTAAGACCAAGGTTCCAGTAAATCCCCCATAATGCTTATTTGCCATTAACTGTGACCATGCGACACAGAAACACAAAAAAATAAGACAAAACAAAACCAAACCCAACCGACCAACTGACCAGAGAAAACCGTCAGCTTCATCATTACAGGAACAACCCAGGGGAATTATGCGGCATATCTATCATTCTTTGTTTTCTGCACAAGAGACTAAAAAATATCAAGGAACCTCAGGGAGAAAATTACAAAAATGTCTGGACATCCCTTGATCAAATCCCAAACTCTCTCCAATTCTTCCTAAAAAGTCCTCTAGTTTATTCACCACAAATGGACAACTCTATACAGAAACCAATAATTAGATCATAACATCACCCTCAAAAATTTTTTTCTTTTGAAAATACAGATATTGCAAAAAAAAAGCACAGCAAGGCCCTGTGTACACATTTCCCAGGTCCCTCCGATGGTCATACCTTACACAGCCACAGCAGCACCACCACCGGAGAGGGTTGTGGTGTCTCCCAGTGATCTACCAGTCCACCCCTGTCTGTCACCGACCTCCCAACCCCTACCATCCATCCATCACTCTGGTAGTCAGGGCCACAGAGCCTGCATGCCGTCAGGCTGCCCGTACGTGGGATGTCCAGGACAGCGATGCCCACAGACACAGGAGTGGGCTGCCGACTGCCCAGGGCTGGCATCAGAAGTGGGGGGAGAGTGAGTGTTGGTGGGCATGGAGCTTCTTGGAGGGAGGACAAAGATATTCTAAAAATAGATTTTGGTGATGGCTACAAAATCCTGTGAATATTCCCCAAAAACACTGATTTGCATACAGTTGACCCTTGATTAACTCAGGGCTTAGGGGAGCTGATCCTCTGCACAGTCGAAACTCTGGGTGTGATTTACAGTCAGCTCCCTGCATCCTGGGTTCCAACCAAACGCAGACTGTGTAGCATACCACGCTTACATGAATAGGCATTTCCCTAAAAATAACAGAACCAAGTACATAATCCGGAGGCCTAGAGGTAAACGTGCAGCCTGATTCTGAGCTCTTTGTCAGTGGATCAGTCAACAATCAAAGACACGTCAGTGGTGCACTTGGCCTTAGAGCATACCTGGTCCACTCACTGACGGAGCAGTGGTCATGTCACTGTAGGCATCAGGTGATTTCTGAAGTTAGTAACAACTTGGACGTATGACAGAACTGAAATACTTGGTGACACCACACAGACACACGAATAAACTGCTTTATCATATTATATACTGTGTTTAATGACACTTCCAGCCTACTGCCTCAGTTTCCTCTACCCTATAAATCATTCACCTCCCACTTTAAAGCACTTTCTCCCCTCCCCGTGCCTTATCCATGCTGTACTGCCTTCCCCCACCCCCTCATTCAAGGTCCAACTCCTGGTTCACTTTTAAGAGCTTGAAGGGACCTGAATTCCTCAGTCCCAGACTCTGGCTGGGGCCACGGCGCACAGTGGCCATACTGAAACTGGCCTCGGCTCCAGACCCACGCTGGGACCCCGGACCCTCAGCCCTCCTCACACAGGAAGGGGGCTCCTGTGCAAAGTTTTACCATCCATTTTTCAAAACTTTTTCCTCCTCCTTTTCAAGCTGTCTTCCTCCCGGGGCTGTAAGGTACAGAGTGCGTGAGACAAAGAGTACTCCCCGCCCAGAAAGGTGAGTTCACTAAATGGTCATGTTGAACACGTATTTCCAGGGTTTACCTGACCTGTCAGGTGCCATATCACAGGTGAGACAAGTGAAGCCCAACTTGGAATTCTTCTACAGCTGTTTACTTCGTGCTCCACTGCTTAAAATTTACTAAACACCTCATATGTTGTGCTTCACAGTAACAGTATTTTCCTTCAAACAACCACCACCAAAAAACCAAATTCTTCAAAACCGTGAAACCCACCTAAACTTATTTACCCAGGGAAACATTTTGAAATAAATTATGCAAGTAAAACTGGACACCTGACCCCCTTCTCCTAAATCTGTCTCCCCCTCCCCTTCCAAGTGCGCCCTCAGCAACGGAGACCATCTGTTCTCACTCTCACAGGGCAGTGTGCTAGTTCCCAAGTATTTCCCCTAAAAATAACACAGGCTTCCAGCTCCAATGGTCAGAGCGCCTCGCAGGCAACCAGACAAAAGGCTAAGGCACACTGAGAGCACAGGAGGCCCAGGGCTGAGGGGTCGATCTGCTGTGGCTGTTTCCCCCCACGGGCATGGTGCCAGAGGCTGAGAAACCCAGAGAAATGTGGCTGAGAAGCCAGCTGAGCATACGGAAATCTCCCAGACCAGGGAGACAGGACTGGAGTTGGGGTCAGCTGAGCAACAGGACTTGAGGGCCAGGACCCCTGGGGGCAGGGGAGGTAAAGTAAGTTATCCTGCAGGCATCTTCCAAATTTTTAAGCTACTAAAGGCAAAAAGCTAGCCACTGAAAAGCAAAACAGCTTTCAGCAGGTGCCCTGTCCTGAGAAAGCACAGCCTGGACTCTGAGACAGACCGAGGGAGGCTCAGCCAACACCACAGGTCTTCAGCTACCACCTCCAGAGGACAGAAGCCCAAGAGTGGGTGAGACCAGGCCAGAGGGAGCTCTTCCCTGCAACCCACCCTCATGCCAACTCAGAGCACTGCTGCGCTAAGGTGATCTGTCCCATCCACCCTCAGAGGTCACGGAGAACCTCTCTGGAGGAGGGTACAGACACAGCTCAGAGCGGTGGTAGAGTGGGCACCGGTTCACGGCCAACTCTTGGGGACTGCCGACTTCCAGGGCGGAAATATTCCCACTGTGGCCAACGTCAAACTACCAAAAGAACCTCCCTAAGTGTGGAGCTGGGAGGAAATGCAATCATGAGGTGGTGGCATCAGTCACAGGGAATGCAAATCAAACCCACAGTGAGACACCACTGCACACCCACTACGATGGCTCAGAATCAAAAAATAGAAAAGAGAAAGTGCTGGCAAGCATGTGCAGGAACTTCCACTGGTGAGAATGTGAAATATTCCCACTACTGTGGAAAAGAGCTTGGCAGCTCCTCAAAAAGGTAAACCCACCAATCCCACTTCTCAGTATACAGACCCCCCAAAACTGAAACTAGGCGTTCAAACAAAACATCTGCGAGTGTTCACAACTCTACTCACAAGAGCCAAAAGACAGAAACAACCCAAAAGTTCTTCAAAGGATGCATGGGTGGACAAACTGGCTTTACCTATATGATGGAACACCATTCAGCCATAAAGAGAAATGAAGTGTGCTACAGGGTAAAATCTTGAAAACGTTACGCTAAGTGAAATAAGCCAAACACAAAAGGTCGAATATTGTATGATTCCATCTATATGAAATGTCCAGAACAGGTAAAATCATAGAGACAGAAAACAGAGTCGTGGTTGAATGAGCAGGGGGAGGGTGAGGTGGGGAGTGACTGCTAATGGGGACAGGGTTTCTTTCGGGGTGATGAAAGTTTCGGGGACCAGACAGAGGTGATGGTGGCACAACACAGTGAATGCACGAAATGACACTGAATTGTACATTTAAAAATATAAAGTAATAAAAAATAAAAAATTTTACATTTTTTGAATTTTATTGCAATAAACATAAAAGAAAGAAATGAACCAACAAGCCAGGAAAGAATAAGGGAAAAACTCTTAAATGCCTACTGCTAACTGACAGAAGCCAATCTGAACAGGTTGCACACAGTGGAAAAGGCAAAATTATAGGTAGTAAAACTGCTCAGTGGCCGCCCAGAGGTGCGGGCTTGGGAGCGAAACTAGCCTACAAACAAGGAGAGGCTCCCAGTGGAAACGTGGGCTGCAGTTAACACTGTGTCAACACTGTTTCAATAACTGTAACAAACGTACCACACTAATGCTGGATGATAACAACACAAGAAACTGTATGCGGATGGGGTATGGAAACTCTGATTGCTCAGTTTTTCTGTAAGTGACACAAATTGAGAAAATTTGTTGCTGTCCAACTTGCATTAAAAGAAGTACTAAAGGGAGTTTTCCAGGCAGGAGGAAAATGACCGCAGACAAAAACTGGGAAATAGAGGAAGAAAACAAAGACCAAGAAAGAGCATTTCTATTCCTTGTCCCAATTACAGAGATCAGAACCTCTGAAAACAGACACTACTGCCTAACACGACACTCAAGAATGCTGACGCTGTACACCCGAAGGTGGACTTGCTGTCAGGGTGGCCACCAGCCCAGGTCAGGCTGCTCTGTCGGCAGCAATGCTGCCCCCACCCTTACAGGGGCTGGGGCTGCCCGCCCTCTGGGTACCAAGCAGCAGGGGAGAGGGCATGCGGGGAGGAACATGACGCCAGCCCGGCATCACCTCTGGTCCTTGCGTGGCTGTGGGTACCTGCTGAAACCCCTGGCCTTAGTCTCCTCCGCCAGAAAGCAGAAATGATCAAAGTGACCAGATCAGACGATGTCTACTCCCCAGTTTCTTCTTCACCACCATCTAGACAGGAGGGGAGCAGAGGGGCAGATGTCCCAGTCCAGGCTCTACCCAGGACCACGGCAAGCCACGACTGTCTTAAGTCAGCATGGTCTGCGTCCTGTCTGCACAACAAGGGTGACAGGTCTGTTGTGGGGCTTCAGTGACTCCGCTCTGCAGAGCTGTGCAGGCAGACGGTGCAGAGTAAGTAAGCACCGAATGAATTAACCACTTTACTCCAGAGCCAGAGGGTCTGCCCAGGCCCTCTGGCCTGGTATCTGCACACTGCTCCGCTTTCCCACCACCCTTCGCCCGAGCTGATGGAGCCCCGCATGTCTCCGGGCGCTAACCACCATCGCTGACTGCTGTGTGGGTGACTGCCCCTTAAACTCAGCGTTTATAAGACAAATAATCCTCCACCCTTGTCCCTGGGCCTCCAAACTATGCTTCCCATTGAATCATTACTGGAAAATGTCATCATCATGCCCCAAGCAGGTCGCCTGCAGTCACCTTTCACGCCCCCTTCGCTCCCAGTGTGGCCCCATCAGACTCAGGCTCTCCTTCCTCGCACTGGGACCCAGCCACCAGTCTCTGTCCCCTCAGTCCATCTGGATGTCATCGCCAGATTTATCTTCCTACACATCCCTTCTTAAAATTGGGACACACCATTCTTTTAAATATTTTGATGTCTTCCTGGTGCCCTTCAGATCAATCCCAGCTCCCCCGCTCACACAACGCGAGGCTCTGCTCTGTGTGCCTCTCACCTCCCAACACGGACACTTTGGCCCAGGTGGGTCACCTTTCCTCCAACCCTCTCCCCACCACTTGTCTCTCCAAGACCACATGCCAGTTCTCAAGCACTAGGGCTAAGGCAGGAAAAGGGAAGAGTAAGTGTTGAATCCAAGAGGTGACCAATGACAACACACGCCATCACTTCTGTGCCACAAGACAGAAAGAGCACGCTACCGAAATTACACGCGGCTGCAAGGGGAATCTGAGTCCGGGCGTTAAGAGTAGGGGACCATATCTTTCAGAACTGATGAAACAAAGATGAACTGCAATGGCTGTTGTTGAGCCACCCTAACTTCTGCGAATTCCAAGACACAGGGCAGTGCTGCCTGGAAAACAGGTCCACCGAAGGCATCCAAGTCCTAATCCCTGCATGGCAAAACCAGGACTTTGCAGATGTGGTAAATTAAGGATCCTGAGTTGGGGAGATTATCCTGCATTATCTGGGTGGGTCCTAATGCAATTACACTCATCCCTTTAAGAGGGACACATACAGGTGACACGGTGGCAGCAGCTGCCGGCTGTGAGGGTGGAGAGCAGCCCAGGGCCCAGGAAAGCAGCTCCAGAGGCTGGGAAAGGCTTCCAGAGGGAGCAGGGCCCCACTGAAGCCTTGGTTTCATCCACGGGAACCAATTTCAGGCTTTCGCCTCCGGAACTGTAAAAGATAGATCTGTGTTGTTTTAAGCCACCAAGTTTGTGGCACTTTCTCACAGTGGCCCTAGTGCAGGCAGCAAAGAGGGCCCACTGCCTCCCCTCTCCTGCCCCGCTCACCATGGAGACCACCCCCTAGGTAACTCCTTCGAAGGCTGCTCTCCAGGACGCGGCGCTCACGCCTTCACCTCCCCCACGGTGAAACCACCATCGGACTCAAGCTATTAAGCAAAAGCAACACTTTCCAACAGCTACTGGACAGACGTCAAGATCTTCACTACGTGAAAAAATGGACACTGTATCGCTATTTTTGTTTCAGATTATATTTGGGTTTTTGGTTTTAAAAACCCAATTCTCAGACATTAGAAAGTCTTAACAGATTGTATGCATTCACTTGCTAGGCATATACATGTTTACAGCACAAAGGTAATAAATTAATGATCTCAACTACGTGAAGTAACAGCCACGCAGGCCTTATGCAACAAGTTACAAACTGGGTGCAGACAGTCCTAATAAAGCAGGCAGTTGGAAGTTCACTGCTCCAACAGCTCCCTAGGTTTACTGAGCAAACTCAGTGCAAATACTCTGTTAGATGCTGTGGCAGATACAAAAAGTCCTCGTCTTCAAACTCCAGACTCTACATACAATTACGGGACAAAGCAGATCTAACAAAGATGTAAGAAGTTTTCTAAGAAAATAGAAGGTAAGAATATCACTCAGATTAGTAATTTTAGCAATTTGATGCTGGTATCTCAGAATGTGAGTGGCATAATGGAAAACCAGTATGTAATATGTCCTGCAGTGTGACATTCAGGGCATGAAGCACGTTGCACAAGGTTCTCTTCCCATGTTCCCGGGCTCACCTTCTACAGATCCACCTTACTGTGGGAAACCTAAATCATCGCAACCCACAGATGCCAACAGAGGGAAACAACTCCACATCTAAAACAGATTAAATCAAACTGTCACAACAGACCCAGAAACAGGGTGTGCATTTTCAAATCTCCACTTTAGTCACTAACCAACACTTACTCACAAGAGGAAGGAAATGAGTATTAGAATTAAAAAAAATTGTATGACATGATACTGCCAAAATGTAACTGGTTATCAACTGCATCAGGGCAGCTGCTGCAAACAGAACTGAGAACCTGTGTTGTTTAAGGGAGACACAAGGATGAGGGTAATAACGTGGGCTCCTATTTCAGAGATGTACAGAGAGAAAAAGAGAAATTACAAGTGTGAGGAACAACAAAGCAAGATCACAGATAAATTCTTAGCAACAACACAAAATAAACAAACCACAGTGAAACAGAAACAAAGAGAAGCTCAGATTTCATCTGTCCGCCAGCTGAAGTGGGGAGCAGGTGGCAAGGTGAGGAAGAGAAGGACTCAGGCAGCAGGAAGCCAGTGGTAACACAGGGCAAATGAAAGGAAGCATCAGCCACTCAGATCACTCGCCCCAGGGTCCCACTTGCCACCGCTGCTGTCCCAGGCCCGCATCCTCCGGCCTTTCCTCGTTCCAGCCTCAGAACCACAACATGGGGTCAAGTTCATTTCATGCCCATCTAGTGATGAGGAAACTAAGTTCTAAAGGTGTGACTGAGGGATCCAAGTGCCCAGACTCAGGAGAGGCGGGTCTCAGGTAGGAACCCACGTCTTCCAGACCTAGAGCATGTGCCTGAGCAGCAGAGCTGCCACACGTGAGATCGGGACGCAAGGGCAGCCTACTCAGCCGCCAGGAGCACACACCACTCAGTAACCACGGGTGGCCAGGGGACACTACGACACCAGTTGCACAGCTGGTTATTTTCAGACAAGACCAAGGACAATCCAGGGAGCCTTCTCGGCAACCTCCAAACAGCCACCACGACACTGGGCGACATGAAGCCATTACTCCAGTTTACAGTCTTGCTCCTGTTAACCGACTTTCACATCCCAGCACAGCACAGAGGGAAGAAAGTTGTCTGAACAGTGACTCTGCGTGGGGGGAATGCTCTTCTTCTAAAGGTTAGTTACGTAAGAGGGGCTCTGGATAAATCTACTGTGCTTATTTTAACATCACAGTGCTCAAAACACTGTTTTCTAAAGCTAGACTTGTGCTTGTAAAATTATCACCCAACTCTTCTGAGCTCAAAAATAGTTTATATATCCTGGATAGATTTGATAAATAGCTCAAGCAAATACTCTTTCAAAACTTGAAAAGAGCAGAAAATTAAATATCTAAAATTCTAGTTTTCCCTTTCCCCAACACACAGTATCTAACAATCTCATTTTTGGAACTTGTCCACCAGATATAATTTACATAAAGCACAGCACCCCCATAAAATGGATGCTATTGCAATTATCTGTCATATTTCTGAAGAATAGTGACATAATGTCCACAACACAGTGCTTAATGAAGGAGAATACAACACACGCATGAACCCATACCTTCCAAACATACTAAAGACTCAGAAAACCACCAAAATGTTAATAACGGCTATTACTAGTTAGTAGGGTTGCAGGTAACTTTTTCCCTCTTTATTCTTTTCCAAAGCTTGAAATGTTCTACAGTGAGCATGCAGTCTTTTCATACCAGAAAAACTATGTTTTTAAAATCTGTCTAGCCAAAACGTAAGAAATAAAGGAAAACATGACCAAATTCCATTAATAGAAAAATAAGGATACGTTCACTAAGTGAATGGAAAAAAAAAAACTTCAAGTTCAACTTCAATGACATTTTTACAAACAAAAAGAAAACTCAATAAAAAATGTCATATCAGTATTTCCACGTCTGCCACTTCTGCAGTTATCACCAATTCTCCAGTGTTGTCACCAGCTACAAAAATGGAGCTTTTTAAAAAAGGAAATCACTACTGCCGACACAGGGTGCACTTAAGGTGTGTTCCCACTTTGTGTCGATACTTTCATCCAGACATCCTGCTGTGATCCATTAAAAAGACACCAGATACTGAACTACTGGCCTCAGAGGCGTCCACTATGAGTAATCACAGAACTACCTTTCACAAAATACAAAGACAGGATAGCATAAACTTGAATTTACATGCACAGCTACATCTACAAACCCTGGAAAAAAGTTTTAATCCTCATCCACACAATCTTTGTTTTACAATAGACTGATTTAAAGAGTTGAGCTATTATTTTAAATGTACAACATGCTCTAAATATCAATAATTAAAAAAAAAAACAAACCCACCACTTCCCCAGCCGAAAGACCTAATAAAGGTCTCCCTTTCTTTTTCCATATGTAGTTAAGTCTCGAAAACTCTTAGATGCTAAACCATACCTTTCTGAACAAATTTTTTTAGCGTGGTTTATCAGTACAAACAGACAAATTCACAGTAACAACTCCATTCAACATTGGTACAGTTTTTCACCAGCTACTATTATGGTGGTTTGCAATTTATGCATAATGTTTTCAAAATACTTTTTCTTAATTTAACAAAAATGAATATGTATTACTTTAATTTAAAACAACAAAAACTGCCAGTGCATACTATGACTAAAACTAGGATAACACCTAGATTTGTGTTATTACCAGCTAGGAGACTTCTGAGTTGAAGGCCTTGTTTTATTCATTACCTAGAACAAAACAAATACCTAATAACTGTTGGCTGAGTGAAAAGATGAATCAGTAAAGGCTCATTTTTAGTCCCTGTGTATAAGCTGGGCTTGTCCTTAAAATGTGATCTACTCTAGGAAAAATTCACCAAAATAAATGGCTTCCTTTAACAAATTTACAAGAATGTTTTGAATAGTTAAGGAAAAACAAAGAAAGAAAGAAAAACCAGTGAGGGAGAAAAACCATGAGAAAACTTGTGAATAAAACATTTTAAATGGAAAAATGATCCCCTGCAAAAGAAACTACTGACGTTGTTTATGCAAGAACCATGCCCCACCCAGCCCCAGAAGAACACAGGTGACTCAGTGCTTCGGGCACAGTAAGGTCACGAAGAGAAAAGAGGACAGTTTATCTGGGGGATAAGCAGCAGTAACCTGGGCTCTAAGTGCTTTGGCAGCTGAAGCAAGAGAACTCCTGTCCCTGCACGGGGGTCTCCACTGTCTGATTTCACGAGCTTGGTGCTGAATCCATCGCAATGCCCCCTCCTCCTGCATCCAAACCCTGAGAGCACAGCCAAGGCCCCATCTGAACATGTCTCCTCCTCACCCCTGGGCCCAGAACCAGTCTGAGCCTTGGTCCAACCTTCCATCGCCCTCCTCACCTCATGCCTCATGATGGCAGAGCCCAGGCACCCCCAGAGTTCCACCCTAGGATATGCCAGATTCCCCAACTCTGCACTTTCATGTCTCTGTTCCTGCTTACTCTTCAACGTCCCTAAGTGTGTCTATGCGTGCCCCTACCACCAACTCCGCCCATCCTCTGCTCTGACCCACCCACCAGGTCTCTTCAGTTGTAGCCCTACCTCCTGTCTACCTGGAAGAGAGCACACACGTGAAGGCAAGGTGACATCTTACACGTCTGCATGCAGTGGTCCTCAGACCTTTAAATGGAGGAAGCATTGTCATGGAAACTAAAGAAGATATGACTTAACAAAACATAATGAAATGCAAAAGACTAAAAATAGTTCATTCTAAAATCATGCTATGATAGAATGTATCTTACATAAAACAAGCCAATCTACAGGATAAATTTCTGAAACACACATTGTAATTACATATTGATACCCTGAATTAAAGATAAGAGTTTAAAACTTATAAAAAACATACACATTTAGGATATTTATATCTTTGATGCACGGTCACATTTCTATTTGTTCGTTTAGCCAACAGAGAGTATCAATGTTTAAAGCAACATTAGGCTTAAGGTAAAAATATTAACTTAGTTACTTTTTTCATTTATAAGCTTCCCTTTTCATTAAATAGTCTTTAAAAGTAAATGCTTCCAAATTTATATTGAAACAATAATTTTTAAAGATTATAACAGCTTTAGCTGGAATTCCATATGGAGGTTTGAACAGCTGTCTTTGTACTATAACTCATCGTTTCACTTCTTATTTTTGGAAGAAATTCAGTGTCTATAATATTTTTTAACAGCATTACTGAGATATAATTCACATGCCATACAGTTCAGGCATTTAAAGTGTACAATTCAATGGTTTTTAATCTATTCACAATATCTGTGATATTATTCAAGAGGAAATGCTGTAATCAACGCAGAAACCATGAAAACCCACAGAGATCAGAGGTTCAGCAGAGGCCTGAGGAGAACACTGAATCACTAGTCAGTTGTTCACAACTGGTTCTTCACAGAATCGAGATCTATATTTTATAAGTATAGTTAATATAACTTAATATAACATATATGAACTTACTATAAATACACTACACATATTTTAAATTAATGTATCTATTTAAATTACTTATAGTTCTATCCTAGCTCGATATTCTATCTTGAAATGTAAAGTGAGGCTACTATTCATCTGAAACAGAAGTATTACTAAAACCAGAACATACAACCTGATGGATGCATGTCCTAAATTTAAATCCATTTTTTAGTTTAAACTAAAAAAACAGGTATTTAGTGTTTTATGTCCACCAGCCATGGGGCATTCAGCTCTAACTTTCTGACGCATTTGGACGACACCCTTTTCCCCTCTGAACTACAGCAGAAGTGGGTATAAATGAGACCAGAGAGCATTTCCGTCCCTTTCACAGGTAGGAGGAGGGTTCTAACATTTTCCCACAGCACATATCGCCCTTGGATCTAGGTGCTAAAGTTGCAACCACAGTTTAAAATAGCTAAACTGTGACTCCTGATTTAGCTACACAAACTGTTTTCTGTTACAAGTCTTCACAAAAATTTTCAAAAGTATAACTCAGTGATTAACACTGAGAATAAAAGTATTTGCCCTTCCTTTACATGAGACCAAAATGTATTCTTTTCTTTCGTTCATTTGGATTTTGGCCTATACATATTAAATTTTGGCTAGAGTTAAATTCTCCCAGACTTCCCAGAAGAACCATGGGAAGAAGAAAACTGTTCCCCAAATAAAGATTGTACATAATAGAAAAAACAGGACAACATGGAAGTTGACTATGCTTTAAATCCCAATCATCAATTCTCAGAGAAACAAAAGATTGACCGTCACTTACGACAGGTCTGGGTCTCCACTCACCAGCAGCCGTAGAATCAGCATTTATTGTCAGAAGTGAGAGCAAGAAAGGGGCAGACACCACACCAAGTTATAATTTTTCATATAAAAAAAAAGCAGTGGGAAAGTCATCCTTACTCATCTCTACAAAAATTCCTCAATACTCTTCACCTATAATCTAATCTTACAGGGCCCGTTAACAAGGGGAGACCACTGGTACAACAGAAAGGCCAGTCCTCAATCCATCAGCTCAAACCTGCCATGCCTTTTCCCTACTGATGGGAAAAAAAGGGAGAATGAGTAATAATGTGGTTTACATTAAAGCTGTAGGACCAAAGTCTTACAGAATTATCACATATTAAGTGATAGCCACTTTTCATAACCTAATAGCCTTAATTTGAAGCAGTACATATATATTTTTTCTCAAAGTATTAAGATCCATTAATCATCTCATTTTACAAAGACAGTATAAATTTTTTACTAAATAAAAAGAAGAAAAGCTGTCAGTAGACATACTCACAAATGGGGTTAGGAAGTGAGTACCACATTGGGCTATGTTTTCCTGTTCCCCCCTGCTAGGAATCATAGCTGTCCATGACACACCATGAAATCTGCACAAATACATCTCATTCAAAGCAAAAAAGCAGCCCAAAGTTCAGAACCCCCAAACCTAAGCACGTACAGTCAAAATCAAAGTACTACTAACATAGAAACCTCCATGGTTCTTGTGCACAGCTTCTTCTATTGTTGATTTGCCCTAGCTACTTCCAGACAGTGTACCTCACTGCTTTTATTATGAAAATAACACATGGGGCCCCAATAAAAACAAACATTAAAAGAACTCGCTCAGCCCCCAGACTCCTAGTGCTATTCTGGGATATGATCACTGTCAAGTTTTCCTGTGAATCCTTACAGAAGTTTTCTAAACAATACAGGCACGTTTGAGTAAACATATGTGTGATAGGAGCACAAATACACATTTGAAATAAATAAGTGAAAAATTCTGGAGAAAATACAAATTCCTTACTGTGAGATGAACACCATGTTCATCAGTTTAAGTCACACAGAGGAAAACCCAAGAAAAGACTCTGGCTAATCATCCTTCTGTTTAAAAAAAAAAAAAAAAAAAGAGGAAGAATCTGTCTCGTCCTTCAATATGGCAGCAACTGCACCTGTTAATTTATTATGTTAAAACAGTGTGCATTTCATGACTTTTATAAGCAAATTTGATGTTAGTACCACTGCTCCATAATCAGGTATCTATGCATGTCAGCACCACCAAGTTCTATGAATTTCAACCCTGATAACACCAGCTGTTTTGTTAATGTACTTACTCTGTTTTTAGCTACTTTCTGGAATCATTTAATTTGGTGGAACGGAAGACCACAAGACCCACTTGAGAGCTCTCCTGCTTCCCTAAGTGCACCTCTGTCTTGTCTCTTCCCACCCTGGTTACTTTGAGGTCCCGTTTTCTACACCTTCCTCCTCTTTCCTGCTTCTGGCTGAAAGCTACACCACACTACTTAATGTGATTCTTCCAAATACAACAGCAGGTATTGACAGAACTTTAAATTTCCAAAGTCCCCAACTATTAGATTCTCACTGCACCTGCAGCTTGTCATCACAAGGTAGTATCTAGTAGGTCCTCCTGGAGCTGAGGGGCACCCCTGCCTTCCAACCTCTGCCTGGTGTCACGCACTCCACGCCTTGCTTCAAAAGTGTCTTATGACTGGAAACAGGGATCATATCCAAGCCCTTGTCTCCTCTAAGAGAAAAGGACCCTTCTCAAAGTCACTGACTGGCCACTTTTCCATGAAGCTTACATCAAGCCTAATATGAGCATCCTTTATCTTAGATAAGCACTACTTCGTGTGGTCTGAAACTGACACCAACTTTTGGTTAAAAAGAATGGGGGAGCCAAATGCATTCGTTTTCCATGCTGCATAAATAAATTATGCAGGGAACTGCTTGAGGTAAAAACAATACGATGACTCTTCCTAATAGGGTAACTCTTCCATAACTTCCTCCCCCAGCCCCCTTAATTCACAACGCATTCGAGGTGACCCTGCATAAACGTTACTCAGCTTATGCTACTTCCAAAGAAGTGAAACAAACCTTCAGCTATCGTAACATCAGCAGATCTTTCAAGGAACCCCCACTGCTCTTCAACAGTGTCAGAAACAACCGAGAAACGGCTGAGGCTTCTCAGGAAGGGAGGAAAAACGCCCTTTCCCCCCACCGCTGGCTGCCTTCTCCGCAGGGGAGGGAACACGTCCAGGCCGGCCGGGGAAGCCGGCGGCCCCGAGCCCACATTCCAGAGGCAGGAGTCACGGCCTCTGCACGGGGAGGCCTGGCGACGTGGCCAAGGCAGGACAGCGCGGAGCGCGCCTCACCTGTGCGGGCCTCACCTGCGCCGCCCTGCTCGGACCCGCGCGGCGGAGGGAAGGTGCCTTTTCCAAGAGGGACGGCGGGCAGAGGGCGACCCCGGCGGGTGGGCCGCGCGACGGCGGCGAGGACTCCTGACTTACACAGCACTCAGGACCCCGACGCCGACCCCGGCGGGGCTGCCGGCTGAGCTCAGGACGCCCCGACGTGGGCGGGTGGGCTGGGGCAGGCGGGGACCCCCCCCGACCTGGGCGGGGTCAGGGTCGGGGCCGGCGGGGATCCCTGACCCGGGAGGGGCAGTGGCGGGCGGGTAGGCGGGGTCGGAGAGGTGGCGGACCGGGAACCCCCGACCACGGCGGAGCCGTGTCGGGAGGGGTCAGGGGCGGGGCGGGTTGCGCGGCGCCCACTCACCCAGGCGGGCAGGTCGCAGGCGCGCACCCCCAGGCGCACGGAGCGCTCCTCGTCCTCCAGCAGCGCCAGCGCGCGGCACAGGCGGGTGGCCTTGAGGCCGCGGCTCCGGCGGCACCACACGAGCAGCCCGAGTGCCAGCAGCCACCCAGCTGAAGCTCAGGCCCAGGTAGCCGAGCGCGTACACCGGCAGCAGCAGCGCGAAGCTGCGCGCCAGCTGTGCCAGCAGCCCGGCCACGTCCACGCTCAGCGCCGCACCGGGAGGCTCGTCCCCGGCAGCGCCGGCCGCCGGGCCCGGAGCCCGGGCGCCGCTCATCGCCCCGCCGCGCAGCGATCCCGCGGGTCCCGGCCGACGCGCCTCAGCCAGCGCGCCAGCGCCCCTCTGAGGGGACCGTACTGCCGCCCCGCCCGCGGCGCCGCGTGACGTCAGCACGCAGGGCGGGGCGGCGGCGCCGCGGGGCCCGGGCCGCGGCTGGGCGTGACCCTTTGCCTGGGCACCGCCCAACGCGGGGTGCGCAGGGGCCAGCGTGTGACGTCATCCCACCGCCGCGGCGGGAGTGGGCGGTGCCGCTGTGTGGCGTCATCTAGGGTGGGCGGGGCCGGCGTGGGTGGCACCTCACAGGACAGGGAAAGCGCCCCTGAGGTGGGATGGGCGTGGCCGCCGTGCTGTCGCGCTGGCTGGCGGAGTGCCCCTGAGCCACGGTGGGCGGGGCCGCTGTATGTCATCCCGCGGGGTGGGCGTTGCCTCCGTGAAGTCTTCGTGTGGGCGGGCCCCAGGGGGGAGGGGAGGGGAGGGGAGGGGTGGGGTGGGTTACCTGGTGCTGGTGTCCGCCTAGCGGCGTGGGGACGGTGCTGGCTCCTGGGCCCCGGTTCCTGCGGGGTTAGCGTGAAAGGAGGGGCGCACTGTCCTGCGATTGTGCTGTATTTGCCAAATTTTTGAAAGTTACTGTTTCGGGTACTTCTTTTTTTTAGATCAATCCCAGTTTTTTTTTAATATATATTTATAGAAGTACTGTCAGTTTACAATGTTGTGGCAATATCTGGTGCACAGCACAATACTTCAGTCACATAGGAACATACATACATTCGTTCACATGTTCTTTTTCACTGTAGGTTACAAGATACTGACTATGGTTCCCTGTGCTATACAAGATGAACTTGTTTACCTATTTTATATTTATTAGTATCTGCAAATTTCAAGCTCTCAATTTATCCCTTCCCACCCCCTTCCCTCCCTGGTAACCATAAGTTTGTTTGCTATGTCTGTGAGTTTGTTTCTGTTTTGTAAATAAGTTCGTCTTTTTTTTTTTTAAGATTCCACATATGTTTCAGGTACTTTTAAGATATTAAAAAACATAGGTTCTGTGGGCCGTAAAGCCTGGTGTGCGTTTCCAGGCATGCGGAAAGCCCGCAGCACCCAGAACCCCCAGCCGTCTTGGAGACATGAAAATACGACCGCTAGGCTCCTGAGTGCTCGCTCGCCTGGATGTGCCCTAGGTGCGGGGCTGCTGAACCTGCCCTCCAGGTGCACACGGCAGCTTCTCCCGCAGGTGCTGGCACCTGCCCGAGACTTCCCAGAAGCATAGACAGCTCTCCATCACTGGTTTCCGGCAAAGTAGCCAGTAATTGTATTTGTTCTGTAGTCTACTTAAAGCCAAACAGTTGCAGAGGACAGTCTAGGTAAGTGTTTATAAGTGTATTTAGTGAGTTCCAGGGATATTTTAATTCAGTTTATAACAAGAGGGCTAGTTCTCCACCCCCAAATACTCTTCAAGTCTTTGTGTTGCTGGCAGCCTTGAATGATCACCTTCAGGAGAGCAGGGATTACTGGAGAGAAATGTAGCTTGCGTATGTGTTTTTAAGTTCTTGATGGACGTGTTCATGTCACGTGGCCCTTCTCTGCCATATTGTTTGGATTCTGGAAAATGACAAGACAACTATGCAGTAGTTGCAGGGGTAGAGCCTGGCATTTACAGGAGAAAACTGTTATGTCCCACAGGCCAGTTTGCTGTGCAGACAAAAGAGAAAAAGCCTGTTAAGTTGAAGAAGAACTACAGCTAAAGACTAACTGCAGTCACAGCCCTGTTAGACGCAGCCAGCAAAAGACTTACTGCTCGCATGAACCTTTGGGTGTGGGAAGCATTTGCATGCATTGGTAGCTTTGCCAAAGTCTCATTAGTAATTCAACTAGGCTCTAAGACCATGAGGACAAGAAACATATTTATTATGTCCGTTATCACATCTTCAGTACAGCACAGTGCCTGGCACAGCAGGTGCTGAATACATAAACCATGCCTCCCCTCCCCCATTTGAGTCTGTACATAGTGTGCACATGTGTGCGTGTGTGTGTGTGGCTATGCAGATAAATATGTATCAGATAAACTCTAGGGGCTAGAACACTCAACTTTGAGCGAGGGCACTAAACCTCAAGCAAGCGAAGGAAGTGGTTTTCCTTTTCTTGCTCTTCCCCAAATTACATTATGTAAGTTGTAAATACGTAAATTGGTGCCTCTCATCCCTTTTCAGGCAGCAACTTGATGCTCTAATGCCACCTTTCACTCAAGACCGAATCACAACGCAAAAAAAGTAATTGCCTTGTTAACACAGGAAGGAGCATGAGCCTTTCTGTCATGTGATCCTTCCTCTAAAGAGCTGTTGAATCACATCCTATGGATAAAGACTTGGGTGAACACATGTCCCAGGAGAAGTCCTGTGTGTCTGTGATGAAGCCTTTGACCTGGGGGCCTGGGGATGTCAGGTACACCCAAGAGACAGGCCCGTGTTACGCCCCAGTCAGCCTCAAGCCTCTGCCGCCTTTGTGACCCCACTGAACTTCTGGCCACTTCCCACAAGGCAGAACCCATCTCCCTGCACCGAGTCAAACGCCAGGCCCAGCCCAGCTCTTGGGGGTTTTGCCAGCATTTTACTCTGTACCCCAAATCTCCTGTGGCCTCTTTGTGTTACTCTTTCCTTACCTTCTGCATAGATGATTCTCCAATGAAAGGCCTTCGCTTTCCCAGAAGAGAGATGAGCATCAGTGTGAGTGTTCTGGTCAGAAGAATGAAGTTTCAGCCTCTGCACTAGGCCTGTCCAGTTTCAGAGAAGAGTGCTGCCTTCCGTTTAAGTTCAACCTGTTCTGCTTTGTCTTGGATTCCCCTCCCACCTGGGACTGGGGACCTGTCAGCTATTCCATCCACCCCTCCCCCTTCCCTCTTCCCTATCCACCCCCCAACCTCTGCCCAGGTGTCATTGCAGAGGGTGGGGGCACAGTCTGCTTCTCTGCTTTTATGCTGCTGTCAACTGAAAAAAAAAAAAAAAAAAAAAAAAAAAAGCACAGCGTGAGAGCTGTGTGTTAAATTTTATTTTAGGCAAAATGAGGACTCTACCCTGGGAGACAGGGTCTCAGGTGGTTCTGAGGCTGCTCCAAAATGCAGGGGAGGTGAGTGCACGTGGTCCTGGTGAGGCTGGGGAGACATGCGGTCAGCACACGTTTAGGCAGCACACATGCTGCTAGTCCCAAGGAGCAGGTGTCCCCGTTAATGATTTCAGTGCTTTTCCAGATATGAAGAGACACAAGAATTTGGGCTCATAAAATCTTCTGAAAATCTCTATCTGTAGGCCTGTTCTGCCAGCTTTCCCAGAGCACAGCATTCCTGATCTCTGCCTGGAGCTCCTCTTAGGGGGTGTTGAAGGTCAGTGGCTGCAGTGGCTCCTGACATAATTCTTGTAGAGGCAGATGATCAGCGAGAATTTTTAGGAGGCAAGCAGACTCATTTTGCCCAAACTCGTGCAGACTCCTGGTCCTGGGCTTCTGAGATGCTTCTTAAGTGACACCACCACACACTCTTCATCTGAGCCACCCAAGCAGGTCTCTGTTCTGTACGTCTGTAGGGATTAGAAAAGGCTTGGTCCTTTATGGCTTGCTAAGCTTATTATAGAATTTTCTGAGTTGATTGTTATCCCTTAAATTAAGCCTGCTTTAAAATCTCCTTGGAGACCTTCCCTCCCTGGCACGGAGGACACAGTAGTGGGCCTAGCACTAGTGACTAGTCAGCCTGGTTGTACTTGCAAATAGACACACACACAGTGAACATAATGAAATCAGGTTTCTTGCCATTGGTGGGCTCATAAGCATGGAAAGGGAGAAGCTAGAAAGAGCTGTGAAGTGTTGTATTGGAATTGGAGGGAGTATAAACGAGTGTGTTTTGATGTATGTGCACAGATGGACAGACAAGTAGTTCCCGATCTTACTTCTAAATACCATTCCCCAGTGATGGGAAGCAGGATCTCTGGAGAAATAGTTGACTTCTGGGCTAGAGCGGGGAAATTACAGGATGAGCCTCAAGTATTTTTTGTGCCAGAGAGTAAGAAAATGCTCCAAGAGTCACATGACATCAAAGAACACTGGAGACAATGAGAGGGGCACCCAATGATTAAGCCGGGGATCATTTGAGCAGCAAAATCAAGGGCAATATTAGCAGATTACAGCCCAGTGAGTAAAGCAGGATCCGTGAGTCCTTACGGATGTCAGTGAATGAGTGAGCCAAGAGTGCCCGGGAAATGTGATGGAAACAAAACCTCCATTTAGCGGTCGTCGCAGTGCCAGGTGAGTGATCAGTGGAGGCCAAGGATGGCAGGGGGAGGTTTTAACACCTGCTACAAGGGACATATCAATCACAAAGGGAAAAGCCGGCAGTCAGGACCCAGCTACCTGTTGCCAGTGGCGGGTGGGGGGAACCAGGTTAGTTTTTGAGACCTGATTCTTTGTGCTGAGAGGAGCCCAGCAGCATTTCTGGGGCACTTCTGCCAGGAAGTTGGATCCATGTGTGGCTGGGAACTCACGCAGAGATGCGGTGTTAGGAACCCCCTGTTTTTTTACTGAGAAACTGAAGTTTCTCCAGGTCCCAGGAGACTGAATGCAATGTAAAACTGCATGCAGTGTAAGTTCCTGAGTGTTTGGGGGACAGTCTGTGGATTAGACAGCAGAGTTGGTTGCTGTTTACTTCTTGACTGGGAGGGTTGTGGAGCCGAGGCGGTCCTTGTCTGGGGGAAACAGGTGCTGGACTGTTTCAGGGTGATAGGTAACCATATCTGAAGCTCTTTGTCAAGTGACTCAGAAGACGACTAATGTAAGTGTGTGCACGTAGACGGTAAAGGACAGACAGGTTACAGGCTAGTGGGAGCAGGCAAGTTGGTGAGGCTGACAGTGGAGGTCCGGGTGATGGAGACAAAGGAGTTCTTTGTACTCAAATAGTTACCTAAACGTGAAATTATTTCCAAACTTATTTCTAAAAGTCCCTATTTCTATCAAATGACCAATTTAAATGCAGATTTGATTAATTCCCCTCCCTGCTTATGAACTGTAGTTTACTTTGCTTCTACCGTGCACTTAAAGCTCCTGTGCACTGCCAACAGAGCTCCTCTCCCTCCTGGGGTCTGGGGTCCGGGGTCCGGGGCCGGGGGTCTGTGCCTGGCTGTCCCGCTGCTGTGCACGCTCAGCACACCGTGCCATGGTCTCTCTCCGTTGCAAAACTCCTGAGCATCTTTCAGAGCCCAGTTTGTGTGTCTCCTCCTCTGGGAAGCCTTTTGTGGTGGTGAGTTAATCCTGTCTGCACCTCATGCTCGTCTCTACGATGCAACTTATCCACTGATACAGCTCAGCCCTCAGGAGCCCCTGAGGCAGCTCCGTGCCCGTGAGGGGCGCCTGATGTTCATGGGGGAGGTCTCAATTACCTGGTACATAGTAGAGTTCCCCGCGGAAGCCACGCACTGAGTCGCAGGCCCCACTTCAGTGTTTGCCGATGATGAAGATGCTGTCTGCACAGCCTCGCTGGGTCCTCTGCTCGGGCCTAGTAACTGCAAGGCAGGTGTTGGCTGAACTATGGTCTCCTTGGGGACGTCACCTGACATCTTCTCCCAGGCTCATTGAGCCTGTAGGACTCAGGTCCCAGTTTTTGTAGGTGGACATCAGGGGTCCCCCTCAGCTGTCTCCACGTGGCCCCTTCTGTCATGGCCGTTTGCTTTCTCCTCTCCCAGGACTGCAGCAGTGACTTTCTGACATGTCACCTCCTTTTAATGTTAGTTAGGCCCATTCAGGATAATCTCCCTCTGACTTAGGTCATCAGTAGGCTATTCATGGACTGTAGTTCAATCACATTCACAGGTCTGCTCACACTGGAGGAGAGTGGACCGCGGGAGACCGTGGACTTGAGGGGCACTGGGGTTCTCCACCACAGTCTCCCTGTGAGTTGAGATAAGAAAGACGTGTTGATGGGCTCTCTGAAATTCCAGAAAGGGCTCCAATTCCTTTCACACGATAACAGAATCAAGATAATTTATGAATTTACAAATGAAGGCTATGATTGTGGTACCCCACCCATTTCCACCTTCTCTAAATGCTTATAATTCAGATGATGGTAGCAATAGTAATAAAAAAAAAAGCATTCATAACGAACATTTATTAAGTGTTCAGTCTGCACTAGGCACAAAGTGCTCGGGACTTGACAGAATTACTCCTTTAATCCTCTCAGTCCCCACAGAGCAGGTACCTGGTAATTCCCACCTTCACCGGGGAGCTCACAGAAGCACGGGGCAGTAAAACAAGCTGCTAGTGACGGGAGCTCAGACACACAGACTCCTCACCAGGTTTTAGGTTTTGTGTCACACCCACACTCTACAGTGACACTATCCTTATGTGGCTTTTGTAACAAAGTTGTTTATTACGGCGGGGGGTCGGAGGGAAGTTTTGTTTTTATCACAACCTGCAACTGTGCAGGTTTACAGTCTAGTGAGGAAGTTGGACATTTTTAAATTACAGGGAAGAGGATACGGGGGACTGTGACAAACCAATCGGATGCCGACGGAGCAGTGGAGGCTCCGGGGTGAGCAGGGCTGAAGCTGGTGGAGAGAAAGGGACAGGACCCCCAGCAGAGGAGCACCCGCACAAAGCCCACCAAGCCTCCCGCCTTGTCTCTGGGCTTCGGGAGTTCCCCAGCTGCCCAGCCGTCTGCCAGAAACACAGCCTCCTCTCCCATGTGAAGAACATCACTGCCCAACCTAACTCTTCAAACCTGCACACCATGCCATTCAAGGCCCTTTACAAATTGGCCCTGTCCCCTTTCCAGCCTTCCCACCCACCGCATGCCCCCCACCCCCACTCACACACCCTCTGCTGTAGTCCTGCACTGCCCATAGGGAAGGTACTGGCCACGTGGGGCTCTGAGCACTGGAAATGGGGCTCATCTGAACTGAGATGTGCTGTCAGGATAAAGTACATACTGGATTTCAAGGAGAGCACAAAAAAGTATACAACAACTCAATATTTTAAATATATTTTATGTGACAAAATGATAACATTTTGTGTATATTTAGTTAAGTACAATATATGATTAAATTTGATTTAATCTGTGTCTTTTCACTTTAAAAAGTGTGGCTACCAGATAATTTGTAATCAGCCCTGTGGGTCGCATTGTATTTCTGCTGGACAGCACTGTTATAGACACAGCTATCCCATTTCCTGAACCCTCCAGACCCTCCCTCCTCCCTCGGACTTGCACCCATATTCCTTTTCCCCTAAAATGCTGTGTCTCTCTGCCTGGTGGGTGATTTTTGTTTCAAGGTCCACCTGAAGTGAGGCCCTTCCCGACCTCATTCCTTTCTTCCAGACAGAGCCTGTCACTTCCCACTCACTGCATCTTACGAGGAGCCCTCACACTCACATTCTGCCACAGCGGTTCACACACATCTCCCTCCAGGCAGTTGTGAGGGCTAGAGGTCCAGGCAGCGTTCATGGAGCTGTCTCCAGCACTCTACCAGTCCCCATGTCCTCAGATGAATAGAGGTGATAAAGGGATATCACAAGGTAAAATGTGACAGGCAAATGAGCTACTTAGAAAAGAATTGTTTTAAGAAGTCTGAGGAGAGAAAGATTTTTTCACTTCCTCCATTGACATTTATTTGGCCAATATGGTGGGGATGGTGAGGAGAAGGAGACAGCATTTGCAAAGCCCTGTGAATATGGTGCATTTGGGGAACTGGGTGAGAGCCAGGTGGGGACAAGCAGGGAGTGACGCAAGAGTCACCTGCTGGACTGCTACCTGCAAGGGAGGAGGATAGGCTGGTAGGGGCTGGAGTGGAAGAAAAACAGAATCAAGACACAGGGATGTTGACTAGAGCTTGAGACTGCACTGGGGAGGGGAGGGAGAGGGTTCAGGTCATGCCAGCAGCGTCCGCTTGTGACTTGCTCTAATACTGCGGCTGGTGACTTTATCCTTACAGTCAACAGTCTGAAGCTTTTCCAGTATCAGTTGTTTTCAGCTGACAAAGAGTGAGACAGTGGTTAAGAGAATGGACTCTGGCATCAGACCATCCACCACCCTAGCTGTGTGAGCTTAGGCAACTGAATTAATCTTTCTTGGCCTCGGCCTCCTCATCTGGAAAACAGCAACAAGCCTACCTCACAGGACCGCTGTAAGAATTAAACGAATTACCAAGTGGAAAGTGTTAGTGTGGTGCCTCCTTTGGGAGCAGTCCCTAAATTAATAGTAGCTATCACTGAAATTACCTTTCATAACCCCCTTTCCTGTTTGCGTCCTTCCTAAGTGCTGCTGAGTGAAAATGAAAAAGGTAGTAGTGCAGAGGCCAATTAAATACAAAGGCTTGTTGGATCTGTGTTTAATTTCTCTAAGGCAAGGAGCTGAGTAAATGGCTTTTACGTCCGGAGCAAAGCAGACAGATGCATAAACCGTAAACTGGTTCCTAATAGTATGTGACTCAACAACACAACGTCTGCAAAATGTGCATCTACAGAAAAACCGTGATATCAAAGTCAGAGACCCCTGATAACACACTCCCTGGCTGCTCCTTAGCGCAGGACTTGACAGCCTCCCCCTCCCGGTCTGTCTCCCCTTCTTCCACCCCCCCCCCCAACGTCAAGTGCACTCTTCAAGGAACATTGACAGTCTGCAGAAACAGAGCTAAGTGTCAGTTACAACGCGCATCACCCTACTGGGACCCACACCTCTTTAGTCTTGGGTTGGCTTTTAAACTTCAAACAAACACGGTTGTGGTAAAAATAAACCTGAGAGGCATAATGTGTCTCAGTATTTCAGTCCTCTGTCTCTTGTTTTGTATAAAACCTGAATCTTTAAATAGTGACTGTTTCAAATACTGTTGAGTCCCACCAACCTCGCAGGGCGTGTTCCGTCAAACACGAGGGAAAGTGGGCGGAAGCTCACTCCGCCGCCGCCGGGCCCGCGGCCGCGCTTCAGCTTCCCCGCTGCAGCTGCGGTGCTGCCGGCGGCCCGCGGGCCCGGCCCAGCTCCGTCCCCGCATCTAGAGTCACCGACAGGGGGGAGACCCCGCGCCCTCAGGACGCCCGGAACCAAACACCATGGGCAGGACTCCCTTCCGCGCCCCTCCCTCTGGGCCCCGCGGGAGTCCCGGGGCTGCGGCTGCTCGGCGCTCCGCTGCCCCGCCTGTCGGTTGCTAGGAGGCGGGGGGGCGCAGGCGCGCTGGGGGACACCGCGGGGCATGTCGGGCAGGCGGTCGCTCGGCGCTCCGCTGCCCCGCCTGCCGGTTGCCGGGAGGCGGGGAGGCGCAAGCGCGCTGGGGGCCGCCGCGGGGCATGCCGGGCCGGCGGTCGCTCGGCGCTCGCTGCCCGGCCTGCCGGTTGCTAGGAGGCGGGACGCCGGCCGGGCCCAGCGTGCGGGCGGGCGTCTCCTCCCGGCCTGGCCCCAGACGGCTGCGCGGCCCCGGGCCTGCGCGCGGCGATGGAGCCCGGGAAGGTGGGTGCGGACGCCTCGCGGGAGACTGAGCCTGTGGGCGCACCAGGTGCCGGGGCTGGAGTCCTGGCCTCTGGGGACGTTACCGACGTGGCTTGTGTCCCCGCGGATCAGGTCGGGACAGTACTGGTGGGGTCGGCGGAGCCCTGCAAGGAAAAGTGCCTAGAACGGTGATAGTTTTTTATTCACTGAAGTCTAGTCTATTGACAGTGTTGTGCTGGTTCCTGGCGTACAGCAGAGTGGTTCAGTTTCACACACACATAAATACCTGTTCTTCATGCTCTTGTCCATTATAGCTTATTACAGGAACCTGAGTATGGTCCCTGTGGTCTGCAGTAGGTCCTTGTTGTTCATCTGTTTTATACACAGCAGTGTGTGTATCTGCAAAGCCCAAACTGCTAACTTATCCCTCCCCAACACCCTTCCCGTTTGGTAACCATCTGTATGTTGTCTATGTCTGTGAGGCTGTTTCCGTTTTGTAAATAAGTTCATTTGTATAATTTTTTAGGTTCCACGTGTAAGTGGTTTCATACGATATTTGTCTTTCTCTGTCTGACTTACTTCATTCAATCAGTAATAATCTGTAGGTCCATCTATGTTGCTGCAGATGGCATTATTTTATTCTTCTTTTATGGCTGAGTAATATTCCATTGTATAAATATATCACAGCTTCTTCATCCAGTCATCTGTCAGTGGACATTTAGGTTATTTCCATATCTTGGCTATTGTAAATAGTGCTGCTGTGAACATTGGGGTGAATGTATCTTTTCAAATTAGAGTCCTCTCTGGATATATGCCCAGGAGTGGGATTGCTGGATCATATGGTAACTCTATTTTTAGTGTTTGAAAGAACCTCCGTAGCAGCTGCAGCAAACTACATCCCCACCAACAGTGTAGGAGGGTTCCCTTTTCTCCACACCTTCTCCAGCATTTATTATTTATAGATTTTTTAGTGATGGCCATTCTGACTGTTGTGAGGTGATACCTCATTGTAGTTTTGATTTGCATTTCTCTGATAATTAGTGATATTGAGCACCTTTTTATGTGCCTATTGGTCACCTGTGTGTCTTCTTTGGAGAAATGTCTGTTTAGATTTTCTGCCCATTTTTTGATTGGGTTTTTTTTTTGTTACTGAGTTATATGAGCTGTTTGTATATTTTGGAAGTTAAGCCCTTGTCAGTCGCATCATTTGCAAATGTTTTCTCCAAGGCTGTAGGTTGTCTTTTCATTTTGTTTTTGGTGTCCTTTGCTTTGCAAAAGTTTATAAATTTGATTAGGTCCCATTTGTTTATTTTTGCTTTTATTTCTATTGCCTTGGGAGGCTGATGTAAGAAAACATCAGTAGGATTTATGTCAGAGAATGTTTTGCCTATGTTCTCTTCTAGGAGACTTATGGTGTCCTGTCCTATATTTACGTCTTTAAACCATTTTGAGTTTATTTTTGTGTGTGCTGTGAGGGTGTGATCTAACTTCATTGATTTACATGCTGCTGTCCAGCTTTCCCAACATCAGTTGCCAAAGAGACTGTCTTTTCTCCGTTGTATGTGCTTGCCTCCTTTGTTGAAGATCAATTGACCTTAGGCACGTGGGTTTATTTCTGGGCTCTCTATTCTGTTCCATTGATCCATGTTTCTGTTTTTGTGCCACCACCACACTGTTTTGATGACTGTAGCTCTGTAGTAATGTCTGAAGTGAGGGAGGGTTATGCCTCCAGCTTTGTAGGCCACTGTTATTAACTCAGTAGCTGTTAACTGTCGCTGTCCTGCTTGTCTGTGGATTCCCGCTAAAAGATGAGGAATTTAGTTTGCATACGTCTCCTCCCACTCTCCCTCCTATTACTTTCTTGTTTCCATCATTCACTTTTATAATGTTTGTAGTATTGAGCAGGAAGTTAGTGCCCTCGCTATCCTCCGCAACTTCCTGCCCTCTGTCACCCTCTCCAAGATTCCCTTAGATTTTCAAAAGTTATTGTATAACTTAAGTTTTTTGTGAGTTGTTTATAGGTTGCTTTTAAAGTTGTGTTAACCAAAATTTTAGAAATGGAGACCTGATTGAAATAAAAAATGTTTATTTGGTATTTGCTAAGACTGTGGCCAGGGAGACAGGAATTGAAGAAGCATTTGAATTGTGTTCCCAGGCTACAGAGTGGGGGAGGATGGTAAAGGCACAAAATGGCATGATCACAGTTGTCTGCGTGAGTTGTTTGTCAGGAGTTATAACTGGAGCTGGAAAGAAGTGGAGGTGCTTGTTGGGGGCCTGCGGCTGGCAGCTGCTGCTTGATGGCTGCTAGTGTCCTTGGTCTGGTGCTGTTCAGACAAGGTTCAGGTTCCTGGTGATGCAGGGACGGGTCTGAGGCCAGGTCCTCAGTGGCCACCGGCCCCACCCTGTGTGTGCCTGAGCTGGGGTCCCTCCATTATGTCAGTTGTCATCAGTTACCGTTGTCGTCCCTGCGGAGCTAAGAAATGTGGCTGTACAGCCCTAGCATGGGGGCAAGGGGTCGTCTCTTTTCACACTGAGTGCAGTGTATCACAGTGTAGTTTACTTCCTGTTTCCTGTAGTTTCTGTTTGCCTCCTTTTTTGGAGAAAAGAGCATGTTCTTTTTAAATTTCAACCTTATCATTTATGACTTAGCTTATTAATCAGTCATATTATCTGTTGAATGAAATCTCCTTTAAAAAACCCTTCGCAGGGCTCGCTGACTTTCAGGGCTAATTGTTTTCAAGACCTTCACAGAGCTGTTCTGGGAATTTCTTTTCTTTGTTCTTTTGGGTTACATCTACTGTTTCTTGGATCCAGTGCTGTCACCACCCTTGAAATTCCCCATTTTTCCCCTAGAGTAAATCCTCAGACACCCTTTCTCCAAGGGTGTTATGCTCTGAGAACACGTTACTGCACTGATGGCCCTGTGCAAGAGTGTGGCCCAGGGTGCAGATTCAGTCCCAGCACCTTGACTGTAGCGTCTGCTTTATCTCCTAGCTACTGCTTGGCTGATGAGATACCTTTGCAAGTAACATCTTCTTTCTCTTCAGAAGATTCTGGATCATTCTTCTTGGTGCTCTGGACAAATACGGCAGGGATCTGTTGTGGGTCTTTTTTCATTTGTTATTTTTGACATTTGATCATCCCTTTCAAAATGTAAACTCAGATCGCCTTCACTTCTAGGACAGTTTTCCTGTTATTTCTGTATTTCCTTCTCTCTGCTTTCCCCATTCTCTCTTTCTGGAACTCTGATTCAGTCTCTTGTAGGATGTTGAACTCATGGCCCACATTTTCCATCTCTGTCTTTTTCCCTTATATTCCAAGAGATTTCTCCAACTTTACTGTTGCCTCATCTACTTAATGTTTTACTTTGTTAATTTTAATATCAAGGATTTTTTCTTATATCATTCCTTTTAGCAGCATTTGTTTAACTTGTGCTTATAATATTTTAGAAAAATTTGGAAGATATTTCTTTTATGCTTTTTTTAAAAAATAAAGATTTCTCTTTATTTTCTTGGTCACATTTCCTTTTAGGATCCTTTTCTCCGTTTGTTTATCTTGATTCTTTGCTCTCTCATGTTTGTTTTTCTCACTGATCTTTCTTATTTGTGGGAAGCGCCAGATTAATTGTGTAAGTTCTGGGATTCCAAGGGTTTTCTCTGCTGGTCCTCTGCTCTGGTTCCCTGTCAGATCGCCTGCACTGTCTGCAGAGTCTTGCTGGAAGCCACTGAGCCGGGGTTCCAGCACAAGCCCCGAAGCCCCTCGGGGCTCCTCTCCACCAGTCCTCGCACTAGTCATCAGACACCCCTTTCAGACACCTGTTTGCCGCTGGGGCCCCGTGAGGTCCTTTCCCTCCAGTGTTTTTCTGTGGTCTGGCTGAGGTCACTCACCTGGTTTATTACAGTTTGTGTTATTTTTGGGTCACCTTTGGGATTTTTTTCTGGTACGTATTTATTAAACATTTGAAGTCACAAAAGCCACGACCTCAGGGCTAATGTTCCCTGACAGCTGATGGGTGTGCACCTTAGTTCTCAGTTTAAGCTGGTCACTTACTTCTTAGGAAGTTAACCCACCAGTTGTTGGAACCTGATTGTGTAATTACTGTGACTTCGTGGAGTTATTAGAGTGTGCACTTTGTCTCCTGACGCAAAGGGAGGGGTCAAGGCGGCACCAGCTTCTTGATGGCGTTTCTTCTGGCCCGTGTCCTGTGCCAGCCCTTCCCCTTCTTCTGAGCATCTGTGCACTCTGCGCTCACACACACACACACACTGTGCTGACATGCACACACACTGCACTCACACATGCACACACACTCTGTGTTCACACACACATGCATGGTCTGTGCTCACACGCCGACAGTGCAGCGCAGCAGGGCCAAGGCCTCCCCGCCCTCGGTGCTCACGGCCGTCCCTGGGACACTGAGCATGCCTTGTGTCTCCTCAGCGGCACACCTGCTGGTAGGACCAGGCAGTGCTGTGAGTACTTTATGTATTACACAGTGTTGTACACCTGTTTTACCTGAAGGAAAGAGCACACTTCAGCTTACCTTGCTTACATGGGAATGGCCAGGCCCAGCATCTGCCCCATGGACTGGGGGCGAGGCCTGGTGTCAGCAGACCATGCAGGGTGGACAGGAGTGGACACGGGGGCAGCCCTGGAGAGGCGGGAGCCCGCGTCTCCCCCGCAGCTTCACTGCAGTGAGAACAAAGGACAGTAGCCATGTTTAGGGAGCGCTTCCTCAGTCACTGAATTCGATAATTTAAAAAAATTCTGGTATCAGGCATAATTTTAAAAGATTAAGACAGCAAGTTGGGACCTGTCTTGCCCCCAAAGCGGTGTGTGAAGCAGCCTTTCCCTCTTCGGGTCTTTTTAGCAAATGCGTAGGGTGGTCTGTCACCTCTGGGGGTGGACTGCACCTGTGGCCCTGTGGTCCTGGGAGTCGCGGTGATGCGGGGACCCCGCCCCAGGGCTGCGGCAGGTCAGGAGATGTCAGTCTAGCTGGGTGTGGGTGGCAGTGGCCCAGACTGGAGGGTGGAAGCAGGGCATAAGTTAGAGGAGGACATGCAGGGACCTGGTGAAGAACCGTGTCTGATCTGAGAGTGGACCCACCCCTGGCTGGCTGTCCGGGCACCAAGACCTGCACCGAGGTGCTTGGAGACTGATCCTGCTTGGCCTCAAGTCTAGGGAGCAGGGACAGCCGTTTTCACCCAATTGATGGAGAACGGAACAGCCTTGCTCTCTGACCTGCGGACTGGTTCAGTGACTGGCAGCTGCGGGCAGGCAGTGGGAGAGGTCTGCTCGCCCGGGCGGTGCAGGGTGCTGGAGGCAGGAGTGGAGGCCCCTGCGGGGCGGGCAGCTGCCCGGCGCTGCCTGATGGGACACCCGTGAGCACAGGACTGCCTGGGCAGCTGGCGGAAGTCACAGCTTGGGTGTGTGGGGAGGTCCGGGCGGCTGAGCTGTTCGGGTGGGGAAACTGGGGAAATTACTTTTCTCCAAAAGGGAAACAGGGCCAGCAGGGCCGCCTAGAGACCCAAACATGACCCTGGGGGTGAGGCCATGGCTGGACGGCCTGTGCCTGGCTCAGGAGAGACACGGTGCAGGGAGGTGGACCCTGCGTAGTCATGTGGGCCCCGAGGCAGGGCACTGGGGTCTATGGCGCTGCTTCCCTGGGCCCCCCTGGGGCCGCGCCTGTCCCCTGGGGGCCCTCCCCTGGTTCCCGCGGTCTCAGGATGAGCTGCGGGCCCTGCGTGGATGGGAAGGGAGGGAAGCAGTGTGACCCCTTTATCCCCGTGGAGGTGGACGGACTGCCCGTTGCCTGGGTTCTCACTGGGCGCCCAGCAGGGCTTTGCTGTAGAAGCTCCTGGACAGCAGCCGAGTCGTGGGCTGCGTATGAGCTCTCCCTGTGTCTGTCCGTCCCGCGCACAGGACGACACGCACGTGGGGTGCCAGCTGCGGTCCCCGCGGTAGACTGGCTGCTCCTGTGGTCGGAGGGTTTGCTGTTCAGGCAGCGCCCTTCACGGAGGACACGCGGCCTCTGGCCGTGGAGTAGGTTTTAACTGCACTTGCTGCTCCACGAGGCAGACGGGGAGCGCGGGCGAGGGCGGCTCCCACCTGAAGCCGTGTCCCCGCGCGACTGTATGGCGTTGCTGGACTCGTGTGACAGTGAGCTGTGGTGGGCGCTAGGTGCTTGTCATTTTATGGCTTAAAAAGTGTGAAGAGAAAAGGGAAAGAAAGAAAAGTGCAGGACTGAGACCTGAAGTTGAGCTTTGGTTGGTGGGAACGTTGGAGGCGGGCGGAGAACCCTGGGGTCTCTGCTGGAGATCTGTTGCCTTCAAGGTTTTTACTTTTTGGCACAAGTGCTGTGATTACAGCCACTTGGAGAGCCATTCCGATGGGCTCCCGACGCCCTCGGTCTGCTGTCCAGCCCTGGAGCTGGGTGACCACACTGCCGGCACATGCTCTTCCTCGGGTTTGGACCTTTTGTTCGGAAAAGGTCATGTGTTAACCCCTCTAAGGAGCCTTAACTTGAGAGAACTGATTTTAAAGTTCAGCAGCTGTGAGCTGCAGCCGTGCTGGACGCTGATCCTCTTAACTGCATCTTCCTGTGACCCGTTCTGTTAAATTGACCAGCTTATCAGACGAAGAATACATTTCCTAGTGAGCGTGACAGTAGAGGGCGACACGTTTTGTGGCCACCCTTTGGCCAGATTCTTCCACCGGCTTGCTTTTTGTTTATTTCTGCTTAGTGTATTTGTGAGCGGCTGTGATTTTCTTCTGCTTCCTTAATTTTCACATCACCAGGAAGACTTCTGTGTTTTGTCTTCATTTGGGACACGTTGGCTTTAAAGTCGGCGCACTCCAGGTCGCCCTGCAGCTGTGCCCTTAAGGCCGTGTTTCTCCAAGGGAAGGGGAGCAGTCCACAGGAAACGCCCTTGGTCCCTTCTTACTGTTTTCACCAGGCCATGTCTTGCATGCGGCTGGGGACCCGTGTCATGGGCTGATGTCCTCTCAGCACCTGGGGGGTCACCTGCCGTGAGTCCCTTGGTGGCCTGAGCCTGGGAGCATGTGAATGTCACATTATGAAGTAGCTTGTGATCACTTGTGGGTGGTTTTAAGATCTGTGTTGGTGGTACTTTTAATTCCTGTAGAGAGACTGTGTTTTCTGGCATATGAAGGGCTGATTGCCACTGACTGGAAGTGACAAAGCTCCCTGGAGCGACAAAATTCGGTCTTTTAAACTTTAATGATTCTGACTTTATGCTTTTCGTTTCAGAGAAGAACCAAAGACGATACTTGGAAAGCAGATGACCTCAGAAAATACCTTTGGGTAACATATTTTAAAGATTTGGGAAGAAAGACATGGACCTTGGATGGTTACCTGGGGCAGTTTTACCTGGTTCTCAGGGCTGCACAACTTTGCTCACGTGTGACGTGACTCGTTTGGGGCAGTTTTCACACAGAGATAAAGCCACGTGGTTAATTACCCTGGAATGGCCCTGGGATAGGGTCCCTTCGCCCCCCGCCCAGCGCCCCACCAGCTCAGTCGGCTTTCTGTCGAGGTTCAGGGCTCGTGTGTGAGACAGTGTGTCACTGTGCATGTGTGTGTGTGTATGTGTGTGTGTGTGTGTGTGCATGTGTATGCGGGGGGCATCCAGGTTGTGATCCAGGCCTCCTGAGGGCTTACAACGAGGGTCCATGCTGGTGGAGTGGGCCCTGGGTGGTTAGTGTCACACTTACTGCCCAGCCCACACCCTCTCTTTTCTTTCTGCTCCACGTGGTACTTTAGGGTTGATTTGCCAACACACGTGGGTGTCCCTTAGGTGGGTGCTGTCACCAGTCGTCGGGCCGCCAAGTCTGACCCCTTCTTGGGTTCGAGAGTGTTGGTCTAGGCCTGTCCTGCTGGGATGGAAAGCCCTCAGCCTGCACTTTAAGGCCCCTCAGTGAGTCTGACTCTGGTTCTGAAACTTGCCATCTCTTGTTCAGGCGGCACAGTCAGCTGGTCCCAAGGAGGATAAGAAACACAGAGAGAAGCAGCCACAGAAGGATCTGGAAACTGACCTCCCTGAATGCCGGGAGCACAGACGCAGGGACCCAGAGCGGGAAGCCAGGTGCAGAGACAGGGTGGCCGAGAGGGAGAAGCCACACAGGCTTCAGGACCAGGACCAGGACCGGCATCGGAACAGGAGGAAGGACACCAGGAGCCGGGACAGAGAGAAGCCCAAGGAGGGACACCGAGAGCAGGCCGCTGCTGAGAAGGCCCCCAGCCGGGGGAAGGAGCGCGAGAAGGGGGACCACAGGGCATGGCGGGACGGGCTGAGGCAGGCGGCTGGCTGCCACAACCTGCTGGGCCAGGACACGCAGGGGCGGCCACCTGACAGGCCAGAGCGCAGGACGCAGGCAGGTGTGTGCAGGGCGGCCTCCTCCCTGCTGCTCTCCGAGTTTTGTAAATGCTGGGTGGTGGGTTTGTAGTGAGAGGCCTGGGCTGCACCATGTGCACCTGCCCCTGCCCCCTTCTTATGTTTTACAGTTCATCTCGGCGAGTGAGGGGGTAACTGTTGTCTCATTGTTTGCTGGGGTTTTACTGTGAAATATAGTTTAGACTTAAGTCTCCGTAAATCTCAGTCCACATAGTAAATAGACAAAAATAATGCTCTTTGATAGAAAGAAATCCTGAAAAGGAACAGATTTATTTTAAGCAATATTTAAATATCACTTGTCCAGATTCCTAGGAATTCTACTGTAGAAGTAAATGTGTTTTTTCTCCCAAGTACGTATTTCATTATCTTTTATTACACAAATGGTGTGTTCTTCCTATAAGAAATTCAAACCAACCAACATAAACAAAAAAGGGAATGTCAGAAGAGTTCGTAGTAACTTTTGGAGTCCCCAGGCTAGGAAGCTGGGCTCAGGCTCCGGGAGGGGGTGTGTCTGTGGCCTTGGGCAGGGCTGGGCTGAGGTGGGTCATCACTTTAGTTCGTTGCCTCTTTCTGGGGTTATTATTTTGGTGTTCTTGGTATTTTTTTAAATAATAAGGCTGGACCTCATCCCTGACTTGCAGGCTTGTTAAGCCCCTGTTGCCCGACAGCCCCCAGAACCTGCCCCCCCCATGGCCTTCCCTTCCTCAGGCTGGAAAACCTGGGGACCACCCTGACCCGCACTTCCTCTCCCAGCCTGGGGAGCCTGGCCCTTCTCCCCTCCTCTCCTGCCCCCATGTCGGGCGCGAGCCCTGGGAGGGCCCCCACCCCCTCTCCTGCCCCCATGTCGGGCGCGAGCCCTGGGAGGCCCCACCTGCTGTTCTGGCCTCTTGTACCCAGGCTCCGAAAGTAGCCAGTGTTTGGTGGATACTTCTGGACGGAATGAACTTTGTTTCAGTGATCACTGTATGTTTAATTTTGTGCTCATCTTTTAAAATATCGCGTCTCTTAGGACTAAGCCTAATAACTTGGAGCAGATTCAAAAGAGAAAGTCTAGTTTCTCACTGTTGGATAAGGCTGTAAGTGGTGGCTCCACTGGCTGCCCATGCCAGGGAGAGCTTGCGGGTCTGGGCAGCAGGTGGGCTGGACGGAGCCTCATGGTGGGGCCTCCTGGTCCACTACGCTGCGCCCTCAGCAGCAGGGCTCTGGGAGGCAGGGGCTGGGGCCCAGCTGGTCGGAGGCCGGCATCTTCCGGCAGCTGAGCACTCGGAGGAGACGTCTGCCCTCCTGGCCAGTTTTCCTGGGAGGACTGGACTCTGTTCCTGGGATCCTCTCAGCGGCACGGGGGCTCCGAGGGCCTGGCATCGGGCTGCTGCCCCTCTCAAGTTTCCAGGGCCTCCTCTGACACCTTCTCCAGGCTGCTGGATAGCAGCTGCCATTTATTCCATTTTAAGCCCGATTCCAGAACTTCCCACCCTCGAGACTGGAGAGTGTTAGTCAGGGGTGTGTTTACATACATGTTACTGTGTAGTTCAGTTGAAGCTGGAGATGGGAATGTTAAAACTCGTTTTATTTTGTAGTAAGTAAAGCAAGGCCTGAGGAGAGGGAGCCAAAGGGTGAGGAGCCTGAAGGAGACGACAAGGAGAGAGAGAGACGGTACCGGGAGAGGAAGGTACGTGGGGAGGTGGGCCGCTGCCGGCTTGGGCCTGGGCGCCAGGCAGTCTCGTCTGTCCGGTGCAAGAGAGAACCGTGGCCGTTTGGGAGAATTTAGGAAAACCGGGCCCCTCCAGAGAGAACCGTGGGTCACATCATGCATGTGTATTCATGTGTGCGTATGTGGATGGACATGTACGTAGAGACAGTTTTCTTAGGTTGGATTGTTACTGTTTTATAACTGTTCAAACTGAATACATCTTGAGCATTTTCCTAAGCTATCGTGTGTCTATGATATTATTTTATCCATAATATAATATTTAATGATATGGACTTGTCATGGTTTTCTTGACACATCTGCTTTTTTTGGACACTTCAGTTGCTTCTAATTTTTTTTTTTATTATGAAGACATCCATGGTGTAAACTTTTTCACTTATTCTGAATTATTTCTTTACGATTAATTTCTGGAAATGAACTTGCTGGATCAAAGTCAGGGTGCACTTGCCCATTTGCTTTACCTCAGAGCTGTGATTATGTGTATCACCGGAGTGTGGCGCCCCACGTCCTGAGCAGCCGGGCACCGTCATCACTGTTAGTCTTTGCTAATCTGACTCAGAGAAAAGGGCATTTCCTAAAAGGCTCTGCTGCCCTGCGTTGGGCCCGACCTGTGTGTGTGTGCGTGCCTGTCTGGCGGGGTGTCGTGCTAGTTTTGAGAGCGCCTTGAGGTGACCTCTGTGCCTGTCACATTTGCTGGTTTTCTGTTTGTTCTGTTCATGTTACTGTGGAATCTGTATTTTTATATGTTTAAATCATGAAATAGTCAAGTCTGTCCTTCCGAATTCCCGTTGCTGATGCAGTGAGCTCTCCTCCCCGCACTTGCGTCATGTTAGGAGTCGCCTGTGTTTTGTTCTGAGTCCTCATAACTTCTTAAACACTCAGGTCTAATCCCTCAGACTTTGTTCTGTGATGGGTGTAGGCAGCCACGTAATGTTACACTGAGCGTCTCCATCAGGACCTGGTTGTCGCGTTTCTCTCTGGGAAGGTTGTCCTGGTGGCTGTGAGCAGGGTGGGTGGGGCTGGAGGCCAGGGGGTGGTCTGCAGTGGGACGGAGGGCGTGGGGCCCCAGGAACGGAGGTGGGGAGGCCCTGCGTGAAGGAAGAGGCCAGTCCCGTTGGGGATATGTTGAGGCCTGGAGACGGTTCTCCCGGCCCGGCACCCCAGCCAGCGCTGGTCCACGCTCACCCACCTCGTGATGATGTCACAGTTGTCGCTGGGCTCCGAGGCGGCTGGGGGATGCAGAGATGACGTAGCGATGGTGCTGGTTTTAAGGATCTCCCTGTGGGGAGGGGGCAGACGTGCAAACTGCCCAGGAGACCGAGGGACCTGGGGATGCACTGTTGGGAGGGGAGCCCACAGAAGCCGGCAAGTCCCGGACATGTCCTGTGGGAGAGGGTGTGCGCTGGGGGGACTGGGATGAGGCCCCTGCCGTCCTCGGGCAGTTCGGCAGCACCCTGGGCAGGGAGTGAGGGACAGCCGCTTCCAGTCCTCATGCTCGGTTTCCATGTCATGTTCCAGTTGCGGTACGGCGACAGCAGGGACAACCCTCTCAAGTACTGGCTGCACCAAGAGGAGGGCGAGAGACCGCACAGGTGGCAGGAGGAGAGGAAGCGCCGAGAAAAGAGCCGTGCCAGGGAGAGGAGAGACAAGAGCGCAAAAGACAGCAGCCGCTTGCTGTCTGACAGAGGCGGGGAGGAGCGGCGGAGAGACCGGCGGCTTACGGAGGGCTTTCCTTCCGAGGACGAGCGGCCCCGGGGCCACGCGGACAGAAAGGACAGGCCATGGAGGGAGGAGCAGTGGAGGAGGGCGGCCAAGGTACCTGCCCCCGCGCCCTGCCCGCCCTGCTCCCGGGCTCCCGGCCGGTGGCCTCACCCAGCTCTGTGAGGTGCTCATGGCGACAGACCGTCTAACGCCGACACACCTGGGGACCCCGGCCCTTTAGGTGTTCTTCTCTAAGTGTGTGGCTTTGTGACATAGCCATCTTCCATGTGTTTGAAAGTTTGTAACTTGAAGCAGTACAAGGAGCTAGTCAGATTTTCTGAAAATGATGTGACATCGAGTATAAATTTCTCCTGCTCAGGTAATGTCACTGAGGTGATAGTCACTCTCAGTGCACCCTTATTCACCTCCCTTACTTAGGGCGACACCTTACTAAAGCTGAGAACCATCATTGTGAGACACGCCGCAGCAGAGACGCTGCTAGGACTGAGCCCCGCTTGTCTTGCAGGCGTCACTAACTATTGCTGATTTGTTGTGCTGTACTAATGAGTGGTTGTGGAATCTTTCCCAACAGAATGGTGAGCACAGAAGTCGAGGTGCAGGTTCCAAGAAGGACGAGACCAGCAGCCAGTAAGGCCCCGCGCTCTTGGGTGGTGGCTGTGGGTTGTGTGTGTGGCGCAGTCCTCACAGGTGCCGTGGGGTGAATTTTCCTTACTGGGCCTGGTTGTGGTTGGTAAGCGAGCGTACATAATGGGTTTACTTCACTTACTCCAGATACAGCCCTCCCACTGTGTGTCTGCTGTGCTGGGGGCTTGAAAGCTTGTTACAAACGGTTAGTCCTGCTCTGCCTTTTGCACACTTGCTAGTGCAGCGTTAGGAAGTCAGCTCTCATGGGGCGGAGGGGGGACCGTCCTGAACCATGAGCCGGGAGCCTCTGCACACGGGCTGTCAGGCACCTTTTCCCAGCATCTGGTCCACGTCCCCGGACATGGAGCCGCCTGCAGACTCCCGCTCGCGGTGTCCGAGAGTCAGACGACAGACCCAGGGCCTTGGCGCCACTGCTGCCCGTCTGCCTGCTCGGGTGCCAGGCCATGGAGCTTTCTTCACCTGTAAAACTCAGATGATGCCCCTTGTGGGTTTTGTGAAGTTACAGATTAGAGTTTATAGAAGCTCTCATTTTGTGTATCAGCTCTACATTTTAATTTGTGCATTGCGACAACCATTTCTGGTCATTCTTTTTCATAGATGAGGAAAATTTAGGTTAAATGCCTTGTCCAAATTCTTACAAGTTTGAGCAAAGTTAGTCCTTAAACCTGGGGGTGCCAGTTCCTAGATTGTGTGTTGCAGATCTGCTGCGGTGCACAGTGAAGCTTTTGCCTGGCTCTGTATGTTTTCAGCCACGTGCTATATTGAATTGGTATGAGTGTGAGTCCCAAAAACTGAAAATCAGTCTGAAATTTTGAAAGCCTTAATTTTAGGGTCCAATTAAACATATACACATGACTAAAAAATAGAACATATTTCAAGATGAATCTTTCTTTTGGAAATACAAATATTATATTAAACACAAAACAGTATTTGGGATTGATTCTCTAATAAAATTGCAGGAATTTTCTAGAACCCTTATGAGGATCTATTACACAAAGCACAAGTTTGTTCAAACACAGTTTCTTCTCTCTGCTGAAGGTATTTCCTATCTTGCGTTACTGCTGAATTAGTAAAAATCGTTTTTAAAAAGACTTCAGTGTTCATAGTTCTAATAAACCAGGCTTTACAAATTTGCCAACCTATAGCCACTCTTAATTGTATCAAATGCTGATAACAGCCTTCACTGAGGTGTAAATGTTTTATTTTTCACGTCTTCATTTAACATTAGTTTTGATTTTGATCATGTTTGCTTTCTAGGCATGCAGAGAATTTAGGGAGGAATAATGAAAGAGATAAAGACTCAAGAAGGAAGGTAAGACACTTTGCACTGATTCTTTCATGCAGTAGGTGTGGTCCTGTGTCTCAGCCTGGAAGCTGGGCCGGAGACAGGCCTTGTTTCAGATGATTTATTTCAGTGGTGATTCCAGGAGGCACATAAGAGACACACTTTAGATTAAAAGACTCACATTGAAGGTGAAAAGATGGACGAGGTGAATTGTCAAGCAGCAACCGTAACAGAGCTTGAGTGACTGTTGTGTGCAGGCCGAGTCGCTCAAGAGGCAGAGAACAGTTCATAAGGATGAACTGAGCTGCTTGCAGGAGATGTGGCAATTGTAAAAGAACACGCACGTCATGAAGAGCCCCAAAATACAGAAAGCAAAAACCTGACAGTTACAGGGAGAGACAGAAAATCCAACAGTAGGAGGCTTTACCCCCCACTTTCAATAGTGGACAGACGACAGCATTTCACGCTACAGGCTAGACAGTTCAGACGGAAGGGACATCCCTGGAAGACGTAAATTAGTGAAATGGCCTCCGGGGAAGCAGGAAAGTCTGAGTGGACCTGTGGTAAGTAGTCGCGTCAGTGCTAAAAATCTTCCCACAAAGCAGCCCAGGCCCCCGTGACCTCACGGGCAAAACTATCACACATTTGTTACTGACACTGGCCGGCTTCGGAGCTCCACTCCCTGCCTCATTATTTTGTGTTCTGGGCCACGTGTGTGTGTCATGTATGCGTGTGTGTGCGTGTGCACGCTGGGGTGCGCACATGTAAGTGTGCGCGGGGTGTCTGTGTGTGCGTGCGCACGTATGCAGGTGTGTGTACGTGAGGATCACATGCGGATCATGCAGCATCACTAGGACACCAGCAGCTCCCCGTCCTCATTTTTACGCTGTCTTCGTAATTCTCGCCGAGTGGTCTTCAGAATGATTACTTCATTTCGCTGAAGTGGTGCATACCAGGGTGTTGGAGTGGCTGTCAAAACATTTCTCAGTTTTCCATTCTGTTGTCGACAATGTGACAACCAGATTGGGCTTCCGTGGTTTCCCTTTCTGTGTTATTATCTGGGGGGCAGGACCAGGAGAAACTGTCTTTCGTGTCTTGTGCCCTGTTTTTGTGGATCTTTATTCCACACACACGCAGAAAGCGCAGTAACTTTCCGAGTGGCAGGCAGCACGTGTGCTGCTGGGTGTGTGCGTGTTTTAGTCACCAGTTTGAGGCAGTGGTTGGGTCACTCACTGTCCAGCGCAGCCACACCTTAGGGGAAAAGGCAGCTGTGCAAATGTTTCTTCCCACGTGACCTTTTTTCTGTGTGATGGTTTCCAGTCCTGCTTAGATACACACGTTTGGGGGATTTGGGTCCTTTTTCTCGCCCCACCCCAGTGGAGCACACTGTTTTTCCCAGTTCATTGTGGAAATCCCTCCAGCTCTAATGATACAGGCCTCCCTCCTACTTTTTGTGGGTAAACTTCTGAATGTGGAATTATTGGATGAGAATATATCTTTTTTGTTTTCCTTGTGCCTCCCATTTTTTTTTGTACAGGTTAACATTGTTCACTAGAATTATAACATGAGCCATATTTGTAATTTTCAATTTTTTGGTAATCACCTTAAAAAAGAAACATAAAATCAACTTTAATAATATATAACCCAACAGTCCTGAAATATTTTTCTTTCAACATGTAACCAGTGTAAAAAATTATCAGCGAGACATTTATTTTACATTCTCTTTTTCACCAAAGGAGCAAAATATGTTAAGTATTTTTTTCCTTAAGGTATCCAGAAGGGACCTTGAAGACATTTGACAGGTCGTTTTGGCTTGTGCTTGGGGCATGTGTTTCAGAGCATCGGCACTGACTTGATCTTGGTTTAGTTCTTGAGCGTTTATGAGACCCTCAATATGCCAGAATATGTTCTGGATGTGTGGACGACCCCCTTGTTCATGGGGGTACCGTGCTGTCCCCACGCTTATGCACTGAATAGTTCAGGGCAGTGACGTCCGAGAACCGTGCCTTCTGGTGCCAGTGACCATAGCAGGGCTGGTGTCCGACTTCTTCTGTCTTGCCCGCCCCTCGCTGGCACCAGGGAGGAGGCACCAGGAAGGCTCTCCCGCTTCTCAGAGGAGACAGTGACGCACGAGAGGCTGAGTGACTTGTGGGGCATCGCAGCACTGGGCTGCCTCCCAGCCAGACCCGAGGCCCCATAGAGGGATGGGTGGCCCAGGGGTTGCCCGGAGACGCTCCCTCGCACTGACCACTGCATTCTGTCCTCAGCATGGCCGTGAGGAGGGCGCGTTGGAGTGGAAGCTGGCCCGGAGGCGAGGCAGTGAGGAGGCAGTGGTGAGGAGAGGGCGCGTGTCTGGCTGTCACCTGTGTTCCCTGCACTCGGGCACCTGTGACGGGGACTGGGGCGGGAGGTAGGGGTGTTGGCGTCCGTTTGCGAGGCCGCGGTCCTGGTGGGGCTGCAGAGCGGACTGGGAGGAGCTCGGGTTGGGTGGGTGCCCAGCCTGCACCTGGGTGCTCTGCATTTATAGTCAACAAGTTTGGGGAGAACTGGAGAAACTAGAGACATTACAAAAGACCGAATTCAGGCTGTTGTTGGTGAGAGGTGTTCAAGATTGCAGATACTTTTCAGAGATAAATGCCAAACCAGAGAGTTGGACGGAAGCTGCCCTCCGACCAGAGGGGCCCGCTGGTGAGACTGAGCCATTCTTTCAAAAACTGTGGGTGATGTGGGGGGCTCTCTGCTCAGTGCCTCCACAGGATGGGGGACACTTTCTTGTCATCACTCTCCTGTCCCCCTGGCCGGCACCCTTCCCGCTGTCAGCCCTGAGTGTTGCTGAGGGGGGCGTTGTTGGGGACGTGAGGAGCTTGTGTGCTGTGAGTTTTGTTTAAAGCTCCTGCAAAGCATTCGTTTTAGTTTCTCTCACCAGTCGCAGGGTTCCCGCTTTTGGTGCAGTGAACGTGACGTCTTTCTGCTGTGACGTCGGGCTGGGAGGCCTTGTCTTGGGGCAGTTCTTCCTGAACAGCGTTTGCTTGGAGTCACTGCGCCACCCGGCCGTGCAGTGCCCTTGGGAATTGTCTCTCGGTCCTGTGGGCGCAGGCCCACATAGCCACTGTGGCAGCACCTGGGGGCTTGGGGTAGGACACCCACTGGCCTCGCATCTCTCAGCATCTCCTGCCCTCCTCCCTGAGCTCCCCGCTTGGGGAGTCTCCCACCAGGTCCAGGCCGTCTCCCTCTGCCATCCCCGACACCTGCCCTGGTTTAATCCTGAAAGGCTGACAGGCCTCTCCTTCCCTGAGGCAGGCCACACATCCCCCCACCCCGCACGGCTGCTCTAGCCCCGACGTCCATCCCACCTGTAGGCGCCAGAGGCTCCCGTTGATGCCACTTTTATTTCTTCTCCAGGATAGAAACCAAGGCCCCTTTGGTGGGTGGATCTGTGGTGGCTCGGCCACCCATCCATCCATCCCCCAGTGCAGCGAGCTGTGTGGTTTTGATCAGATTTCCCCTCACTCGTGTGACTGAGAGGGGACAGGGGACACGGGAAGGTTGGGGCTGGACTGGGGATGGTGGTGGAGCAGCTGTCAGGTGGGGGCGCAGGGCCCTGGGGGAGCCCCGACGTGGGTGCCTGTGGGATGCAGAGGTGCTGCGTCCCCACTGGGCGGGAAGAGCAGGTGGACGAGCAGGAGCAGCCGTGGGGAACGGGAGTTTTCTCCACCGGTGCTCGTTTCTGCTGCCTCTTCCCTGGAAACCTGGAACGTGCTCTGCTGGTTTTCCTGGGACCCTCTTCCTTCCGGCCAGGGAGGCCACCCACCCTCCGGAGCCCCACGGAATGCATGTCCTCCGATTTCAGGAGAGACCCTGAGGCCCACAGGGCGGGGCCAGGGCCAGAGCAGGCGTCCCTGCGTGCAGGAACACACGTGTCTGTGTCTCCTTCACGGGGAAGACGCAGATGTGATCGTGGGGAGGCGCTGCTGTGCATCTGTGGTTGCCTCTTTTCTTTAGTCATCAGAATTCCAGAGGCTTCTCAGAGTGTGACTGTTGACGCTTTCTCTTCGTGGTCATACTCATCATGAGGGTATTTCTGTAAGAATTTGTGGTTAGGTTATGTTGGTTTTATAAACACATTTTAAAATAAGCAACATCAAATGAATCTCAGAAAACGTATGTTTTCCCAACCTATTTGCAAGATTCAAATTTATGATTGGATGTCTTAGTTATATGTTTCATTTCTTCCTCCAGGAGATTGGAAAGGAAGACGCTGACTCAGAAAACTGCAGGAGCTGGTGAACATACAGTTGGTTTTGAAGGTGATTTTGAAGTAGGTGTAATTAAAAATTAAAGGTATTCTATTATTAGCTTTAAAAGTGTTCTCATCTTAAAGGTAATCTGTTCCAAAACCAGAAGCTTAGCAGTCTTGCTCTCTCTCTATTGCTCTTAACTGCTCCGTATCTGACTTAGGTCTGCTACCTACACGTCTGCCAGTGCTGACCAGTGTGATGTGATTAAATGGCTCAAGCTTACCCTCCCAGTCAAACGTGTGTGTGCGTGCACACCTGTACGTGTGTATACGAGTGTAGTACGTGTGTGTATATATGTGTGTACACTTGTGTACGTGTACATCTGCATGGAGCACAAAGTACACGTGTCTACATGCACATGCACGCACGTTCCCAGCACTGAAGCGTTTGCGCGTGGTTGTCCACTCAGGTCTTGGTGGACGCAGGTCTGTAGACTCCGGTTCCTTTTTAGAGAAACACATGCAGCCATTTACACGATTGGCCACTCAGTGACCCTGGACTTTACAGACTGAGCCTCGCTGCGGCCCTCTTCTGCTTCAGGGGACAAGTTGTGTATTTTCTTCCGTGTAGGGTTTGTCCTAGTAGCTCCAGGCTCTGTGACTGTTTGCAGGACTATGAGGACGACTTTGAGGTCTGTGACGGGGATGAGGACAGCGGGCTGGATGCACTTGAATCAGCAGAGATGGCAGAAGAGCTTCCCCCGGCCAGAAGGAGGGAGATTGAAGAAATTCGGAAAGCCATCCATGCGGAGAACGAACGGGTGGGCGAGCTGTCTCCGAAGCTGTTGGAGAGCCCGGGCCGGGTGGAGCGTGGAAGGGGCGCAGGGCCAGGTACGTGAGCCTGGCCGGTTCCCCCGCTTCCCGATACAGGTGCCTGAGTGCTGCTCAGTGCCCATGGGGCCGCGGGCCGCAGACACCGCCCATTTCCCGGGGTCAGTCAGCCAGGCTGCCATGCAGGCCGCTTTTTTTCTGACAGAGGAGACGAGTGTCACCAATGAGGGGCAGCAGGTCCAGGGCCAACGCAGCGCTCAGGGGTCAGGGCACCTCCAGGGGAGTCTCCTTTCCCAGGGCTTTTCCTTAGGAAGTGTACTTTGCTCAGAAGTTCTTGGCATCTGGATACGGTAAAGTCACTTGTATAAGGGCAGGAATAAATATTTTAAAACCACTTAAAGGGAAAACTATGATATTCTAATAAAAAAATAGCATTAAAATAACCCAAAAAAGTCAATTAGGACAATATTAAAAACATTGGATAGTGTACTGCTTTAAATGGTCTCATAAAACAATTGTTAACGAGTAAATTAATATAATGTAATGATCCAGGTGAGGCCAGGCAGAGCGACTGTTGCCTTGTCTTGTGCGTCTGCTCTGGAGGGAGCAGGACTGAGCTGGGGTGCTGGTGTGCAGGGTCCTCTTGAACCTCGGAGCCGGGCGGCGGCCCGCAGGCTCTGGTGTGCTGCCCCTGTCGCTGCTGTGCGGCCTGGCGTTACCTTGGCCTCTCTGTGCCTCGCTCCTCGCCTGTAGAACAAGGGCATGGCATCTTCAGGGCTGCTGTGGACTTAACTAAACAAGCTGCCACGTGCGAAGCGCTCGGGGGCGCCAGGCCCGTGGTGACACAGAGACCTTAGTCGTTGGTGCCGCCCGGTCACCATCTTTCAGCAGCCGAAAGGTGTTGGCTCTCCGTGTCCTCCGCGGTCAGCCCCACGTCGGGGGTGGCTGTGGCTGCAGCAGTGACCTGTTTGTTTGTAAATGACACACCTCATCCTTGTCCAGGGTGACAGGAAACTGTTCAGTAAGTAACTTTCCAGAGCAATAAGTTACTCCGTGGTGTGAAAGTGTTCACACACCGCCAGAAGGAATTGCGTGCTTGGCTGGGGAGTGTTTCCCAAGGGCGGACACCTGCTCCGCGGGGTCTTTGTTCTCGTCTTGACCCTGTGGCCTCAGTCAGGGGCCAGTTTCCTCACTTCTGAAGCTGGAGCAGCAGTCAGCATCATCTCCGGTCCTGCACGGTGCTTGGCAAATGCTAGGGTTCTTCTCATAAACGCGACCTGCTTCCACCCTTGTCTCAGTCCTGCTGGTGGGTGTTCTGACCGTGGGAGGGTGGAGGCGCACAGACTGGCCACCTGCTCGCTGCAGAAGGCCAGCACCAGGGCAGAGCTGGGGCTGTGGGATGGCTTCCATCCCGCGGGCCTCGGGGATTTGGTAAAACTGTAAGCCAGCAGGATGGTTCATGCTCTTTGGATGAGTTCAAACACAAATGTAGAAGGACTAAGAAGTTGGATTAAGATACAGTTGAAATAAATACATAACAGACATGTAGGTACATCTGTACGGAAACCACAGAAACCTGTGGGGAACAGGCGATGTGAGGAGGTCCATGCGTGGCAGAGTTGTGGGTGGAGCTGCTGGCCCTCACAGGAGCCTCTAGGCTGCTCCATGACTGGTCACCAGTCCAGCCACCTCTGCCCACACCTGCCCGTTTGTCTCGGGGCAGCGAGTGGCCAGCCCCCAGGAGCTCACGTCTGCCATTTTCAGCCCTGCCTTACACATCTCAGTCCCTTACAGAGCGTGCAGTTTTGGAGGGGGATGGGAGTGGAGGACTGCATCTTCTGTGTGTTCTTAAATATGTCTGAAACTAGTATGATTGGTGCATACGTAGGAAATTGTGCTTCGTTGCTGAGAGTTTTAGATGAAATGAGCAGAAGCGGTTCTCCAGATGCCCGGGGAAGGTGTTTCCCTTTGTCGTCACCCGTTACGTGTAAAGACTTATTGAGCATAAGTGGTATGCGTGCTTCTCATTCCTTTACTCTTGACTTCCTTTGCTTGAAAGAAATATTTCAGTTTCACAAAAATAGCTTTTTTTTCCTAAACAGGTGCAAACAATTCTCCTTCCCAAACCCCTGTTTGTGGAATTCTCGTGGATTTTGCAACAGCCTCACACCGTCAGAAGAGCCGGACTCAGGCACTTAAGCAAAAGTAGGTGGACTGGGAAGTTTGCAGAAGGTGTGATTAGTTTTAAAATGCTTCTCTTCAACGTACCTTTGAAAGTTAGCTGACGGGCAGGCAGGGTCTTTAATTTGTGCTGTGTCTCCCTGTGCCCGGTGTGGTGCTATTGCTGTGGGTGTACAGTGTTGCACAAAGACATGTGGCCCTAATGTTGTGTCAGTTTCAGGGGCCCTGGGAGCCCCACCTGTCACGGCTGTAGCAGAGTCACAGTCAGGTGGTCACAGGGCTGGCGGCCGGGCCTGACCCCCTGCAGGTGCCACTGCCTCTCGAGGCGTGGTTGGCATTGCTCAGGGTTTGGACAACCCTGTGAGCCCCGCTGCTTCTCGGATGTGCAGCTGGAGAATTCTCGGGCGAAGAGTCCCAGGTGGGCCATGCGTCCCAAGTGCCTCGGACACCATGCCTGTATTGATGTCCTTAGGTCCTTGTGTAGACGACCACAGGCTCGAGTCAGCCTCTGGGGTTGAGGGAGCTGAGTGTGAACCACCAGGGCTGTTCCTCCACGTGTCGGAGTCCAAGCTCGCCTTACTGTGAACTCAGAAATTTGTAGCATTCATAGATTCGTGGAAGTGAAGTTCTCAGTCGGTGGTCTAGGGCTGGGTGTTGGGTCTAGTGCAGATTCGATGGAGGAGTGGAGCTGTAGGTTTACAGAGGCCAAAGCAAAACCAGAGCATGACTGCTGGGGAGAAGGCGTCCACACTGACTGGAACGTGGGGGTTTCTCCTCGCCGTGCCCCCCCAGGTCTCCTGCCCACTAACCATCTGCAGCAGCAAAGCTCTCAGTGTTGGTATCAAGTGAAGACAGGTGGGGTGACAGGGAGCGCATGTGTCTTGGGTGCACGCCTGTGAGCAGGACAGAGTTCAGTCCCGTGGAGGGATGGGCAGGGCCTAGGGCTCGGAGACAGAGCCGACAAAATGCCGTCAGCGTGGTCCAGCCACATGGCATCACCAGCCCATTTGCGGTGTCTTATCTTTAATGACCATTAATATCTGACTCACACCAAACGTCAGTTAGGTCCTCAGCAAGAGCTACTATCTCACCACGAGGCCTGTTCCCCCTTCTGCACGTTGTCTGTTTGACATTGTTTTGTTTCCAACTGTTTTGAGGACGCGCAGCACAAAGCTGCTCCGGCTCATCGACCTGGACTTCTCATTCACCTTCTCCCTCCTGGATCTGCCACCGGTGAACGAGTATGACATGTACATCAGGAGCTTTGGGAAGAAGAACACCAAGCAGGTGGGTGCAGGTGTGCTGACAGGCGAGCAGGTGGTGCAGGTGTGCTGACAGGCAAGCATGTGGTGCAGGTGTGCTGACAGGCGAGCTGGTGGTGCAGGTGTGCTGACAGGCGAGCAGGTGGTGCAGGTGTGCTGACAGGCGAGCTGGTGGTGCAGGTGTGCTGACAGGCGAGCAGGTGGTGCAGGTGTGCTGACAGGTGAGCATGTGGTGCAGGTGTGCTGACAGGTGAGCTGGTGGTGCAGGTGTGCTGACAGGTGAGCAGGTGGGTGCAGGTGTGCTGACACGTGAGCAGGTGGGTGCAGGTGTGCTGACAGGTGACAGTGCAGGTACAATGCAGGGAGGGGATTGAGCCTGGCTCTGTCCTGCTCTGGATGTTAGAACCTGGGATGGTGTGAAGGACACAGACTTGAGGGAAGAGGGGCTCCTCCGTCACGGGCTCTTCCCTGGAGAGACTGTGTGATGTCCTCCGTGTCCAGAGCCTTCCAGCATAAACGTAGTCACACAGGAGGACTGGGCAGGCTCCCGGCTCAGAGGACAGCTCGACCAAGGGAGGGTTTATGGGAAGTCACGGGATGTCACCTCTGGTCACTGTCCAGGTTCCTGTGGGGTGGAGCAGTCCTGCACGTCCTCCCTGTCCCACAGGTATGACCACTCAGGTTCTTCCCGAACTCCCGAGATGCCAGGCTCACCTTCGATTCCCTCCCCTGTTCCCATCCACCTGCCTCTTCTCCCAGGTCTTTCTGTGCCAGGTCCCCATCACTGCGTGTGTCCCCCTTGCCTCACTAAGTGTCTCCTTACCTCACCAGGTCCCTCGTTACCTGCCTGTGTCCTCCTTGCCAGGCCCATTTGTTGTCTCCCTGTTGTTCTCCATCATGTGCTCCTGCTGTCCCTGCCTCTCCTCTTGGCGACCTGTCTGTCCCTCCGTGTCCACTGGCCTGTTCTCGGGGCTCCTTCCTGGTGACTCTTGCTGAATTGCCCCTGGCCCAGCGCTGCTCCCCTGTCCCCCAGCTCTGTCCCCCATCCTGCTTTCTATTGTTAATTATGTTTCAGTCTAGTTCCCAACAGTTGCGGCGTTTTAAAGTCAGGGACACCCTCTGTTGCTTCTCGTGTGTCCCAATGGTGCCGTGGATCAGCATGCTCCTGGGTGAATTCCATCAGGAACCTCTCAATGGAGGAAGGTCACAGGATGAAATTTAAGAAGCCGCCAGATTAATCCTGGCTTTGTAGCTGAACTCACTCTGACCCTCAGCAGATCCTCTGACTTCTATGCTTGTTTTCCTCATTCAAAGCTCTTAGTATCTTACTGTCTTCACTGAAGCATGTACCTTTTTCCGCTTGTTTCTTTTGATTTTTATTTACTTATTTTAATTAATTAATCAATTAATTTATTGAGGTGTAGATGATGGACAGTATTACATGTTTCAGGTACACAACAAAGTGACTCACACTTTTTAAGTGTTTTATGCTCCATTTACAGTTAGCATAAAACACTGGCTCTGCTCCCTGTGCTGTGCAGTGTCCTTGTGTCTTACTCATTTGATACGTAGTAGTTTGTACCTCTTAATCCCCTACCCCTAAAGCATGTGCCTTTTTTAAATTAAAAAACTGGTTTTGCGAAGCCTCTGTGCTCTAAGAGAGTAGGGTGCCGGTGGATTTGGTAACTGTTTTCAAACCAGAGTTGACTTGTTTGATGTGACTTTCTGAAATCACTTCTGAGATTCAGGCCTGCGTGCATCGAATGTTTAAGACATGAGCAGCATTTGCGTGGCTTTATTTACGCCGTGGTACATATTTTTGACAGAAGCAAGAAGACTGTCATTATTAACTTTAAACATTTTAATCGTTTTCTTTTCAGTTGTGAGAAATTGCTCTGAGGTCAAGACCCAGAGCTGACTCTGGCACACCTTGTTTTTAAGGCATATGTTCAGTGTAACGAAGACCATGTGGAGAGGGATGTGCAGACCGAAGAGGTGGAGACCCGGGAAGTGTGGACCCAGCACCCGGGAGAGGGTGCGGCTGTGTCTGGGGGTAAACGGCTCCTGGCCCTGGGGTGTGTTTGTTACCTTCTTGCCCTTTCTCTGTCCTGGGTGTGGTCACCGCTGTGCGGCTGTGGAAACACGTGCTCTTCCCAGCCGCCTCCTGGGTGTTCAGAACCCCTAGTGTCTGGGCCCTGATCCGGGCCCACACGAGGGAAGGCGCTCACCCTCAAACAGGCGCGTTGCGGACGGGCTCCCCCAACACTCCCCGCTCTTAATTTGGGCAGTCTGTGCTCCTCATTTGTTTGCGACACCTTTAAGGTTGTGACGTGTGCCTGTGAGTCCACCTAGCTGGTTTCACATGAGCTATTTTTCAGGGAGTGACAGGGGCGGCCCCGGTGGCGCTGCCGTGGTCCCGAAGGTTGACACACCCCGGCTGTGCAGCTTCCTCCGGGCAGCCTGCCAGGTATGCCGGCCCTGGGGCAGCATCTTGCTAGTGCTGTCTGTGCACCTGGATTGTATTCCTTAACGTTAATTGCTTGCATTGTAAAATCTAGACTGAAAAACAGGCATGTTAAGTTGGCAAGGGACACACATACCCAGGGTATTTGAAACTAGTAAACTCATGGCTTTAAAAACTGGTTCTAAGTACGTCCAAAGACTGAGGGAGCGACGGGGATCCCGAGTGCCCGCGTATCTCGTCTGAGCCCCAGCCCTGCCCCTCAGTTAGGTCAGAGCCGGTCACAGTCACCAGACCCTCCACGAAGGCTCAGTATGAGTCTCGGAGATTCTTCCCCCAGCGTGTTACAGAGTCTGGTTTCATGTGACTTTAAACTTACTCAGCTTCTCTTAGAGTTGATGGGGAGTGAGGATGGGCGGGGGGAAGGTGGTGCAGGACGACTTGGGGACGGGCCCGGCAGCTTCGTGTCACCGTGGTCCCTCATCTTCTACCCAGGCCTCCAGGCCAGCTGCCTTCCTGAATCCCCTGCGTCTCCCTCCCGCCTCCTTGCCATCGTCCCAAGCTGGACCCCTGACTCCTGAGGGCAGAGACGCTGATATGCTGTCACACTGGGTCTCAGCGCAGCCCGGCGAGTGGGACGTGGGCTGTGCTGAGTTTCCTCTAGAAAGGCTGGAGGGTCTACCTCTCCCCCTCCCGTTACCTTTAGCCCATGTTTACTGTGACAAGCGATGCCCGTGTTGGACCGTGGCTCCCCCGTGGAGTTTACGTTATTGGAATTTTCCCTGCAGTCTCTGCTGTTGTGTGGGAGGAACACTCTAGTTTCCTTGTGTCAGTTGTCGTGATGTCTTGGACTTGGGCAGTTAGGTTTTTGGAAGTGGATAACTGCCCAGGTAGTGATTTGTGTGTGGTGTTTTTCCTGTAAAGCGAGCACGTTGGGAGTGCTCACCAAGGACTGCTCTCGTGTCTTTGAAGGTGATTGCGGTTTTGCTGGAAGAGGACCGTGTGGCCGCGGAGCCGAGCTGGCCCCCCCGGGCACAGGACTGCACCCTGCCTCTCAGCGACGGCTCCGTCCCCTTCAACACCGGCCTGCTGTTCCTCCAGAGTAAGCACGGCCCTGCTCGGCATCTGGGTCCAGCGGGAGATGTTCGCGCCAGGACGGCCATCTTTACTGGGACACCTGTGTCCCCACGGTGGGCTTACTGAATGGAGGTTCTGCGTCTGCAGACTGAAGTGTGAGGTCGCGGCTTTGTGGGGCCCTCCTCAGGCGTGACTGGAGGAAGGACACGCGGTCATTTTCCGTTTCCTTCGGCTGCTTTTGGTTTTTGGCGCAGAGGTGCAGCGGGAGCAGCATGGGAGGGTTCAGGGTGGGAGTCGTGCAATGAACGTGGCTCAGCAGTTTCCCCTCGAGCTCCTGACTTCAGTTTAAGTAGGTTCCTGGGGACAGGGCACCCTGCGACGTCACACACGCAGTGAAACTGCACGTGATCGTGTGAGCCACACAGACTGCCTTCGCGTGACCAGGTGTGACTCCTTGAGCAAGTCGCCGCTGGGCTTTAAACAGTGGCTGGTGAGGGCGTGGGTGGCCAGGCTGGTCCGCGAGCGGAGGCGAGGCCCACGGGCCGTGTGCACCAGGGCACCAGGCTCTGGTGCCGCCAGTTGGGGTGTTTTAGGTGTTTCCTGTGCTACCTGCTGTTTATACGTTCAGATGCACTCACGTTCCTCCACGTTCAACATTAGCAAAGTTGGTGGTGTTAATTTCTTAAAAACTCATATTGTTTGAGAGGGCTTTTGTTTTTAAAAGATAAGACTGATTGTCGAAAAGTACTATTATCGCATCTGTAGCATCTGAAATGTGGACATGCAGGCTCCCACTTTCCTCTGCGTCCTGAGAAGCCGAGGAGGGACGGCGGCTTCACAGAGCTGGGGGCCTGGCTGTGCATGCACCAGGGCCCTTTGGGGAGGCTCGTGTGTCCTGTGGGACCTGCCCCTGTTCCACATGTGAACAGAGTGCAGGTTCTGGTGTGTTTTGCTTGGTAAAGTGAGTTGTGAGGCACCAGGAGGAGATTGGGATGACAGTGTCTGAGCCTGGGCCTGGGGCACGGGTCCTGGATCTGAGCTTGGAGGTAGGGACGAGGGCCCCCCCAACGCTGTTGCCACCAGGAACCACGCAGTGCTGGCCGCCCACTTGCTCTTCTGTTGGTTCCACACGTTCAGGAGTGTCCAGTGTCCTAGGCCCAGGAGTCAGCAGTGGACACACAGACAGACAGACAGACAGACATCGCTGTGAGCTGACCGGACAGGGGGAGTGGACGGCCACGGGAGGGCAGGTCCTCGGGAGGGAGAGGAGGTGTCACCACTGCTGGCGGACAAGGTGCTGATGGGCTGGCTGCGGGGCCTCCCCAGACCCCTCCGCGCCGCCCAGTCTGTGGGAGCAGCGGGGAGTGAGAGGGAGCGGGGCCACGTTGGCAAGGGCACGGGTGGCCTCCGGCCGAGCTGTGGCCACCCGTCGACACCAGATCCAGGCGTGTGTGGCGGTGAAGGACCACGTTTGTCTCTTCGTCGAGCTGATGCGCGTCTGAAAAGTGTTCACGTGACACGGTCCTGGCGGGTCACTAACCACAGGGGCGTTTTCTTGTCTCCTCCTCAGACCGAAGGGTGACCTGCGTGCATGCATCTCAGGCCCAGAGGCGGACAGTGGTGTCCGTCCACGGTCTGCCTGGCAAGGCCGCGGCGCCCCTGCTAGACAGCAGGCACCTGCTCTGCGTGTGGGACATCTGGCAGCCGTCAGGGCCTCAGAAGGTCCTGCTGTGCGAGTCGGAGGTACGGCTTGAGGAGTCGTCCGTGCAACTTGGGGGTGGGCGAGGGGCGCCAAGGAGGGGGCTTCCACGTGGCTTCCTCTGTCCCGGCCGCCGCCGCTGTGTGCAGGGGATTCGGCACAGTGCTCTCAGCTGGAAGGACAGCTCACCTCTCAGGTCCCGGGGTCGGGTGTCAGCATGGCTGCAGGGTTGAGGAAAACCTGGGCCCGGCGCCCTGGGGTCCCAGCAGCGGATGCCTGGCCTCTTGCGGCTGGGGACAGTTGTTCCTGGGGTTCTAAACAAGCTTGAGCCTTTCCGGGCCTGGCTGGTGGGACTGTGGTGTGCTGACCATGCAGGTCCAGTGGGAGGGCTGTGCTTTCAGGCTGGGAGGATACATGCATGTTTCCAAGTCATGATCTCCATGACCTCAGAATCTTCCATCTCCACGCAGGCTGTGGAGAAGTGTAACTTCTGTGGGTGTCAGTCTTGGGGCTTGGGAATCACAGAGTGCTGCGGCTTGGGAGGCAGATGACATACCAGGGGTGGCCTGGCCACTCTGGGCGGCGGCTGGGCGGAATGGAGATGCCTGGGGCTCACCCGCGACTGCCTCCCTTATCCCAGAGGCCGTGGACACTCAGACACGCCCCCCCCCGCACTGTCCCCCCATCTTCTACGGGAGGGTCCACGGGAGCTCTCAGTGTCTGGCTTTTGTCGGGGTGGGGGGGGTCTTTCCAGGTCACGTGCTGCTGCTTCAGCCCCTGTAAAGCCTTTTTGCTGTTTGCTGGGACCGCGCATGGCTCGGTGCTCGTGTGGGACCTGAGAGAGGACGCCCGGATCCATTGCTCCCTGAAGCTGAGTGGGTGCTCCTGGACGTTCAGGACCTCAACAGTTTTCTACTGGTCAGTGATGCCTGCATGTCAGCCTGGACTTACAGAGGGGCCCTGAAATCTCTCTGTTTCGTCACTTCAAGTTACCCCAGAATGGTCTGACCTACGAGCAAAAGGGTCCTTTGACGAGCAGGAATAACGGACCCCTTCCAGGGGATGCTCAGGCAGCGGCCGGCGACAGTGGGGTGTCCTTTCCTGTTGAACCTGGGGTTGCAGGTCCTCAGTGAGATGACTTTCAGTTTTAAATCCATCTGGATTAAATCCATCTGGCATATCAGAGCCTGCGCTCCCATGGCTGAGGCAGCCCACAGAGGGCTGAAGGAGGAGAAGTGGTTGCCTCTTGCGTCAAAGGGAACTGGAAGCACTGGACCTGCCAGGACCTCTAGTTAGACTCGTGTGACTACTGCATGTCGAGCAGCTGTGGCCACAACCACAGCCACAGCCACAAACAACCACAACCACATTTACAACCACAGCCATGATTATAACCACAAACAACCACGATTACAACCACAACCACAAACCACAGCCACGACTACAACCACAGCTAACCACGATTAAAATCACAACCTGCAGCCAACTAGCAACCAACCACCTATAACTGCAACCACAGCCATAATTATAACCAGAGTCCACCACAGCCACAACCACACAAGCATGACCCCCACTGGGGAGGCACTCGTGTCCTGGGGTTTTCTCTTGTGCTTTGTGGACTGGCTTGCTCAGTGCCCGTACCGGCCCACCTCCCAGTGCTGGGGGCTGGGGAGCTCGTGCACGGCGCACTGACCCCATGCTGACCGTGGAGGGGCTGCCCTTGGCCCGACTGCATTCAGCCCATGCTCCCTCTGCTCCTGCCCAGGAACCCCGGTTCTCTCCAGACAGCGAGTAAGGGGCCCTGTGAGCCCGGCGTCCTTCCCTGGCCTGAGGCCCTGGGGTTCCTGCACCAGGTGTTTCCGAGCTCCCTCCCCTCTGTTGGCAGAACCTCTGGTGCACCTGCCTGGTCTTTCCACCCAGCAGTCCAGGGGTTTCCAGTTAGTTCTGTGGTTGGCAGGCAAGACCAGGGCCTGTGGCACAGGCAGGCTGCGTCCTCACCGGCTGAGCTGTGGGGCGTCTCGCGGTTCTGCTGTGGTTTCCCTGAGGACGCGGGTGAGCGTCCTCCCTCGCCCTCTGTCTGGGCGGGTGTCTGCCTGCTCTTCCCCGGGGTGTAAGTTGAGTTGTTGCTGCTTACTGCTGCATGTGAGGGGTCTTTGTATGTTCTGGGCGCAGTCCCGTGTCAGATGCGTCTGGGCCGGCCTCTCTCCCAGCCGAGTAGCCTTCCAGCTTCCCCTCCTGTTCTGTGATACTGCCACGCATGTGGATGCCTTGCGTCTGTTTGCACTGCCGAGTGTGTTTGTGCTTCCCACGTGAAGACGCAGGTTTTCGTCTCCCAACAACCCATTTTTGCCCTTTTGGAGGCGACCTTGCCGCTGTTGGGAAGGTATGAGTTTATGGGTACCTAAGGGCTTGATGCGCTAGAGGACGTCTTTTAAGGACATTCATTTTCTAACTTCTGCTGATGTTACTGGTTAACCTTTGATTCACCTCTGTGTTCAAAACACTGCAATTCTTAAGCTTTTAACTTCACTTGAAGTTTTACTCCAGGAAGGTGCTTCCTTGTGTTCTGTTGCCGTCTGAACTTTGTCACTAGAACCTCCAGTGCCGGTGGCCTCTCCTCCAGAGGGACACCCGCTCACTACGCCTCCTTCGCTTCAGGGCACTGAGCCTGGAGCCCTGTCCGTCCTCATTCATTCCTCAGACTGCTTTGCCTTTTCCCTCGGTTTTTCCTGAGTTCAGCTCCAACTCTCATTTTCTTCTTCTTGTTGTCTTCTACCCATTTTTGTTCTGGGTTTCTGATTTGTTTCCTTGCTTTAAACACATTTCCAAGTGCTTTTCGAAGAGACATGATGTAGCTTGGAGTGTTGCGTTCTGGTCTGTTTTGTGCTTGTTTTTGGGGAGAATGTTCAGGGGCTGAAACACTGTGATTTGCATTTTCTGCCTTGTTCCTACGGCGTCTGCGTGAGCTTGTCTGGTTTCTTCTGCTCCTGGACATTGTGCAGGTGGATGTTTGTGGTCAGAGGAGCTGTGTTGTGTTAGGGTGTCGAGGGTCACTTCTTGAATGGGGATGGGGGGTCTAGCAGCTCTGAGTCCCCGTCAGCCTGTGCCCCATGCTGCTCTGTCTGAGCCTCCTCTTCCTCCAGAAGCCCTGCTGTCCTGCGCACCTTCCAGCCCCGTCGTCCCCGCAGGTGGAGGGTGGCCCCCAGGGTCCCGGCCAGGGGTCTGAACCTCGCCCTCCTCACCCTGCAGCCCTGCATGCAAAGCTCACCCCTCTTCTCACTGGCTGCAGTGAACTCTGGTCTGCGCTTCACGGTGAAGCTGACAGCAGTGGCACGTGGACGTTTGTGTGTGGTCCGCGTGGTCTCTCGTTGAGGAGATGCACCTGTGCCCATCCCCCCACAACTCAGTGCTAACGTGCTCCCTGACTTACCCTTCCATCCCCAGATGGCGTCCTGACGTCGGTGAACCACCGCAGTCCCCTCCGAGCGATAGAACCGGTCTCAGCGTCTGTCTGCAAAAGACAGAGCTGCGTGCTCTCACCTTTCTCTGCTCCGGAAGGTACGTCCCTTCGCCTCGTGAGCTCTGTAGCTCAGGTCGTGAGGAGTGGTCCCCTGGTCTCGAGCCTCCCTCCCCACTTCTGTCCTCACAGAGACGTCGGGTCTGTCATTCCACATCGCGTCCTTGGACGAGAGCGGGGTTCTCAACGTGTGGGTGAGGAGGCCGCACGCCCGGGCCTGGTCTGTGCCGAGGTTGGTTGGGTGTGGGGGGCTCCATTTGGCTCGAGGACACAAGGACCAGACGGGCCATCGGGAATTACCTGTGGGAACGAGCGAATGCCAGTGCAAGAGGTGGGGACAGTCGGGGCCACAGGACGAGGGTGGGAGACTCACTGCAGAGGACGCGCTGGACGTCGGCCCCTCATGGAGTGTGGAGAAACGGGTTGAAAAGAAGGCGGTTTACAGCAAGTATCGGTTCGGAAGTTACGACCCGTCCCTTTTCTGGAGCAGTGATCCTTTTAGTGGCTAATGCAGCATGCTGTCCTTGTCGGAGCTCTGCTCTGCTGAGGGCTCCACGAGTGTTAAGTGTGTTCATCTTCCCGTCTGTTTCAGGTGGTGGTTGAATTACCAAGGGCAGATCTCGCTGGTTCAATAAGTGACTTGGGTAATTACTAAATAAAAGCACTAACTTTATTCAGTGTTTGCTAAAATGAATAAAATGAATAAAAAGATACCAATACCTGCTTTGGAAAAAAAAGTAATTAGCTACCTGGAAAATGAAGATGAAAGTTGTATGCTTCATGCCCTGTTGACCCTCGAACAGGCCCCGAGATCAGCTCGCATGCTGCTCTTGTTACAGGAAGGGCTGCGTGTCCTGTCTGTGCTGCGGGGCCCTCTGTGTCCTGGGTCACCAGTTGGTGTGCGAGTCCCAGGTCCACCCCTCAGGGTGACTCCCACAGTCTTTGAGGCAGGGGCAGCGGGGGCAGGGGCCGAGGCCCGAGGTCAGCGGTTCCTGACGCCCCGTGGCCAGTCTGCCGTGTCAGGCAGGGCCCGGACGTCCGTCCCACAGCCCCTCACCTGGTTTGAGCTGGGGGTGCCCCTGTAGACCCAGGCAATGGGTGTAACGAGAGTGACCCCAGCTTTGCCCCGATGCTCGAAATCAGACAGGGGCGCCCCCGGTTTGCGGAGCAGCTGCCGGGCTTCATGTGGGCCGCGGCGGCCTGGCTGAGAGGTGGACTCGCTCCCAGAAGCCAGGCTGGATGGAGGCCTGTCTGAGGCGGGGCCCCGCCTTTCTCGGCATTTTCTCCACCCAGCATCTGCTCATCTGCTTGGGGCAGTGTTCACTGTGTCTGTCGGGAATGTTGGGCGGGAGGGCCCAGGCACCTCCTGGAATGTGGGCTGATAGGGCCCGATGCTGCCCTCGCCGGCTTGCACCCTGGCCCCGAGACCCCAGCCCCAGCCTCAGAGACCTCAGGGGTCACGTACCCAAGGCCTCTGTGCGGTGACCAAGGCACTTGGGGGAATTTTAGGTGGTGTTGGGAGGTCAGTTCATAGTCTGCCTGTGGAGACAAAATTACTTTGCGTGAAAGTACTTTGTGATATAAATGAGAGTCTCACAAAGGGTGTTATCAGGCAGTGTGTATTTTATCAAAAGTTGCTGTAAGAAGACTCCTTTATCTGTAGAACCACTTATGTAAATTCCAGCCACTGATCTAGCTCTGCTTTTAGGAAAAGAGGGGGTGACATTCGCACCAGGAAAGCTCTGGGCGTTACATGCTTGCGGGAGAGGCTGGGGTGGTTCCGAGCCCTGTCGTGTGCATATCAGGTTAGTGGCCTCTTGGAGAGCTCAGGTCACGCTTAGAACCAGTCCTTCATTCACTGATTCTCTGAACAAGCCGGGTCCTGGCTGCGGTGCCAGGGGAATGGGGTGAGGGGGCGACAGCGCTGCCTGGGGAGTGGTCTCCTGGGGAGACTGGCCATCGTGCTGTCACTGCTGGAGCAGGGCTGAGGGCCCAGATCGGGGAAGCCTTCCCAGGGAGGAAGGTTTGAGCCAAGACGCTCAGCCCCAGCTTGGTCCGGGGAGCAGGTGCTGGGAAAGTGGGATCTGCGATCGGTGACGTCGCACGCCCTGAAATCAGTTATAACTGTGACAGGTGGCAAGACTGTAAACAGTCCCATGCCTTATAACTACAGCCACCCTTTCTCACTGCAGGTTGAGTTTTTTGTGTACTTTTAGTTCATCCACTGCCAAGGTTCTCGGCTGTGCCTTGCTAGGACGTGGGCCTCAGTATAAGTAAGTCTCTAGTTCCCCCTCTGCAGTAATTACAGAAGAGGACGAAGCTGGAAATGGACAAAGGAGGGAGAGCCAGTGGGGCCGTGAGCCCGTGGGGAGTGCAGGGAGGGGTCGCGGAGCGGAGCCAGGCAGCCTCTGAGGAGCGAGACCACCAGGGCGCGAGGACGTTTGCAGAAGAGGGTTTCTGTGGGAACCGGAGGTTCCAGTTATGTATTGATTTTTTTTTTTGCTTAGTGTACTCCCTTTGTTTTATTTTATCAAATCTAAAAATGGGAAGCTTTTTGATCTTGATCCCACCAGCCATTTTCCCGTGAAGCCTTGAACTGCAGACTCTTGATTCTTCCCCTGAGGGAACTGCAGGACCTGCCCCTGCTCTAGGGAGGGAGCACTCTTTACCTACCTGTGTTTTTATGTTACGGCGGGACACAGGTATTGAAGCAGTGGAAAGTGATTCCAGGCACGTGTGATTGGATTTTGGTTTAACTCACGTTAGAGGCACACTTATTTCTGGTTTCTCCATTTTCAGGGCTGATACCTGGAGGGAGGATCAAACTGCTGCACAGCACGGCCGTTCACCTGGGTGGCAGGTAGGTTCCCCACAGAAGGAGCTCGAGGCTCGTTCGTGAGCAAGCCAGGCGTGCGTCGCGGAAACCGGCTTCACACGCCGTGTGTTTGCTGGTCTATTATTAATGACTCAGAGTAATAGGTAAAAGTACCAGGTCAGAGCTAACAGTTTTTTTCTTTGATTTAAATATTTTCTGTCTTGTAAATTGGTGCCATTTCACTATTTTTCATCCAGTTTTAATGCAACCCGGAAGCTAAATAGACAAGTTTGAGGATTCGGCAACAGTGATATGAAAGTTTTATTCAGAAATTAGATTTATGTTTACTCAGATAACTTGATATGACATAAAATCTTAAGTGTACAAGTAGTATTTGTGGTATTTATACATCGTGTTAATTGATTTCCCAGAGATGCCCTTTGTTGTCAGTAACCGCAGTCGGGCTCTCAGCCTGCGACTCACCCTGAGAAGTTTTCGTATTAGCCCGAGTCCTCTCTTCAGACGAACTCCGCTGGGCTGTCAGTGATCGGACGCGTGCCGAGGCTGGTTTCAGTGTAACCGTGGCAGGAGTCAGTTATGTTTAAAGCTCACCGGCTACACGGCAGACCCCAGCACAGGTGGCCCAGGCCCTTTTCTGAATTCTGCCAAACTGATCTCATCTCATCTCGGTTCTGGCCTTTATGCACTTGGTACCTTGCGTTACACGTACCCTTCAACTATAGGTTTCTTCTGTACTTAACTATACGCTCTTGAAAGGGAAGTGTCTCCTGTAGCCAATGTTGGGTTTCCCCCCAAACACCAGGCGGTGCCTCCCCTGGTCTGTGCACAACCAGCACCATCCAAACTTGTGTGGCCCCTTCGCTCAGGCCCTCAAGTGCAGACGGTGACCAGTGGTCGCTGCAGCCCTTGGAGAGGGCGTCTGGTGAGGGGTGGGCTGTGGACATGGCAGCCCTGGGGGCTGAGCTAGGCCTGACACCCCCTCAGTTGCAGACCGTGGGCGTCCCTGGAGGTGTGTGACCTTGGGCGATGCGCCCAAGGCCCCTGGGGCAGCAAGCCCTCCCCCGAGGGGCTTGGTGGCAGTGTCCTCGTCCCTGTGGTTGGCTCTGGGGGAGGCACGCGGAGCTTGGGAGCTCAGGGAGGGCTGTGGTGACTTTTCAGAGAGGTGACGGCTGAGATGGGGCCCAGCAGACCCCAATGCATCAGCAGCCTGCAGCAGATCTGCTTTGAGAAGTAGGGATGAGTCGGGGCCAGGCCCAAAGAGTGTGCTGTGCTGAGGGCTGAGACCAGCCTCGGGGGGCAGGGACGAGACGGGCTCCACAGGGACTCCTAGGGGTTCTCAGCAGTTTAGGGTGATCAGCTTGGCAACAGTGTGAGGCGGGAATGGAGGACGGCACACGGGGCTCTGGGCAGCCTTAAGGGGCTGACGCAGGGTCAGTCGAGATCAGAGATGAAGCTGGAGCTGGAGCCGCGGCAGCAGGCACTCAAGGGTGGGCTCCCTTAGTGGTGGAGGTGAGGAAACCTGGAGCCGGCAGTTCCAGGGACAGAGGACCGAAATCTGGAGGGAGGAGGTGACGGGTCCTGAGCAGGTTGCGGCTGGAGTCCGGGATGTGGGTGTGAGCAGAGGGTGGGTGGAGATGGGGGCAGACCCCCGCCGTGTGCTTGGGGTGGCCTCGCAGAAGGAGCAGTCCTGGGCCCTGCCTGTTACAGATAGGTACGCAGCATGAGGTGAAAAACCAACAATAGACCAAATATCGTCTTTCAGAAAAGAGAGAGGAAGACTCTAGAGCATGGTGGAACTTTGAGTTGGCCTGCAGTCTTCCATGCTGTGGTGCGGCCGCGCTGGCACCTCCTCACGGAGCTGGGACCCGCGGATGGGGAAGCGGTGGGCTTGCTGGGCCGTGCGCTAGAGCTGACCCCACGGACTCCGGGACGCACTGCCCCTGCAGTGGGAGAAATCCAGAAACCAAGTTTCGGGTGGCCTGGGGTCCGTGCAGTGGCACAGGGGCTGCTGCCTGCGGGCGGCTCCGCACGGGGAGGTCACAGACACTCAGGCGCCGGGACAGCGCCGGTCGTGGGATCTGAAGGCGTTCCTAGGTGGAACTGTTGTCTCTGAGGTTTGAAAGTTGGAACGATATTGCAGACCAGACACTGGAAGAAAGGATTAGTGACCCACGGAGAGCACAGGAGCGGGAGGAAGGGAGCTGGAGACGCTGGTTGGGAGCGGGCGCCCCATATGGCACAGGTGCCACCTCCGCCCTGCGGCTTCCAGACTACCTGACACTATTTGTCCTTCTCTTTTTTCCAGCCTTTTCCATAAAGGTGATGAATTTTGGGTGTCCACACAAACACTGAACGTTAAATTTCTGCCTTCAGACCCTGATCGCTTTGTCGTGGGCACGGACATGGTGAGTTGTGTTCAGACTTCGCTCTGTGACTAGAGCTGCTCGGTGACCGTCTCCCTGCAGATGAGCTTCCGCTCGCCCTTGTGGTGACGCTGTTTACATTGTCTCAAGAATGTTGGTTTTGTCCAGCCCTGGGCCAGACCCCTCCTTCCTCACTGGGGCCTCTTCTCACCACCAGGGCCTCGTCTGCCACAGCACCAGACAGGAGCGGAGGGTGTTTCCCAGGCTGTTCAGACCCCAGCAACAGGGCGTGAGACCCGTAAGGGTGAACGTGGTTGACTTTTCACCTTTCGGGGAACCAGTTTTCCTGGTAAGAGCGTCGGTTTTTAAAGCATCAGTTCTGCTGCGTCTACGGTGTTGGCACACGTCTGCCCTGATGTCCTGACGCCCCATCTGTGGTCAGGGCAGCTCACTCCATGGGGCCGTCGCTTGTGACATAATTTCAGGCTGAGAGAGCAGTTTCAAGACCAGCACGAGGATTCCCGCCCCTGCCAGGCGTGGGGAAACATCCCTGACCCGTGGCCAGGGTGTCCATCCCTGACGAGCTAAGCTGGTCCTCCTCTAGCCTCCGTCCTGTTGGCTGTGGGGCGGAGCAAAACATCCTGTCAGTCAGCATCCATGACGAGCGAGATCATGCCCCTCCCGAGTCCTGCTCAGTCGCGGTGTCCCCTCTGCTTGGGACGGCCTTGGGCCCTCACCAAGGGCGTAGATGCCCTCCATCCAGTCTGCTGGCATCTCCTCGTCTGCAGACTCCAGTCTCCCCTGTGGGTCCCCAACTTCCCTGTCTCACCCCTGGGCTCTGGTGGGGGATGCGGGGACGCTACTGGAGCTCCTGGCACCCTGCTGTGAATTCTGTTACAGGTTGGAGGACTTCCTTTCCTCCTTGGAGCACATTCACTATGTCTGCACGGACACGTGGCTCCCCACTCTCCCCATGGGTCACGACTGACTGCTAGTCCTTACTCTGCTATGCAGGCTGTCCCCAGCAGTGGGTCTGCGTCCTGTGCATGGTTCTGTTAGCTCTTCCCACAATGACGTTCACTCCCAGCCCCAATCCTGTGCTGACCCCAGGCCCGCCTCCCCAACAGCCCCGTTGTCCACGGATGTGCTTAGTTACTTGGTCCTGGAATAGACAGACCTCCCGACATTGCTTACTCGGGCTTCTGCTTTTTTTGAAAGGTTAAGAATGTGAAGGATTAAATATATTGAGTAAAATGGAATTAGGGTTCTCTTTCTAAGCTAAAAACTTTGTCTTTTACTAAACCAGCTAAGTTTTTTAATGGAAATTTCACTCCAAAAGGAATGTACAGTCATATTATTGGTGCCAGTGTACGTAACTTTTAAAAAGTGGCACAGTGATTTCCACTTCAGTGTCAGTCTTCCCAGTCTCAGCGTCCTAGCTTGAATCGGCGACAGCCCATTTGTTAAAAAAGCGCCCATTTACCTGGTCACCCAACTCACTGATCTCAGCCATCCTGGGCTGGAGGGCGTTCACAGTGAGTCAGTCTCCAAGGAGAATGCTCAAGTTTGTAATTTGTGAGGACAACATTTAATGTTATAATTTTATGTTTGGAAACAAAAATTAAACCAGCTCTTTCTGCTATACAAACAAAAGAAAGCTAATGCTCTGAAATTTTTCCTGGCTGTGAGATTGAGTGACGCCAGTCTGCCCTCCCCAGGCCGGCTGCTCTGACGGGAGCCTCAGGCTGCACCAGCTGACGGCCGAGCTCCCACGCCTGCAGTGGGACCACAGCACGGGCGGCCACGCCATAAACGGCCTGCACTGGTCCTTGACGAGACCTGCCATGTTTCTGGTCTGGGACGACGCGTCCTGCATTTACGTCTGGGACCTCCTGGAGAGCGACCTGGGTCCCGTGGCCAAACAGTCCGTCTCCCCAGACAGGTAAGGCTTGAGCCCTCACGGGTGATTTCCTGCAGAAGCATCACTGATGGTCTTTCTTAAGTTACATATAAGGTTACTACACTTTAAAGTGTGGTTATTTGTATTTAAATATATATAATATTTTTATATACTTAAGTACTGTCTTAAAAATCACTTTAAAGTGTGTCTGTCTGATATTTAGCCTAAAATAGTGTGTGGTTAGAGAATTCACTCTGTAAATAAAAGGAGCTTTTTTCTTCTTAGCACCTTGTTTATTTACTAGTTTATTTACTAGTCTTATAAATTCACGCACATTTGAGCGGTAGACAGAGCGTTCCTTCTGCGTTCTGACAAGGATGCTCCGTGGAAGTCAGGAGTCAGGGACTTCCACAGAGACGCAGTCCCCCTGCCCCAGGCGATTGGGGGCCGACTGCACTGGGGCCCGTTCCACACACGTGAGAGCTGGCTTGTCACCCGTGTGCTCTAGTAATTCCTCATCTTTGTTGTTTTATGAGCATCAGGAAGAGTCCTCCTTGAGACCACTTTTTCCATTCACCATTCTTTTTTTCTTAGATTTTATGTCTCTTGTCAGTAAATCCTCCTTCTGTGAAGGCTTGTTACAACCTGGAGGATGGGGACCACATCCCTTTTGTAAAAGAAAGAAGATAAAAAGTGATCAAAACCAGAAGATCATTTGACAGAATGTTAGGGGCATACTGATAAGATATGAAAAAAATTAAGAATCGCGTTTAGGTTTAGTTCAAGTAGTAGGTATACTTACATTATTCTAATTATTAAAAAATTACATCATTAAAATCCAAACTGTAATTTGCTTACAAACACATAATGCTCATGCAGTTTATTCCAAAACGTGTCTTGGTTATTTAATAAAACGTATTTGTCTGTCATTTATTTATTTATATTGAGGTGTAACTGACATAAAACATGCTAGTTTTAGGTGTGCAACGTCGTGATTCGGTGTTTGTGCACGTTGTGAAATGATCACCACCTAAGTCTATCGCCTCACGTAGTTTCAGGACTTTTCTTTCTGTGATGAGAACTTGTAGTGTTTAGTTTCTTGGCAACTTTCAAACACGCAGTTCAGTGATACTTAGCTACAGCTGTCGCACTGAACGTCCCGTCCTATGGTGGTTCCTTTACCACTGGAAATTTGTGCCTTCCTACCCCTTCACCCCCTCGGCCCGCCCCCGCCCCTGCCTCTGGCCACCACCCGTCTGGTTTCTGTATCTGTGAGCTTGGCTGGGTTTTCTTGTTTGTTTCGTATATAAGCGGGATCATACAGTGTTTGTCCTTCTCTGTCCAGCGTATCTCAGCATACTGTCCTCAAGGTCCTTTGATGTTGCAAGTGGATTTCCTTCTTTTTATGGCTGAATAATATTCCACATGTAATACGTGTACATAACGTATTCTTTATCCCTTCAACCACTGATGGACACCTGGGCTGTTCCCATGTCTTGACTATGTGAACAGTGTTGCTGTGAACACGGGGCCACAGATACCTCTTTAAGGTCCTGTTTTCGTTTCCTTTGAATACCTACCCAGGAGTGGAACTGCTGGATCATATGGTAACCCTTTTTAATTCTTGAGGAACCTCCAGACTGTTTCCCGCAGTGGCTGCACCAACTTGCATTCCCACCAGCGGTGCATGAGGGCCCCCTTCTCTCCACAGCCTCGCCGACACGTGCTGTTGTCTGTTTGATGATGGCCGTCCTGACACGGGTGAGGTGACGTCTGTGTGGTCTGGGTCTGCATCTCCTTGATGACCAGTGGTGCTGAGTGCCTTTTCATGTGGCCGTTGGCCTCTGTGTGTCTTCCCTGGAGAAATGTCTGTTTAGATCTTCTTTCTGTTTTTAAATTGGGTTGCTTTTGCTTTTGTCTTGAGGGGTGTGAGTCCCTCACGTGTTTAGGATGCTAGCCCCTCAGCAGGGGTGTGGCTGCCGGACGTGCTCTCCCGTCCGCCGGTCTGTGTCCACTTTGCTGCTCAGTTCTCCTGCTCTGCAGTTTTTCATGCTTGATGTTACCCCAGCTGGTTGTTTCTGTGGCCTTTGCTCCTGGAGTCAGATCCAGAAAGGCCATCACCTGGACGCTGTCGCGGAGATTGCTGCCTGTGTTTTCCTGGGACTTTATGGTTTCAGGTCCTACATTCAAGTCTTTAATCCGTTTTGAGTTGATTTCTGTGTGTGGTGTGAGATGGTGGTCTGTCCAGTTTTCCCATCACCACTTATTGGAGACTGTCCTTCCCCCACTGTGTATTCTTGGCTCCTGTGCCATAGGTGAATTGACTACATATGAAAACAAGTATTCATTGGGTCCTTCCTGTGCGCCCCTATGGCTGCAGGCACCAGGGCTGTGACAGTGAACTGGTCAGTGGGCTGCAGTCCCCGTGGGCTGACGGGTGATAAAATGAAATAATGTGATGGGCTCACGTCCTGGGGCCTGGGGGGAGGGCTGGGGGGTATTTGGGTTGTGGGCCCCGATGGGGGTTCCCTGCCACTGAGACCCCCACTGCCCCTCGAGGGGCTGCCTGCTCCTGCAGTCTACCAGCGTGGCCTTCAGGTCTGGCTCCGGTCATGGTGGAGAAGACGGGGAGGGGCACATTGTGGCGGGTGTGGTTTAATCTTGGTGATTAAAGCTGTGACTACGTGATGAGGGGTGTTCCTAGGATACTTGGAAGTCAGGGATGGGGAGGCCTCGGGGAGACGGCACTGAACCACAGGAGGACGGTGGTGAGGCTGCAGAGGGTGCTGTGTGGGGACGGGGGTATGGGGTGGCCATGGGGGGGACATGGTGGGGAGACAGGCCTGCTTGGAGAAACGGGGTCGGCGAAAGTGCCCATGGTACAGCGGCCCCACGTGCAGTTCCTTGGCTGGACGGCGGATCTGGAGCTCAGGGTGAGGTCTGGGCGAGGGGTGCAGGTCTGTGGGCTCCCCGTCTTAAGGCAGCACGTCCCTGGTGCTTAGCAGTGACCATCACAGACGTCAGTCCCGCAGTCTCTGGCTGCAGAGACACGTTTCAATGTGGTTTCTGTAGATTTGAGTACGTCTGCCTCGGGTCTGATTTCCATTCTGATGATGACAGACGCTTCAGCCTTCCTCTTCCTTCCCCGGGACGCGGATGATTGGGTGAGTCAGGGTCACACGTATGCTTCTCGGTTCCAGGCTGGTGGCCATGACTGTCGTGGGGGAAGCCGAGAAGACCCGTGGCAGCTTCCTGGCCTTGGTGCTGGCCAGAGCCTCCGGCAGCGTGGACGTCCAGTACCTGAGGAGGGAGTGGGCCACCCCGGCGGGGGACGAGCGCAGGAGGCTGCGCCTGCTCCTGCAGGAGGCCCCGTAGGAGCCGGGAAAGCGCCAACCGCGGGCGCAGCCCTGGCCGCAGCCGGGAGGGCACCCTCGTGTAGACGGACGGCATGTGTTCCGCACGTGGCTCGTTCCACAGGAATGCTACTTCAGTGCACCAGGAAGTAAATCACTGTCTTCGAGTGGAAGCAGCGAGCACTTTAGTGAGAGAGCCGCGCCCGGCTGCTCTTTTCTGAGGACATTTCCACCTATTTTCAGAGCAGCTTTAAAATACTGTCACGTTTATTAAGAGATTTTTAAACAATCCAAATGAAAATGAATTTTTATTAATACTTTTCTTAGTCAAGCATAAAATGACAGTCACAGGTTTAAATTAAAGGAGTGACTCCACTAAAATGACCTCCCACCTGTGTTTTCTTAATGCTTTCCTGGGCTCGTCCTGCTGGAAATGTCGGGCTGTCCGGTCAGACCGACGTGCTTTGGTGTTAAAGCATTTGCAGCTTTACGTAAAGATGATACTGATAAATACATCCTCTTAATTCTAGCTGTCACAGGGATTCAAGGGCAGGAGGACCCTGGGTGGTGGCCTTGGCAGAGATGCAGTGTTGCCAAAAATAGTCTTTGAAGGCACGTGTGGAGATGAGAAGGGTCCTGCTGGGCGTCTGCGCTGGAGAAGCTTTGGGTGTGCTCTAGTCCAAGAGACGTTGCTGGCGACGGCCTGCGGGCTGACCACACTGCTTGTGCAGAACGTTACCCTCTCTGAATAACGACACTTCCCTGGGCGGGGAGGGAGGTCACCCCAGGTCTTCCTGCTCCTCCAGCGCCTGGTGCCCTTCGCCGGATGTCTTCCCTTTGTACGCAGCCGACACGCAGCTTGTGCTGTGTTGCTTTAGACGGTTCTTTCAAGCATTAGAAGGAGGAGAGGGGAGTTGGGTGGGCCACACCTACTGTGCTGCTGGCTGCGTCCTGTCCCCTCTGCCCGGGGGGGGCTGCCTTTGACGCTTTTCAGAGGGGAGGAGCGCTGGCAGGCAGCTCCCACTGTTTCTGTCACAAAAGCCTTTCTCCGTAGGTTTTGAAACACGTTTTTACCAGGTGTGGAGGTCTGGGTTGAGAGTTCTTCCTTCAGCATTTTAATGCAAGAATAGGGCTCCGCCCGGGAGTCTTGGAGCCAGAAGGCAGCCAAGCTGAGGAGGACCCCAGGGCAGCCTTGTTGTTGGGAGCAGGACGCCTGCTGTAGGACGGTGGGGGCTCAGGTGAGGATGTTTGGAGGAGGGCCTTGAGCCAGTCTAGTCAGGGCTTGGATAGGGCCTGGGATCTGCTATGACTTCAGAAATCTCTCTTGGCGCCTGAGACGGCGCAGGCCAAAACCACAGGAGAGCACCTCGGAGGGTGAGGGCTGGCTCCTGGAGGCCATCCAAGACCTGTGCGTGGAGGATGCTGGACAAGGCTTCTGAAGGAAGACTCTCCATCCCCTGCTCCCCCAGCCCCTGGCAACCTCTGGAGTGCATTCTCTGCTTCTGAGTCTGACTGTGTGGGGCGTCTCGTGCTCGTGCACGTGCACGTGCACCGCACAGTGTTTGTGCTGGGACTGGCTTCACGCAGCCTCGTGTCCTCCGGTTCATCATGTTGTTACCAATGGCAGGATTTCTTTCTTTTTTGATGAATAATAACCTGTTGTCTGTATACACAACATTGTCTTTATCCATTCATCTGCTGATGGACACTTGGATTGTTTGTATATCTTGACTACTCTGAATAATTCTGCAGTGAACGTGGGGGTAGAGGTAGCTTTCTGTGATTCTGGTCTCAATTCTGATGAGTATATTCCCAGGACTGGATCATACTCAGACGTGGGACTGCTGGGTCACATGGCAGTTCCACTGTTAATTTATTCAAGACCCTCCAGACTGTTTTCCACAGCAGCTGCTCCATTTTATATTCCTACCAACAATGTACAAGGATTCCGATTTCTCCACATCCTTGCCAACACTTGTTATTTTTTTGCTTTTTGATATTAGTCATCCTGACAGGTGTGAGGTGATATCTCATGGCAGTTCTGATTTGCATTTTGATTTGTATTTGATAACTAATGATGTTGAATGTCTTTTCATATACCCATTAGCCATTTGTATATCTTCTTTGGAGAAATGTCTGTTCAAGTCCTTTGCTCATTTAGAAATCAGGTTGTTTGGGTTTTTTGCTATTGAAGTGTAGAATTTTATATAACTTTCAGGAATTAATCCTTTATCAGCTATATGGGTTACAAATATTTTCTCCCATTCCAGAGGTCACCCTTCCATTCTATTAATTGTTTCTGTTGAAGTGCGAAAGATTTTTAATTTAGTATAGTCCCATTTGTTTATCTTTGCTTTTGTTTTTTGCTTTTTTGGTGTCATGTCCAAGAAATTATTGCCAAGACCAATGTCAAGAAACATTTCCCCCATGTTTTCTTGTAGGAGTTGTACAGTTTCAGGTCTTGTGCTTAAGTCTTTAATCCATCTTGAGTTAATTTTTGTGTATGGTGTAAGGTAGAGGTCTAATTTTATTCCTTTGTGGTCATCTAATTTCTCAATACTGTTTATTAAAAACACTGTCCTTTCCCCTTCGTATATTATTGGCAATCTGGTCAGGAATCAGTTAGCCATGGGTGTGTGTGTTTATTTCTGGGCCCTCTATTCTGTTCCATTGGTCCATATGTGTGTCTTTATGCAGGTGCCAAACTCCTTTTACAAGGCCAGCATTACCCTCACACCAAAGCCAGAGACCCCACAAGAAAACTGCAGGTCAGTATCCATGATGAACAAAGACGTGAAAATCTTGAACAAAATAACAGCAAGCTCAGCGTAGTGGTACATTAAAAGGATCGTGAGCCGTGATCAAGTGAAATCCATCCTGGGATGCAGGGATGGTTTAACATAAGAAAATCGATAAATGTGATGCACCACAGTGACAGAACGAAGCGTAAAAACCACGGCTTCTCAATAGGTGTTAAAAAGCATTTGACCAAACTTAACGCCCTTTTGTTATTAAAGTGACAACAAACTAGATACAGAAGGAATTTACCTCAACATAGCAAAGGTCACTTATCACAAGCCACAGTAATACCATACTCAGTGGTGAAAAATTGGAAGCTTGCCTCTGAGACCACGAACACAGTAAGAGTGTCCACTGGCCACAGCAATCAGGCAAGAGAAAGAAGTAAAAAGGCATCCAAATCGGGAAGGAAACAGTAAAAAGATCTCTGTTTGCAGATGGTATGATTCTGTATGTAGAAACCCCCGAAGACTCCACCAAAAAAAAAAAAACCAACCCTGTTAGAATTAATAAATGAATTCCATAAAGTTGCAGGACACAAAAATCTGTTCCATTTCTGTACACTAATATGAGTCATCTGAAAAGGAAATTAATGAAACAATCTCATTTACAATGTCATCAAAAATAATAAAATACTTAGGAACTAACCAAGGAGGTGAAAAACTTGTCCACTGAAAACTACAAATCATTAATGGAAGAAATTAGAGGAGGCACAGATCGTGAAATGACCTCCCCTGTTCATGGATTGGGAGAACTCACATTGTTGAAGTGTCCACACTACCCAAAGTGAGCTACAGAGTCAGTGCTTATCCCCATCAAAATCCAAATGGCAACTTTTACAAAAATGGAAAAAAATCCTAAAATTAATAGGGAACCACAAAAGACCCAGATTAGCCAACGCAGTCTTGAGAAAGAAGGACAAAGCTGGAGGCTTCGCACGTCCTGATTTCAAAGTAAATTACAAAGCTGTGGTAACAGACAAACGTTTACTCAGGGAGCTTACAGACTGCACGGGGAGTGGGAGGACGTCGCTGTCCCCACGCACACGTCACCCCGTGAGCAATGTGACAGCCACACTCTTTCCTCTTGTGCCAAATCCTCCTAATGCTTGAGTCAGGAACTGCTAATCTTACGGATTTCCAAGAGTTTACATGTTTGAGAGCTGTTATAACCTCTGCGAGGGATGGAGGGTGGAGTCCTTTGTACCCAAGCCAGCACTTGAGGGAAAGAGCTGAGTGAGGACAGTTTGTTCTCCAGGCCACCCGCCGTCAGGCGGTGGATGAGGAAGGCCACAGTGCCTTGTGAGAGGCTGGCGAGCTGCTGGTCTGCCCTGAAGCGCCCTTGCTCTCCACATGCTGCCCGCGGGCCACCTGCACCCAGACGGCTCATCCCCAGCCTGCGGCTCCGAGCTTCTCCAGTCTTGGGTTCCCTGGAGGCTTGGGGGTCAGAACCCACCATTTCTGCCTGCCTCACAGTCTAGGTGCCTCTGTGCCTGGAACAAGGGATTCCAGGGGCCAACGTGGACAGAGAGAGGGAGGAGGACATGTGGACTAGTAGCAGGTACTGGATTCCCGTCCTGAGATGTTCTGACCCAGTGAGGTGGGGATGGTCCATGGGGCCAACCGACCCATCCCTGTAAGCTGGGGAAGCGGTTCTTAGCAACAAGGCCTGTGCCATTCTAGAATATTCTGCCCTGTCTGGCGCCATTGAAACCCGTCCTTGTGACGTAGGACCAACACCCAGCCACTCTCAACTGCTGATTAACTAAATTAACTAAAGTCCTACCTGCCCAGGGAAGGCCTGCATGGACCAGTGCCCAAGCGGGTCCCTCAAAGCAAGACGTGGCTGGTGATGCTGGTGTTAGCAAGAGAGAGTGCCTTCTGGAACACTTTGTGCTCTGAATTTTTAGTAAAAGTTTAGGCAAAGGCTGGAACAGACCAACAGCATTATTTAAATGCCTCTCAGTCAACTGCTGTTGGCTGCTCCTACACCAGAAGGTCTAATTCTCATCCCTGCCTTGAAAATGAGCAAAGTGACTTTTCAGGCCGTGTATGTGGCAGAGTGTGTGTGCTTCCTCATTTATCCACACAGCGCCCACTGCTTCTGTGCCACACAGTGAGTGAGGACAGACGCGTGGTGGCCCCTGAGTCCGTCTGCCACTTGGCCTCCACACCCCGGGACCAAGGTGAGGCACCGTGTGGGAGGGGGCTCGGGAAGGAGCGGGGTGCGGGGATGTGCGTTCTGACCCAGCCTCGGCCTCCAGGCTGGAAGCTGCAGTGGTAGGTGGAGGGTGTGGCTGCAGGGAGGGACTCGGGAGGTCTGGGCATCCCCAGCCCCCGGGAGCACGGCTGACCGGGGAGGAGGCCTCCTTAGCTGATGGACACTCCGCTGTTGAGTGGACGCTCAAGCTTCCCGACTCCGTGGAGCTCTACCAAGCTGCTGCATCCAGAGTGGGAGGCTTCCCCACAGAATCCTTGGTATGCCCAGCAGTTTCTCGTGGGGGGACCGATGAGCCTGGAATCGTGTGGGGTGGGGCAAACACTGAACAAACTGGCTTAAGTCCTGGAGGTGAAGTGACCTGTCCAGAGCCGAACAGAGGGTCATGGCACCCAGGCCTCCAGTTTCCACCTTGGCCTCCTTGCCGGCAGAGAGTCAGGCCACCCTGAGATGGCTTCCCAGAGGCCAGCCTGGGCTTTTAGCAGCCCCTCGCCAGGTCTCTGTCAGGACTGGGTGGTGGTCATACACCCGGCCGAGGATTAAAGCGTCCTGTTGGGACAAGATCATGCCGAGATCCATCAGTAGTAAACGTCAGAGGTTTTCCCCTAATAGCTAATACACCAGGAATTCTGACATGTCACAGGCCAGCTCATCTTCTAACTTTGGTGAGAAGCCGGGGGCTCAGCTCGGAGGGACTGGCCTTGCTGACGTGAGCCTCTGGGCGGGGGGAGGTACACGGCCCCCGAGGTGCCAGGGCAACCACTGTGCCAGGGGAACTGGGTTGGATAAATCTGGGTTTGGTGGTGTTTGCCAAGCCTCAGAGAGAGCAGTGGGGAGGGGTGCTTCGCAGAGAGAACCCCTCCTCGGGCTGCCAAAGCTTCCAGTTTCCTGACGATGCCAAGACCCTAGAGAGGGGAGACCCTCTGTGAGACAGGGTCTCTGGGCCCCCCGGGAAGGGGCAATGCAGGCAGTCACGTCCAGTCTCTGGTCCGGGGCTTTCCTTGGCTGCAATAACAGGACAACTTTCTATAGTTAGAAACAGGGGTTTATTTATCTCACATGAAAAGGGGTCCGGGACTGGGGGCGGCTGACACTTGAAATCACCACTGTAGAGAGTCACCGTCTGAGCACAACAGGGTGGCAGACGGTTATATTTCCTTGTTGGTAAGTGCTCTGCTTCTGTGACCAGACGGTTCATGCATTTTTGACCGTTTGCCTTGATTCAAGCGGCCAAACGCCAGACCTCCACTGTGATTCATCTGCGAAGGGGAATGACCACCTTCCTGGAAATGTGAAAGCCAGCGGGGGGCCTGGACCTTCTCTCTCACGCATGACCTAGATCTCTCAGCTCCCCTCACCTCTGGGGTGCAGTTGATCCAGCTGCTGAGTGAGGTTATCCACACAGAAGGGCTTCAGAGACAGCTGCTGCTCTGCAGAAGCAAGACGTTACCACCACGTGCATGACACGTGCCCCCGTGGGCCCAGAGAAGCCAGATATGGGAGGGAGGTACTGCCTTTTATAAGTGATTAAATCTGAGTGACAAAAGGATGTATAATCCTTAGAATGGAGCGCGCTGATCTGAAAATCAACACCACAGAATTCTAGGAAGTACTCAAACAGTATTTGAAGAGAATAGAAGCTAGTTACTTCTAGTGCCATGCTTTCCTAAGACAGGAAGAGGATGGGTTGGAAGGAGGAGACAATCAATCAGGGTGGGTCAAGACCCCAACATCCCCCAGATCAGGAGCAGCAGTAATTCAGCCCCTTCCCCCGGACTTTGCGTGATTCCCAGGATGTCTGCCTCCCTAGGCATGGAGACGCCCCTTGGGTGCAGGTCTGCGTGTTCGCGGTGAGAGGTGGGGCTGGGAGACCGGCTCCTCCCTCCCAGTACCAGCACCCCGGGATGGGTGGAGGACAAGGCCGTGAGACAGAACATGCGATTGTATTAAAAAGCCAGCGCCTGAAATTTTGCTCTGGACTGGGAGCAACTTCGTAAGAAACAAACGACTTTGATCAAAACTGTAAGATTTCATTTCCACTGAGAAGTGTGGTGATGGCTGGAACTCACCAAGCGCGTTTTGATAATGAATTGTCCCAAGTGTCTTACGTCCCTTGTCTCCAGGTGTTGCAGCCACATCTCAGGAAGGTGGTGCTGACTTCAGAGGAGTGGGGACCCACGGTGACTCCACTCCAAGTGGCGGGAGGGGCCCTCTGTGCAGCGCCCGAAAGCCAGGCTTTGAGAACGTTCATTTCCGTGTGTTCACTGCATTTTTTCCTTCTCGTTGTAACTTCAGTGTCCGAGGACCCTCGTTCGTGCTGGGGATGTCCCCGTGTCCCTGATCCGACGGCAGGCGTGCGCAGCGCTCACTGCGGTGTGTGCTGATTTGTGGTCTATCCTCCCGCCCGGAGCGCAGCCCCCGGGGGGCAGGGGCCCCGTGCTGTCCACATGTGGCCCCAGAGCCCCAGGGACCCTTCACACGTTAGTTGGAAGAAAGGAAGGGTGAATTTGTGAGAGTGAATGAATGGTGCCCCAGGAACAGCCACTTTAATACTGTGTTTTTAGTATTTGTTAATGAATATCATATGAATAAAGGATTCTATAGACAGCTTAAGTGCTTTTCGTCCCCACCCTACCTCCGAGGCATTATCTTTTACAGCTTATCATCAGCGTCCTGTGGTCAAATTATATCCCAGTCAACAGGCACCTGTGATCCACTCTTGTACAGAAATATTTGCTGAAAACCATTTTTTGTTTTGTTTTTTGCTTAGGATAGATGCTTAAGAAGCGAAACTATCTGGTCAACGTTCGTGAACATTTTTAAAGTTATTTCTGTCTTTACTGAATTGCTTTTTTGAACTTTTGGACCAATCTAACCCTGTCAGTAACATTCTAGGCCCTGTCTCACATGGCCAGAGTCAAATATTACTCATTTATTTTTACAAATTATTGTTAAGTATTGGGAAATAAAAGTAAAAATGCATCACTTTGTTCACTTGTAAAGCTGAAGCGTTTCCATGTATCTATTAGCCATTTTCATTCATATGTTCATGGATTGGCTTTTTAAGCAATCTGCCAACTCATCTCTTGGAGTTTTGACAGATTTCTTATTAACTGAACCTTAGGAATGCTAATTCCCTCTCATAGTTCTTGCAAACACTTTTCTATATTGTTATTTGCCTTTTAATTTAGTTTATGGCTTTTTTTTTTTTTTGATGTGCAGAACTTCCTTAAAATGTTTCTGTGATAAAATGGAGGATTTTATGTTTTTTTTACTTAAGAAGAGTTTCTCAACTAATGATTAAAAAATTCCCCAAATGGTGATGTAATTGTTTTGGTTTTGATTTTAAATTTATTACTACCTTTTAAATCCATCTGAGGTCTGTATTTATCCATACTGTGAAGTACTAGAATGTATTAACTTTCCTTTTTTGGTTTTAAAATGAACTTTGATTCTTTTTTTTTTCTGAAGAGGAACCTCAAGAACCCCTGGTAGGGTAAAGCACCGTCAGCCCCGAGAAGTGCTGGTGGGACCCACGTGGCTGGTAAGGAGCCGCGTGACTGCCGTGGGCCTCTCCGGGCTCAGGGAGCAGCACCGGTCCCTCCTCACACATGTGGCTCAGACTTACCTTTCCCAGGGGCCGGGGAAGCCTGGAGTTGTGCCTTTACTGCGAGGGGTATGTCCAGTGGGACGGGGCCACAGATACCAGCCTGGGGCCTCCAGTCCGGGCAGTGCCCCTGACTCTTGGGGAACAGCAGACACGGGGTCTTAGAGCGGGTGCTGGGTTGCTGGAGGGGGACCTTGTGGTCAGACTGCTGGGCTGGGAAATATTTGCTTCATTTGACCTTGGGGCCAAACCAGATCCATCTGCCATTTGAGAACAGAACTCTCTTAATGGAAAGATCCCATCCAAACAAAACTAAACATTTTTCTGAGGAAGAACTCTGGAATTTCTGGTCTGGTTATTTCTCATTCCACCCTGATTGCTATGGCAATGAGAATCTTGTGCAAAGGCGGATGGCGGGAGCCTAAGTGACTTGCTTGAGAAAATGAGTCACTATTTAAATTGAGTTTTGTTTTGTTTTTCTCATAGAAGTAAGTACTTCAAATGTATTTCCAGGGAAATAAACACGAGGCCTATATGGTTTTGGCCTAATCAGACATGGCCGCCCACCTGCTAGCCAGACCTGCCAAACCGCGGGGCAGTGATTGCTGCCCCCACCATCTTCCTCCGGGTGCGAGCTTCACAGCCACCCCTCCAGGCCTCCCGGGGCCTTCCTGTGACCTCGCCTACCATTAGGGAAATTTTTAATGAAATCTTGAACCTCTCAGAGACCTGTTTTTCCTTCTTAAGAGCCTAAGTGCATGTTAACACATCTGTGGTCACTGCTCCTAAAGCAACACCCACAGGCCCCTGGGCTCTCCGTCTGCAGCTGGTTTGCCCTCTCCCTGGAGGAATGACTGTCCCGGGTGCTTGGTGCAGGGGCCCTGCTGTCCTCTCCTATGGCCTTGGTGTCCCTAAATGCAGGGTTGTCCTCTTACCTCCGGCACAGCTGCCCAGGCCACTAATCCCAGGTGTGCCGGGACCACACCCCGCAGCCCTGGGGGCGCCTGGGCTGCTTGTCTTCAGGTACAGAGGCCTCGTGTTCACCACCGTGTGCAGACGAGCAGCACCTGTGTGCGCTGTGAAGCCAGATCTGGAAGGAACTGGCTCAAGACTCCCTAGATCTGGGTTCCCTGGAAAGATCGAGTGGGGACAGTCTCCAAGGTTTTCTGCTTCTGAGCAGAGAGGAAGCTAGCAGGGAGACGTCTGCACGTCCCCTTCCCTGGGAACAGAAGGGGCAGGCAACCCTAGGCCTGTTTGTTTCTGTGTCTCGACACATCCACTCCTGAGTCTGTAAGTCCTGATGAAGTGGGAGACGGGTGACTTTAAACTGGGGCCAGATCGGGGAAGAGTTTGAGGGGAGCAAGATTCAGCAGGGAGCCGCTGAGAATCTGAGGCGGTAAAGAGGGGGCAGCCCCAGGTAGAAGATGGCGGGTGGAGCTGGTGAGGCCCTTCGGTGAACCGGGCGCGAGGACGGGGTGATTCTGAGGCTTGTGTCTTGAACGCCTAAGAGGAAACAGACTGGCGAGAAAGAGTGCTGCTTTGTTCTGCCCGTGAAGTAGAAGCTTGGGTCACCAATTCTTCTGATTTTCTTTTTCCTGTCTGTGTTGTACGTTCCAAAGTCTCCTCCAAGGATTGCTTTAGTTGTGCCCTACCAATTTTGATGCACTGTATTTTTGTTCTCATTCAGCTAAAAATATTTTATAATTTCCCTGAGATTTCTTTGTAGGTCTGTTTAGACAAATGGTGTGTAACTTTTATTATTGGGTATTTTCTGGTTAACTTTTTGCTATTGACTTCTAGCTTAACTCCATTTTGGTCAGAGGAACTGCTCTGTATGGTTTTATTTCTGTGAAGTTTATCAAAACTTGCTTTTGGGCTTAGCATGTGGTCTATTTGGTGAGCATTCCATGTACACTTGCAAAATACACAATCTGCAATTGTTGGCTGCTGTGTTCTACATGTGTTCTGTATGTATATGTTCTGCATATGTGTTCTGCATGTGTATATATGTTCTGTGTTGTAAACATGTATGTTCTACATGTATGTTCTCAATGTTTGTGTATGCTATATATGTGTTCTCTGTATGTATATGTTCTATACATATGATTACACCAAGTTGGGTGATATTTTTGGTTAATATTTTGTTCAAATTTTCTACATCCTTACTGGTTTTGGGGGAAGCTTGTTCTATCAGTTACAGAGAAGTGTGTTAAAATCTCCAGCCACGATCGTAGGTTTGTCTGTTTCTTCTTTCAGTTCTGTCCATTTGCTTCCCGCACCTGGCAGCTCTGTCACTAGGTGCCTGCACACTGAGGACTGCCGCCTCTTCCTGATGAGTCGGCCTTTGTTGCTGTGAAAGGGGAAGGTGCTGTGTGTGGGACGGGTACGGGGAGACATCGATGTACAGGCGGAAACTGGAGTCTGGGCCTCAGGAAGAGATGCCACGCTGCCACTGAGGGCACACCAGCCCTCGGCCCTGTAAGTGGCACTGCTTGAGTTAGGTGAGCTGGCTGTTTGCTGTTCCCGGTTTACTTGCTCAAAAAGTGGCTGTCCTAAATTTCATTCCTAAATATCCTTGCTAGGTGAGTAACTGGACCATGTAATTTGTACTGCACTATTAATGGTTCGCTTGGCAGAGTTAGTGACCACCGGGACTGCGGTGGAGGGAACTACAGGCTGACTGTCCACGAGCTTCCTCTCAGGAGCAGTGAAGTTCTCAGAGTACGCAGCTGTTTCTCCCTCCCAGGACTCCAGCCTTGTTCGAGACTGCCCAGCGGTTTCTGACTCCTGGGAGCCACCTTCCCCACGCCAACGTCTCCATTCTGTGGTCCAGCCACAACTTACTTAATCACGCTGTAATGAGTGAATAATTCTGTTGTTTCTAATTCTGTGACACCGATATCATAAACCGCATCATGATGACTGTTCTTACACATAAATTGTGTGCACAACTGAATGCTTAATTAGGGAAAATTCCTGGAAATGAAATTACTGGGCCACGTGAAATGAACGTTTTAAAGTTAGAATGTGATTGAAGTTTATAGAGGAAACACAGGTAATAATTTGCTGTATCGTATGCTAGTTGCTGTATTGTGGTAATACTGTGACACAACAGAACCATTAAATGCAAAGATTATCGTGTTATTCCACATAATGGAGTTGTAACCTTACCTCAGTTCACAGAACAGTACCATATTCATAGGCAATTATGGGATCCAGTTTTTAATTTTACTTATGAGGGGTGCAATCTTTTCCTCATTCTTTTTGTCTTTCATAATTTTTGTTCATTAATTATCTGTTTCTGCTGGTCAGTTTTCTAAGTGTTGACATTTTTCTTACTTACTTATTAGCTCCTTGTGGGGAAATCACCAGTCCTTCCATAACAAGAAATCGGGACTAGCGGACAATTACTTGGCTCTCACTGGGCATCAGCCTGTTTCCAGGGCTCCCACAGCCGACACATTCTGCCCCACAGAAGTCGTGAGGCTGGGTGTGGCTCGGGGTCTAGTGAGGGCCCCTCATCCAGGCACCTGTGGGCTGTCCTTGTCCCTCGTGGGAGCCGCCACAGTGTTCCCTGCACGCTTCTGCTGGGACATACTCCCTGAGTCAGACCCTTGCTGGCTGAGGGAGGGAGGTGGGCCTGGGCACCAGTCACATCCTGGCTCACCTGAGGGCCAAGTGCCAGAACGGGGCTGGGGACAGACACCCAGAGCCCCATCACTACCTGGACGCTTGCCCCATCCAGAGGGGGCCAAAGGCGGGTAAGGCAGGGGTGAGTCTCAGCCCACTGGGAACTCTACTCAGATGAACTGACAGGCCAGCAACACTGGAACACATTTACTTGTCTGGTTTATTTTGCAAACAAACATCCTTTCAACTTGTTCTTGAATGTTACTTAGAAAACGCTCTTGAGCTGTCTCCCTGGCATGGGGCGGGCAGACAGAGGCACATGGAGGTCACCCTCCCTGCCAGGCCCTCTCGCTCCGGGGGCACATCTTGCTCAGGGTCGCCCTGCGCTTCTGTGGGACAGGGGTGTCTCCTGAGCAGTGTCGCGGGTCCGTTGCTCCCTCCCCCACCACCTCCAGGGACTTCTTGTGGTCAGGCTGCCTGCCTCCGCGCCCCCTCCCGGCACCCACCACCGCTGACCCAGGTTCAGGTACCAGGCACCTCGCGTGGCCACCTGCAGGCCAAGCCGGGCTCAGCCTTCTCCCCGTCCCCTTGTCTTCCCAGGGTCTCATCAGTGCGGGCACAGGGCTGTGGGCATGTGAGCAGGGCTGTGAGCGCCCTGGACGCGGGTGGGATGCAGACAGAGATGCTGTTGGGATTTAAAGAGAACTCGCTCTAGCAGCCGCCCTACCGCCCTTCTGCAGGGCAGAGGGTGAGGCCCAGATTATTCAAGAAACTTACCAAACCACGTCCGCGCCCCCCCCCCCACCGTCCCCCGCCACCAGTCACCTCCAGAAAAGCTGCCCCAAGGTCGTTCCCTAGCCCTAAAGCCTTGGGAAGCTCCCAGCTTCCAAGAAAGCCACACTTGTCCTTTTGGGCAGCACTGGTGGCGCCTGCTCTGCCTCTGCAGGGCTGGGTGTGTCCCGCCCGGCAACCACACCAACTACACCTTTGCTGTATTAGCTTACTTCTAGGTCATTCCCTCTTACTCCCCCACCAACCTTGCTCCAGGCCCACCTGCCCTAAAACCTTTCACTCCTTTGCTGAACTCTCAGCGTTGTCTTCTGCAAAGCCTTGCACAACCTTGTGGTCAGATGGACAGACAGATGGACACAATGCAGACCAGATGTGGTCGAGGGTCTGTGAGCCACAGTGACGTCCACGCATCAAAAGCAACGTTAAGTTACACTCACGTCCTTCACTTGTGCTTTCTGTACAACACGGGCACCTCGTGGGTTTGGGGACTCGTGGGCCCCCTTTCCCATCACCCCTGCTCAGTGCACAGACTTGCTGTCTCCGGTGCTGCTCTATTAAACCGCGCCCCCCTCCTCCCCGGCCAAGAGGAAACCCTCTCCACCCGCCTCCTTCCTTCAGCCTCCCCACCTCAAAGCCCTCGAGTCTGTCTGACCAGGAGGGAGGGAACAGGAAGACCTGGGAAGCCAGCCCAAACCCTTTCCAGAGGGTGGGTGGGCAGTGCCCCCTGTAAAAGCCCCTGACCCACATTCACCAGTGAGTTTCGTACACACATGTGCAGAAACTGGGACTAAATTTACAGATGCCTTACACACCTACAGCTTCCGTAGAACCAAGCACAAACGTTACTTGGGTTTTCACTGCCGGCTGATAGATTCGGGGAGACACCGTCTGCCTTTGCCTGTGAAAGTCTGCAGGACAATGAGGCACCTTATAATGGGGTTTCAGTAAAATGGGTGTCTTTAGATCTGAAAGGGTTGTAATTATTTATGCTATGTTTGAAAATCACAAATTTTACGTCTTCTGGCCTCACAGTTGCAGTTGTTAAAACCATGCGAGCTCGTGTTTCTCAAGCGCACCGAGTGTCCCTGCTGCTGCTTACGCTTCATCACCTGCCCCGCTCAGCACACGAGGGTTTGCAAAATCCTGCCTCCAAGAGCGAGCGGCTGCTTGGTCTCGTTTTTCCGCAGTGATGTTCTGACAGCTTTTTTCCCCTGTTGCTTCCTCAGGGTCAGGTGCTGAACATCAGGCGCTTTAACAAAGATCCCAGTGCCACCCCAGGGTCAGTATCCGTGCTGAGGCCCACTGTCCAGGGCTCGGTCCAGGGCACCCCTGGGCAGGCGGGGGCGGGCTGTTGTCAGGAGCGAGGGGACCACCTACAGCCTGCCCCTGATTTCCTCATTACACCTTCAGGGAACACAAAGGAAGTGACAGGCCCTTTTCTTTCCATCTCCCAAAGAACACTCTTCTGTATAAAAGGTGCCCTGAATCCTCTGTGATGTCCACAAGCCAAGCGGGGCCTCGTAGAGGGCCGGCGGTTGCAATGCAAGCACGTGATGATGACACACCGCCTACTGCCTCTGCTGAGTCTCGACCCCGTTTCCCAAGAATAAAGGATTAATCTGTGACCTTCCAGCAGGAACTGCATCGGGGGGGGGGGGGGCGGCCACCTGGAGGAACAGACGGGCCTGAAATCTGCCTCAGTGGGTCAGGCTGAGGCTCAGCTTTGAATCAGACTAGACAACAAGCTTCCTGTGGAAAAGAGGTGCTCGCCGTCTCCAAGACCAAGGATGGGCAGGTTGGGGCAAGGTGCAACCATAACACCAGTGGTGCTGGCGTCCACCCAGCCCCGGCGAGAGGGGAGCTGCTTCAGCCCTTCCAGGGCCAGCACCTGCCTGGAGCCCACTCCCACTTCTGGGAACTGATCTCTGGGACACCAGAGCGGACACCTATATGCTCAAATGCTCATCAGCAGCGGTGGATGGACTAAACCACGCATGGCCGTGCCACGCAGCTGTCAGCAATAAGGCAGGTCTGTGTGCAGACAGGCAAGACCCACACAATCCGTCTTAACTAAAAAAGCAAGTTGCAGAGACTTCTATACAACATGATCCAATTTCCATGGAAAAAGAGAAGAGAAGGAGGGAGAGGTGTGCACAGACATCGAGGAAACTCGCAACATTTACCTCCAGACCAGAGAGAGGCAGACGGAGGATGGAATTCAAAGCCTTTCACTTTTCAGGTTCTATCTACCTATATCAATATTTGAGGTTTTGTAACTCCTCCGTGTAATTTCTATAACCTGAAAACCTAAAAAAAAAGCCATTTAAAAACTGCCATTCTTGATGAGAAAGGAAGGTGCATGCTACTTCCGGCTGCAGAGAGGAGGTATGTTCCCCAGAATGGCTCCTGGGCACCTGCCGGTCCTCACGTCAAGCACTCTCTTCCTTTCGATGAGTCTGGAACAGGTTCCTGCCTTACCCTAGTCCTCACGGAGGCCCTTTCCACCAGCAGACAGCTGACAGCTACCATCACCTGCAGCCTGGGGTGCGGCTCTTAGAATCTCACTGGAGGCTGGTCCACCTGCTCAATTCTCCAAGTTGGGCCTCCAGAAAATCTGCCTTGTAGCAAGGTGCTGCATTCCTCTCGGAATGAAGCAGTTTGGTTGAATACAGAGTTTCCTAGAAATAGATTTTGTATGTCTGTGGCACAAATGGGGGTAGACAGGTGTGCACACATGTGCACACACATAAATGCACACTAGCATGTGTGTGCTCAGCCCTGCACCTACTTGGCAGGTTCTCAGGTTCTGTGGAGCTGGGGATTAGATGTCGGGAGCTGCAGGCCCCCACCCTAGGGGAGCCAGGTGCATCGCCCCCACTGCTGACCGGCTGCTGTAAGGAACATGTCTCTGCAGGCTGCATAAGTGCCCTAGGGAAGGTGGCTGCCATGTGCCCCCCTCCCCACCCTGTCCCACATCCAAGCTCTGCTGCAGACGTGAGGAGATTTCCTCTGAATGTCCCCAGCTCAAGGCCCTGGGGCCTCAGGATTTGCTGCTCAGAGTCACTCAGCACACAGACACGGACCGGGTTTTATTCAAGTGGTCAGGCATGGTGGCTTGGGGACATTCCACACATGGTTACAACACTTTACAAAGACATATGTTGACTCTGATCACCTGCTCCTCTGCCAACAATGAGTAACACTCACTCTCCCCTCTGCTCTTCATTGGTCCAGACAGTCCAGTTTCCGGCTTGCGGCCTTGGAGGGCCGTCCTGGGAACATGTCTGACGTCCGAGCACAAGTGACCGTCCCAGGTTATGGGGGCTGGCTCTCCAGTTGGTCGTGTGGATCTCATCACAGCAAATCTTCTGAGTCAGGGACCCCGGCTCCAGGGTTTCTGGGTGGTTCCTGGACACTGCCCGCTGCTCTTGTTCAGGCTCCCCGTAGCTCGCGCCAGCCATCCTGGTCACGGGCACTCACACCCAGGCCTGTGATGTCTCAGGATGAAGAAGCTGTGGCCTCACTGCTAACAGGGACCACTATCATAAAGAGGTTGGAGAACTGGCAAAGCAGTTGAAGCAGCTGGACAGGGTTGTGAGCAGAATGCCTGCCGGGGGGGGGGGTGCCCTGGACAGGGTGTGGGCCTGCTTTTCTCCGTACCCCCCCATCCCCCGCCCCCGAGGCCACTCAGCCTCTCTCAGACCCACCAACAGTCAAAGGAGCCCAGGCGAGGATAGCTGCTTGCCAATACTGGATAGGAGCTTGATACATTTTAATCTTTCATTAAAACAATTCTCCACTTAAACAGAAATGACTTCAAGATTATTCTCATTAAGGAGAGAACAGGTTTCCACCCCCACCAGGTAAAATGCCTGGTCTCCCTGCCCCGCGGGTGAGGTCACCACCCGCAGAGCCGCCGACTGAGCCCTGCCCGCTGCCTGCTGGGCAGGGCCTTCAGAAAGTGCAGGTGCCTTCCGGGGGTGACCGCTCCACCTGCTGTTCTCACCTGGCGCCCTTCTCCGCACTCTCCCTGCCAGCCTGGCTGCCCCGGTGGAGCAGCAGAGGGCGGACAGCCCGGAGGTGGCGTTAGCAGGACTCGGGCAGTGGGGTACGGAGTGGGCGCTGGAGGGGCGGGTCCACCCGGGCTCGCAGGAGAATTTAACGGAAGCCCTCGGAGGGCGGCTACGTGTCCTGCTCACAGGAGGGCTGCCCGGGGGACCTGGGGGTGGGAGGCCAGTGGTGCTGGTTATTCGGAGGGAGGGCGGCCAGCATCCCAGCTCAGGCCCGCGCTCCCCGCAGAACAGGCACTGAGATTAGAAAATTCCTCATTTTTTCCCTCAGTCGCTGGACCCAACACCTGGGCTTCAACCGCCTTGGTCTCTCCTACTCTCTTTGAAAATAGGGCCAGCTACACAGCCAAACAACATTAACGAGACAATTACTAAATGCTGGAGTTTTACAATCACTAGGTTTCACCCCCAGGCGGTTACAAGGTAACCCGGCTGACTCGCCCCGCAATCCTGGCGGGGACCCCGGCTCACGGCCCTCACCGCGGCTCCGCTGCGCAGTGGCCTCGCCGCTAGATGACCGAGGTCTCCGTCTGCAGGAAGGACGGGGTGCGGGAGCCACGGGGCACGTGCAGGGCGCCCTCCGAGCCGTTTCTGGAGATGGACGAGCTATGCAGCCTGTAGTCCCGGGCGGAGGGCCGGCTCGGGCACAGGCCTCGCCACTTCCTTCTCAGCTCGCTCTGCACCTGCGGGCGAGGGCAAACGCAAGGCGGGCGGTGGGGGTCAGGCGGACTACAGGTTTGGAACCGGGACCCCAGGTGCCCTCTAATGCAAACACCTGTGAACGAACCCCTCCCTCTTCCGCCCTTTTCTGTGTGGAGGGTGCGACATTCCTGCCCGCCCATCAGACGCGCTTGGGAGGGTGGGGCAGGGAAAGGGACGCGGGACCCGACGGGGGCCTAGGGGAGAGTGTCCAGGCTGCGCAACCCAAGGCTCCGAGCTGCTGGTCCCAGGATCTTCAGTGCCGTCGGACAGCAGCCGACACACCCAGAACCGAGAGAGCTAATTCGGATTTTCAGGGCATGCAGTGCTTTTACCTACGGTCCTGGTTCTGCTCCCTCAGTCCTGGTGAGGGAGTTCCCGGGGAGTTTGGAAAGAAGGAAGGGAGGCAGGTGTAGGAGTCGCTCAGGCCAACATGAGGGCCGGGAGGAACAGCAAGTAGCGGGAAAGGGGGAGCCAGCGAGGCGCCACCTGGAGAGGCGGCCACAGCCCAGGTGAGTCGGGCCAGCGGGGCGGGGGCGGGGCTGACGAGAGAGGCGCTGGAGGGGGTGGGGTGGGGGTGGGGGCGGGAACTCAGGGCGTGGGGCGGGGCTCAGGGGGGAGCAGGGCGGGGGCGTGGGTAGAGGGCGAGGCAGGGCAGAGTTGGGAGAAGGGAGTGGGGTAAAAGGTGGGGCGGCTGCAGAGGGTCAGCAGAGGGCGGGACAAGGTGGAGCCGCGGGAGGACTGGCCGTGGACCCGGGAGGGGCCCCAGACTCCGTGACAGCGCCTGGCGGGCGGCGGAGGACCCCCGCACGTGCGGGCAGCGTGAGCCGGGGCCGAGACCCCAGGTGCTGGGCGGCGGCACTGACCCCATGGAAGGCTGGGCCTTTTGCAGGGCTGGGGCATTTTGGGGAATTCCTCATAAAGCGAGAATCTGTGCTTGCTTCCCAGGGGTGAGCACTTACTTCACTGTTCAGAAAGCAGTAGAGAACCGCCACCACCAGGCCCTGCAGGTGGAAGGGCGGTCAGAGGCCATTCGCCCCCGCCCCCGTCCCGTCCCGGGGACGCCCAGCCCCTGCTCACCGCACCTGAAAGGATCCGATGCACAATTCGAACAGGATCTGGTACTTGGAGGAGATCCCGATGGGAAACACGGCAAACACCATGTAGTGGACTCCAAACAGCGGAATGAGCAGCAGGGTGGACTTGGCGAGCCTCCTGCACCAAAGAGAAAGGATCCTGAGGTCCCCGCCCGTTCCGGAAAGAACGTGCGAACGGACCGTCAGATCACCTTCTCCTCCTACCTGCAGCGGAGCTCCTACAAGAAACTTGACAGGTTTGGCAAGAAGACACTGGTCTGAGGGGTCTCACTGCCCCGTGGGCCACTAGTTTTAATAGTTGAGACCCATCCCAGCATTTGAAGGGGGGGCAAGCTTTACTTTCAGATCAGAAGAGCAGACAAAACGGTGGTCCCTTGAGCACACGTGTGACGGAGAGTGTCCCCGTGGAGAGCAGACTCAGAAGTCGAGGGAGCCCAGACGGGATCTAATTTCTTTGTCACAGAGCTCTTACCCTCCCTAGTCCGAGCAGATTTTCTCCTCACCGTGTTGTTTGTAGAAAACAAAATAACTGAACGCAACTCCACCCTCCGAGGAGCCCCATTCCTTGTCTGAGCCCTTCCCGCTCCCCAAGCGGGTGCTGGTCACGCTCCTCCAGGTCAGGGCTTCCCAGTTCCTCCTGCACCAGAACCAGGTCATGTTAAAACACCGCTTGCTCCCAGCTCTGAAAGTCTGGGGTGTGACCTGAGAATGCATTTCTGTCAGGTTCCCGAAGATGCTGTGGCTGCTAGTTGGAACCCTGCTTTGACAACTACTGCGCTAAGGCAGTGACTCACAGCTGCACTAGAGAGTCACCTGGGGGGCTCTTCAGCTTCCTCAAGTCTGCCTGGCCCTCATCCAATGATGTTAGGTCTCTGCAGGTGGCTGGCATTTTCCCAGGGGATTCAACAGTGGTCCTATGTGACCTTGCTGCCGCCACCTGGTCTGAGGGTCAGGAGTACTGGGGTCACCGGCTGGCCCACCAGGTGATGTGTATGCACGTCAAGGCCCCCAAATGAACCACCAGCAGGTGCTCTAATGACCAGCCTCATCCTGGAAACTGAGTGAGGGGTGCCTCCTTGCTCCTCCCCCACCCAACACTTGGAAAAGTCACGAATTTCTTTACGTATTTTTGAGTCACCTGCCTCAAACCTAGCACTCAGAGCCTCAAATGTAAGTTCTAGAAGTGTGTTCATTTCTCCCAGTTCCCTCAAAAAACCCACCTGTGGTGTTTACCAGAGGCTTGCCCTCTGTATTGGACCATCTGCACAAGCCCAGAAGCCCAGCCTACTCTGCAGCAGACGTGAACGCCCCTGGGCAGCAGGGAGAGCCTGCCCGCCCTCCAGGCCGCAGCTGCAGATTTGCACGTCTGACTTTACGAGGCCCGCTGTGCCCGCACTGCACTGACACTTCGGCTGGTGTCACCATGCGTGAGGACGGGCCCTGCAGGGAGCTATGCCATTGGTTAAACTTCAGCGAGAACCTGCCTGAATTCCAGTTATCCATCTGCCCAGAAGTGCTTTGTGCTGGTTTTTGGAAAAGGGTTCTAGAGGCTGGGTCCCAGGGACCCAGTGTGGGGAGACCTGTTACTACACTACTGAGACAGTTACAGGGAGAAGAAGACGGCAAAGTACAACCAGACGAGATCACAGACGTGCTCTGCCTTTTGTGTTATCCTGGAAAAAGACCAGATTCCATTATCCCCACTTTGTTTTGTTTCCAAAATAAAGCATCTGTCTCTAAGACCTACTTAGTGAACTTCCCATAGAATCCGGAGGGAAGGTCGGCAGGGCTGTAAACACGACTAGCAGAAACACTAGGAGTCAGTCTGAAGACAGCCTGGGTGGCAGGCGTGGGGGCGGGGCGCAGGGGCCGCCCAGCTTCTCACCTGAGCCAAGGAAATGCTGCGTGGAAGGACCGCCCCCCACCCTGCGATCTGACGTGGAAACCCATCTAGCCTGGCCTCTGGTGGGCTGGGCAGAGATTTCCACGCCGGGCACGATGAGGTGTGTGTGTGTTTACTAACTCTGTCACAGTACTTACTGCTGCCAGGCACGAAATGTCTTTGAATACTAATTTAGTTAATTGAGTTTTGAATAAAACTCAGTTGATCCTCATAGCCTCAGTGACAATTATACTATTATTTCCACCTTATTACAGGTGAGGAGACTGAGGCTCAGAGCAGCCCAGTCACTTTCCCCCAGGCCTCCATGACCGTCTCCCACTCTGTTTGAAGGAGGGGAGGGAGGAGACGGCTGCGTGGGGCCCACCCTCGGGGCAAGAGCCAGGGCCACACTAGCCTTCAGCGGCTGCAGCTCCAACCCGGCCTGTCTGAACCCAACCACTGGACCAGCTGCACCAGCCACTCACACCAAACTGATTTTATTTTGTATCTGAGTTGTGCGCTGTATCTTTTCCTTATAAATTTGTGACAGACATGTACAGAATCTTCAAGTTCCTTTACTGTCTCAGAGCCTCATGAATTTTTTTTTTTTAGGAAAATTGTTGGATCTTGTAGATCCACAGTCATGTGGAGGAGGCTTAACCTCTGCTCCCTTTCCTGGGAAGGGAGAGGGTCTCAGCCGTCCCCAGGCTGTCACTCAGCATGTCCACAAACATCAGCGGCATCATGATCAAGCACAAGGCCCGACACCAGGCGCCTACCTGAGCCCTGAGGTCTGAGGGGGCAGAAGAATTAAACATGAGGTACAAATTAGGTGTGGCCAAGGAGAAAGGTCAGATGACAGCACAGGAAAGTGGGCAAAGCACCTCGAGAAGCAGCTCCCTGGGGGACATCATGATGGAAGGGGGGGCCTGAACAGTTGCCAGGGCAGCCTGCCCTGGGACAAGACCCTCTGTCTCTGGGGGTCCCTGTGAAGTGGCCAAGGGCACTCGCCTGCAACTGAAGGAGGAGAGCTGGGGCCCTCTGGGGTGTCCCCACACCCTGGCTCTGATCTCCTCACCCTTGGGTCCTGGGTGACGAGGTGTGTCCTAAGCACATACTCACTTGTACTGGGACTGGTCATTGCCACCGACATCTGGGGATGTCAACTTCTGCAGTAAAATTCGTATAATGCTAACAAAAAGGATGAAATTGACCTGCACAAAAAGAAATGACATGTTTGTGTGTGATGCCCCCTGGAAAGGAGGCCGGGATGTCTGTGGCTGAGCCTCACCAGTTTCAGCAGTGCCAGGGCCCAGCACAGGCTGCCCACCGCCCCCCAACCCCGAGAGCGGGACAGTGTCCCCTGCAGTGTCGCATACACTCTGGCCCTGGGCTGCGGCGGCTAAGTAAACTGACTTTGAGATGTGCAACGGACAGAGGGAAATCCGGTTCAGCTTGGAGGCTGCACACTTGGTCCACCCGATGGTGATTCCCCTGAGGGTCCCCTGAAGGAGCAGTCTCCTTCTCACCCACCCTCTTCCCTGAGACTCCACCCTGAAGGCGGGCTGAGCCCGCCGTGGAAGAGCTCGGCCTTGGGGTTCGTGCCTCAGAAGACCCAGGAGAACGGGGCTATTTATGTTTGCTTCTGGGCAGCAGCCTGCTCTTTGCCCAAGCGTGCAGCCTGGAGGGTAACTTGTGTTTCAATACAGAAATGACTTACTATAATGGAAATTAAAATTGGTGTTCGTATAAGCCACCAGGGAACACTGTGGTCGTTGGTATCCCAGCAACTGTTAAGAGAGGGAGTCTCATTACCACGGATGATTCCAGCTACAAATCCAGCACAGGCTAAGCGCACTGCCCGGGACTCACCCCTTACAGGGTGCTTGCAAAACAGAGCCCAAAGCCCCCTCCCCTCCCCTCCCCTCGGGGTTGTTAGATGGTCCCTCCTGACTGCCGTGCTCCACCCTGAAGGCACAATTGCTCTGCACTTAGAGATCTGCTGATGCAGAGGCAACTCCAGAAGCTGGGAGAAGGAGCAGGCCAAGCCCCAGGAAGGCCCACAGCCTGGGCGTTGGCACAGCTTTCTCCAGCTGACATCACAAAGAGAAGTCTGCCTTCTGAAAATCAGTTCTCCTCAGCTCCCAAATGTTTAGTATTAGTATCTTGAATGAAAGCGTAAAAATGTCATCAGAATAGCTGAGGCAGGTACTGCCAGGAACGTTTGTCCAGTAACATGTTTTCAGTTTTGCTTTTCAGCATAAGGGCTGACTCCAGTGGGAGGCTGGGGTCGGGTGCTGGTGAAACGCCTCCCTTGTTCCCTCTGTCACCCGCACTCCTTCCCAGCAGGGGCAGAGACCCACCCTGGACCCCAGCTGGGGTTGACAGTAGGATGTGGGGTTCCTGGAACCCACAGGGCAGAGGGGAGGCTTCCCACAAATGCTGTCTTAGACCTGTGGCCCTGGCCCACCCACCCTGCAGCTGCTCCTGGTGTGTGAGTGAGCCAGGCTGAGGCCAGGAGAACTGCCCAAAGTGCCAGTGACAGATACATGTCACATAAACTACAGCCATGCAGCTGGACTTTGAGAGGCTCATTACCAGAATAGACAACTGGTAGACCACAGCCTCGTGGTGGGAACTCTTGGTACCTGAGTTTGGGGTCTTGCTCTGGCTCATTGTACTCACCAGGCAGAATGTTTGGGGCCCCAGGCCGGCTGCGCTGTCTCAGAGGGTGGTTCCCAGCTGGCCATTGTGACTAGGCTCAATACTGGGCTCTGCGTTTGCTTGGTGCCCTTTTGTGAATACTGCTACAAGCTCTGAGACGCTGTTCTGTCTCTGCCCGGTTTACCCCAAACTCAGCTCTGCTGTGAGACCTGGTTCAGTCCCATCTCTCCCATGGCTTCTCCCGACGAAGTTCACTGTCCTCTCCATCAGGTGCTCAAACCCTCGGCTTGGCCACACGCGCTGCCTCTGATCAGACAAGGGGCCTCTCCCTAGTTTCCCAAGACTTGGTGATGCCAGGAACTTAGCATCACTAGATGAATCTCAATTAAAAGGCAGAGGCACGGGCCCAGCACTCACCCTGTGTCTTCTAACGAGAGCCTGGCTGCAGTCCACGCACCTGTGCAGACAGTGGGGATGCCTGCAGAAAGACACCTGGTTACCACCACCCACGCTAGTTCCCTGGACCAGCCCTGCAGGGACAGAGTGAGCCTTCGTCAGCCCAGCCATCAAGGACCAGGGCTTTCTGATGAGCAAGTGGAAGCTCTTCATAATGCAGACAAATTTACACTCATGCCTGATGAAGCAGTGAAGATAATCTGAATGCTTTGAAAGCTGAACCTTCACGGGCCTGAACCAAATCACCCCTTTTTTTTTTTGCGGGTGTCTGTGTCAACGTGCTGGCAAGGCTGTGTCCAGACATGGCAGGTGATCTGAAGGGGTGCCCCTGGCTGTGAGTGTGGGGGTCCCGCAGCTTTACCCCCTTTCCAATTCTGGTCAGTGCGGAGTCCCACTGACGGGCACGCGGTCAGGACGCAGGACGGACGGCCCCCTGCTCTTTCCCCTCCCCGGCCCTTCCTTCTGACTTTCCCAGCATCAGGGTACACCTCAGCCAACGAGAGAGCAACCTGGTTTTCAGAAATATTAACGTACTGGCTGCAGGGACCCCCAGTGGCCCTAGGAAAGCTCCTCCTACAGGCTCAGCGAGGTGTTTTCGAGCTCAAAGAGTCTGCGTTTACAGGCCAGAGAGGACGGAATCAGGAACCTGGAGGGCTTGGGGGGTGGCAGTGTGCGGCAGGGCAGGAGTCCTTACCCCATCCAATCAGGAGGTAGGCCGCAAAGCGTCGGCTGGGGGAGAATATGGCCACCAGGAGGGTGTGGAGGTACAGCCCCTCCACCAGCAGCCAGTAGAAGTTGGCCATGATGCAGTACTGGAAGACCACCAGGCTCAGCTTGCAGCCCACCTGGAGCCAGACAGCAAGAGACACACGCTCATGGCAGGCAGTGCCGGGCAGGGCACGGCACGTGCTCACGCCCTCCGTGTAACCCGACCCTGACACAGAGGTGTGAACCCAAGTGTGTGCGTGTCAGGGCACGGCCGGCCGGGGTCACTGGAGGGTAAATACCAGGTGAAGGCAGATGCCCACGCTGTCCCGGAGGTGATTTGTAACTCTGAGGGAACACAAGCGGCACCTGGCACAGCCTCCCTCTTCCTCATCCCACCTCCTTGCCGCCTGCATCCTCACCCTGCACCCCCACCTCTCTCCCTCCTCTTCCCTCCCTGCACCTCCTCACCCTCCACCTCTCCTCCCTCCTCCCCTCCACCTCTCCTCCCTCCTCCCCTCCACCTCTCCTCCCTCCTCCCCTCCCTGCACCTCCTCTCCCGCCTGCATCCTCGCCCTCCACTCACTCCCACTTCTCTTTCTCTGTCTTCCTCACTGTCCACTCTTAACAAGAGATAGGAAAATAAAGGGGAAAAACAAGAGAAACCCAGCAAATAAATTTTCCCCAGGAGTTTCAAAAGGGAAAAAATATGTTTTACACAAAATAAATATATTTTAATCTCTCAGAATCCCACATAAGTAAACATGTCAGGTATTTCTACATCATGAGCAAACATGGCATTGAGACTTATAGTCACTAAGCTCATATAAATGTCCTACAAATCCAGCACTTTATTTCTATTTTTCTGTATCTTTGCAGCCTCCTCCCCAGATATGTATCTGTGGGTGGGGCGGACACATCCACATACGCGTGTAGATACAGTCTTATGTGTATGTGTGTGGATTTACTCATACGTGTGCACGGGGCAGATGTGCTTGCAGGAGACGCGCGGTGGCTTTCAAGCTGCTGTCTGGGGCTGGGAGGAGCTCTGACCCACAGAGGCTCCGTTCTTTCCAGGACACCCAATCCCGTTACCTGTCCTCGTTTCTCTTGCCTCAGTGAAGTGTGGTTCGGTTTCTTTCTAAGGTGCAGCACGGACGGCTGTTACCGTTTACTGATGCTGCATGCGGGGAGTGTGGTCTGGCACTTGGAGGCTGCCCACGGACCACCGTAAGTGGACAGATGCACATCATAACACAACTGTGAAAACAGGGGCACCAGCCCGGGGCCTTGGGCCTCAGCACCACCCGCTCATTGGAACAGTGGCAGGAGTGTGTGCTGCGTGTGGAGGGGGAAGAGCTCTCCGCCTCCCGGAGGAGGAAACCATGGGGCCCTGCCCTGCTGCTCGTCCAGGGGGGTGGGGCCTGCACCCACGGCGGTGTCTCCCCCTTTGCAAAGCTGCCCAGCACTGTTTGTTACAATTTCAATACAGATGCCCTTTGATCCGTCCAGTCCCCCTCCAGGGCCATCTGATCGAGGGAGAAGCACCAGTGTGCGGAGACATCCGGGCGGTGATGCTTGTGGCGGCAGAAAGTAGAAAACTAAGGTGGGCATGCTGTTACTGGTGGGATGGTTACAGTTTTATCACACCTCACGCTGGATTCAGAGGAGATCCTGAGACAAGGGTAGACTTGGAGGATTTCTGAGATATCCTGCTGAAGGAGGAAAGATGCAGAAAATGTGTGTTTAAGGTGATTCCAATTCCATTTTCTTGGGAAAATGTTTAAAATGCAGCCTTTGCTCATCCACCAGTGAGTGCTCCCAGGACAGGAGGTCTTGGGAGCCATGTGCTGTCTGCTGACCTCATCTTCTTCAGGCCTGGAGGGGCTGAGCAGGCCACGTGGCCGGGACAGTGCCCCACAGGGACCTCGCAGGTCTGCCAAGTCCAGCAGGTTCTCACCCTGGTCCGGGAGCCTCCCACCACCATGGCCAGGCATCTGGGGACCACACTGGTCATCCACGGGGGCTCCTGCTGCTGGTCAGCTTCCAGGTGGCTGTCTGGTCATTCATTTCTCTAGAATAGAGCATGATTTCCGCAGGACTTGGATGAACCCCAAACCAACCAGGGCAGAGAAGGAGGCCCACATGTTGCAGGGCGGGGCCATAGTGGGGAGGGGATGGGGCTCTGTCCCTGGGTCCACTTTCTGATCCAATAAAGACACTGGCTTCTCAGAGGCCAAGCTGATCGAAAGGGATGGGACAGCCACACCCACCCCAGGGTCGTCAAAGGTAAACATGTGTCCTCCCGGGCCAACAGGACATGAGGCGTCTCCCTAGGGTGCCGGGAAGACTGGCAGGTCCTGGTAGGAGCGAGTGAACAGGATATTTTACTTGAATATGTGACAGTGATGGTTGCAGGGCTGAGACAGTTGAAGTGGGCCTTGGCGCCTATGTGGGGCTGACAGCTGGAGCCTCACTGTGCAGCAAGCAGCAGACGTGATGCCTGTGGCGACGTCCACTTGTGTGGTGTCACATGTCCTATGTCCACAGCTGCAGACACTCGCCAGACGTGGCTCCCCCAGCACCACGCAGAGCCCTGACCAGCCATCCTTCCCAGGCTGGATACAAAACATGCAATGGAGCAGAGTCTGGAGAGTGTGTGAGCTGCACACACATGCCAGTGTGTTTCTGCATGCATGTGCACCTTTGTGCATGTTTCCATGTGTGCCCTCGTGCACACGTGTGTTCTGGGCACTGCTCACTTCCCCTCCTCCTGCCCCTTCTGCCTTTCACCTGGGGCTGTGAGCCCAGGGCCCTCCGCCATGTGCAGACCCCTAGCCCAGCCTCCAGCCCACGTCTCTGGCTTTCACCCCCTGGGCCCCTGGGGCAGCAGGCAGAGGCCCAGTCAGTGTTCAGCTTTGGGCCGAATGCATCCCCCACTGCACAGCTCAGGCCTCCGAGTTTGCCCTGACTCTCTGGGCAGGTGGGACTCGGGGCAGGGACACTGGTTCCTGTCGCTTCCCCATCCCTCAGTGGGGGCCTGGCAAGGTCCTCAGTCTACGCAGCAGGAGACAGTTGAGCGCACAGCTCCAGATCAAGTGCCTGGTGTTTGTGGATCCATCAGGGACACCATGTCCTTTAACGAAGAGCCAAGTGGGGAGGGCTCCTTCAAGCAGAGGTTTGAGACGCATGGAGAAGAGATGGAAGGTTCTTGGCAGGAGGGAACCTGGGTCTCCCGCTCCTGGTGCTGGGCGACCCCCTCTACACTCCAGAGGACCCCATCTGGGGACAAAAGCCCCGTAGCCCCACCTCCACCCGGGGGCGGGATTTGCCAGGTGGAGGATCTGGTCAGTTTTATTATTACGTTCAGTCCACACGCATGGCTGGCAAGACTGCCCCAGATGTGTATTTACGTGCAGGCCTCGGAGCAGCCACGGGTCTGTGCTGTTATAAAGGCTCTACTATCTTAAAACGACAGTGTTTCAAATCTGTTCTGTCCAGGGCAGCGGTGCCAGTGGGTGAACCCACCGTTTGGAATGCGAGAGGGGGCCAGCTTTCTGGCTCCGAGCGAGAGAGGCGCCGGCCCCGGAGCCGGGATCACGGCGGGGAAGACGGTGCACGGGGACTCCATCTCGGAGGAGCTCGATAACCGCACTGCGCTGCACTGGCCCCAGAGACCCACGCGCGGCCACCACAAACCTCGCCTGCATCTGTGGAAACTGCTAGTTCAGATGCTCATCCCTGTGTCGCTAGCTGGGCGCTGCGGGGACTGTCCCACACGGGTGGCTTCCTCCCAGCCGTCGGGGAAGCACCCACTGCTCAGGTCTCGGACATTTGCGGAGAAAACACGGGGGAGTGGGACGGGGAGAGGATGTGTGTCCACCTGTGCCAGGACCTCCCATCCCGGAGTGGCCGTGCATCCCTCCTGGGGGGCCGTCGCGGGAGCCTGGCTCTGCCGGGGGCCAGCCTCGCGCCCGCCCTGCAGCCGCTGGCGGTGCTCGGTTCCTGCCAGTCCTGGGCCTGCTCCGGCCTCCGGCCAGTTTCCTCTCCTTCCGCACCGACCGGGACCTCGGACCCCGGGCACCAGCGCCGGGACTTCATCCCAGTGAGTATCCCCACCCACCTTCAGGGAGAGGACCCTGCCCGGGGACAGCCTACCCAGGAGGACGGCTGGTCGGGGCAGTGCAGCGTGCCGGAGTTGGAGTACAGGACGTCGTCCTTGACCAAAACGGAGAGAGCTCGCAGGATGAAGGAGAGGAACAGGTTCAGGTGGATGTAGTTCCGGGTGCAGCGCAGCTTCCTGCGGGGGTGGGGTGGGGGAGGGGCACGGGGGAGTGGGAGGGGGAGTGGATGTTGGGGGAGGGGAAGGGGAGAGGACGTTGGGGACAGGGAGGGATGTGGGGGAGGGGTGAGGGTCGGAGGGGAATGGGAAGCGGAGGGGAAGGGGAGGAGATAGATGATCACTGTTTTGTGCACACTTTAGTGATTGCCTCTGTGGCTTTAGTCTTAAGGCTTCTTTTTTATGGAAGTTATTTATCTAACCGTTCCTTATTGTATATTTAAGATGTTCTTAGTTTTGCATTATGGTAATTTTTTTTTTTACAGTAAGTCTTTTCCCTTATTTCTGACTTATCTCTTTAGAAGCAAGATTTCAGGATAAAAGTATGAAGCAAAGATGTCTTGAGACTGCAGAGGCCTGCACCCACTTCACAGATGTGAAGACCACGTTGTCTTTACAGCAAACTTCCTGCAAGGCCCACATCAAATGACCTGTCTTTGAACTTAAGTTTATGCGATATTTTGCTTCTCTAAAAATTCTCAGAACATTTTGTTTATAATTCTTTTACAACACTTAAATTCTACTTTACAGAAGACTTAATTGGATATTTGATTTAACTCTGACTTTTAATTGTTTGGAGTCTTTAAGAAACAAACTGCTCCACACAAATGCACTTCCAAGATCATTAAACATTAACTCTGTAAGGTTAACGAAAGTTTAAAAATTTTGAAGAATGTTAAAAAATGTATACTAAAGCGGTCTTCCACTTGTGGCTACTAAAGGGAAGCTTATCTGACTACCCTCCCACCAAGCGGTCAACACGATTTTAAACTCTGGAGAGTAGCCAAAGCAACTGGGACTCGAAGGACAGGCCCCTGGAGAGGAGGGAGGCATGGAGGCCCTGTGGGCACCCACACCTTGTCACCTCTGCTGGTGGTTAACTCATGTCTCAGGGCACAACGACCACTTAGAAAGCAGAGGCTGAGAGCTTATGACAGTGTCACTGGACAGAATGGGCAACAGAGGAAGTTAAGGGATTTCAAGTGACAGATGCAAGCAGCAATCATTCTGGAGAAAAGGGAAACACAGAAAGTCCAAAATTCAGCAGGCAATCACCTACTGAGGCTTTCCTTCTTTTATTTCCAAGGTGTTCATGTGCTGCTTGAGCAGAAGAATCCCCAGGTTTTCATTCAAAACCCTAAAGTGCTGTGACTTAGGAAGAATGACAAACCAGAAGTAAACTGGCCTTCACAGAGCCTGGAATACAGCCTCAAATCAGCTCAGTCCCTGACTGTCTCAGGCTGGTCTGCCCATCTTGCTAGAAAAATTAAATCCTCTCTGTAGTAAGATGTAATCAGAAACCTTTAAAACTTAATTATTTGTGATTTCAATAATAAATTGCTAGGTATGCCAGAAACAGGACCAAATGATCAAATGCAGTTAAAAAGGAAAAGCAAAAACAAAACAAAGGACAAAAAGAGAGCCAGTTACTGGCATTGTAAGACATAGACTATAAAATTACCCTGATTAATATATCAAGAAAATTGATAAAGAAATGAATTTTATTATAGAATGGAATTGATTATAAAAATCAAATGACAAACTGAAAACTTAAAAAAGAACCTTGAAACTAAGAATAAATCACTGGTGTAACATTAGACACAATAAATCAGAGTATTATGAACTGGAAAATAGATCAGTAGACTATGTCTAGATTAAAGTAGGGAGAAACAAAATAATGGAAAATATAAAGAAACAATAGGAAATATAAGGGAAATGGTGAAAACATTAAACATGTGTGAAAATGGAGTTTCAGAAGGAGAGGAGAGAGAATAAGGTAGAAACAATATTTGAAGAGATTCTAGCCAATAATTTTTGAAACTGATAAAATATAATAAGAGACTAAAGAAATTCCACTAACCCCAAGAAGGAGAATTACAAAGAAGACTATACAAGTCCCATGATAGTGTAAATGCTGAAAACAAAAGACAAAGACAGAAATCTTCAAAGTACCCAGAGAAAGACACATCCTTCAGTGGAGTAATGGTGAGGCTTTTTCAAAAGAATTGATGATGTACATCTTTAATGTGATGTAAGAAAGTAACTGCCTACCAAGAATTCAGTACTCTCAAAAATATCCTCAGAAATGAAGGCAAAATTAAGATGATTTCAGGCAATCAAAACCTGTGAGAATTCATTGCCAGGAGGCCTGTGCTGAAGGAAACCCTAAAGGGAGGTCTTCAGGCAGGAGGAGAATGGTCCCAGATGGAAACATGAAAACACAGGAAGAACAAAGAGCAAGGAAGACAATAGACGATGACTCTAAGCAAACACTGACTTTGGAAACAGCAACAGTAGTAACCATGCCTTGTGGAACTTAAAATACATGCAGAATTAGAACACAGAATAATGACACAAAAGGCATGAGGGTGAGCAGATATAAATGCTGTAAAGTCTTGAATTGACCGGGAAGCAGTAAAAATAGTCATTGGAGGTTTCTGCCTATGAGACAAGGATGCATGTTGTGAATGTGGTGTGAAAACTAGAAGAAGAACACTAGAATATATAACTGGCAATCTAAAAAGGAGAAATTGGGATAATAAAAATACTTGATAACTTAAAAAGAAGCATGAAGCGATACAAGAGAAACAAGGCACAGCTGAAATAACAGAGCAAAGACACAGAAGGTGGACTGGAACTGTAAGCTGTCAGTCAGTAGTCTAACTGTGAGTGTAAAAATACTGCTCGTAAAAATAAAAATTCAGACCAGAAATAAAGAGCAGATCTCAATTAAATGGAGCTTTAAAACACTCACATTAAATACAAAACAGGAAGTTCAAATAAAAGCACAGAAAACAATATGCAAATATCAAACAAAAAAAGCTAATATAACCACATTAATATAAAAGTAGATTTTTAAGGCAAAAGGCATTACTAACCATGGACAGTTTCACACAGATATATAACATTAAATAGGTATGCCCCTAATAACATAGACCTTAAAATATATAAAGCCAACAGTGAAAGAAATAAAAGGAGAAATAGACAAGCTCACAATTATAGTTGGATATTTTACTGCATATCTCTCAGTAACTGACAGGACAAGTACTTAAATAGTAAAGATTAAGAATATTTAAATAACATGATTGATAAATGATGTGAATGACACCTTTAACATACAAACCAATAACTGCAGAATTTACACCGTTTTCAAGTGAAAACAAAACTTTACTAAAATAGACCACATTCTGAGTCATAAATCAAGTCTCAAAAAATGTCACAGGGTTTAAGTCATGGGGTATGCTCTTTGATTACCATGAATTAAGCCAGAAATCATTAGCAAACTGAAAAGAAAAGTAATAATAGATTAGAAGTTAAGCTATGAATTTCTATAGCCTATGAGTTAAACAAGATAATCAAAAGAAGAGTTTAGAAAAATTAGAACTAAATGATAATGGAAAACACATCTTTAACTTGAAAGATGGAACTAAAGCAGATCTGAGAGGAAAATTTGTAGATATAAATAAATGCATTTTAAACCAAGGAATGCTGAACATCTAACTTAAGAAGCTAGAAAATGAACAAATCAAAACCAGAGAATGCAGAAAGAAGGAAATAATAAAGATAAAAATGCAAGTCAGTAATAAATAAAAAGCATACAAGAGAGAAAATTAAAGGTAAAAATCTGTTCTTGGAAAACACAACTGATAAAGCTTTGCACAGGAAGATACATCAAGGTACAAAGAAGGAAAATACAGCTGGCTCACACCAGGAATGGAAAGGAGACAGCAGTATAGCTCTTACACACGTTAACAGTGTAGTGAGAGAATACAGAAACGTAGATGAAGCAAACAGATTCCTTCTCATGACTAACGTAAGAAGAAACAGAGAATCTGAATCATCATGTGTCTGTTTTTAAGAATTTGAACCTAAAATAAAATTAAAACTTTCCCACAAGACAACTCTCAGCCCAGATGGCTTCCACAAACGTTACGGAAGAAATAACACCTTATCTAACCCAGACTAGTCCAAAGAATAGAAAAGAGGGGCACCTTCCTATTCACCTGTGGACCAGCACAGCTGTCAAATCAAAGCCCAATGTTATGAGAAAGGAAAATTATAGATCAAATTCATGAATGTAGATGCAAAAATCCTCAACAAGATGTTAGTAAATTAAACCTAGCCATGTAATAAAAGGGTGATATATCACAACCAAGTAGGGTTAATTTTAGGGATAAAAGCTACATTTAATATTAGAAAATCTATCTATGCAGTTTTTCACATTAAATGAACAAATGATAAAAAACCACCTGCTCATCTCAATATATGCAGAAAAATCAGTATGAAATTCAGCACCTATTCATGATGAAAACTCAGAAAACTGGGAATTGAAAGGAATGTTCTTAACCTGGTACAGGGTATCTTCAGAATGTCTGCTGCAAATGTCATGCTTATAGTGAAATATTGGGAGCCTTCACTGTGAGCTCAGAAGTAAGAAAATGTGGTCTCTTAGCATCACTTCTGTTTAACACTGTACTTTACAAAAACAGGAGTTTCATATAGAAGAATCCACATGAAGTTACAGGATAATTATTACATTTGTAAATAAATTTAGCAAGGTTGCTGAGGCAAGATTAGTATGCAGAAATCAATTCCTTTTTTAGAAAGTTATATATACACAAATATATACAACAGCATAAACGAATACTTCATATGACTATTAGGAGATGTCCAATTCGATAACTCAGAAAACCACAGAACACTACTGAAAGAAATTAAGGAAACTCAAACAAATGAAAAGGTCTACTATAATCACTGGTCGGATGACCAAAGCTGTAAAGACCTCCAGTCTATCCAAGCTCATCTATAGGTTCAGCGGAATCCGAAGTGAAATCCTAGCAGGATTTTTTTAATGGCTACTGACAAGCTGATTTTTAAAAATTCACATGTAAGTGCAAATGAGCAAGCTCTTCCTAGTGTGAAAGGAGAATTGACAGACTTACACTGGGACTCAGGACTTTTCACAAAGGCACAGCCATGGCAGCAATGTAAAAATGGCTCAGTGACAAGACGGGAGTGTCCCGTCCCTCGATACACGGTCACAAAGGCACCATCGCGACGCACGGGCACAGGGTGGCCTTCCCAGCAAATGGTCCTGGAGAAACTAAACACACATACTGAAAAAGCAAGTGAACCTTAACTCCTGCCTCACACTGTACACAGAAATACATCATCAGTGGATCCTAAAGCTCAACATGAGAATTTAGGATAGCAAAATTTCTAGATGATGACTAAGAACATGCTAGAGATTTTTAAACAGGCTCAGGAAGCCCTGACCATACAATGCAAGTGGTCAACAGACTTCACTAAAATAAAGAACTTTCACTGATCAGAAGACTCACTAGGAGAGTGTAAAGTTGAACCACAGTGCTGGAGATAAAAGCTGTGACACCCGTGTCTGACAAAAGGTTCCACTACAGGTTTCCACTCCTAACAATTAACGTAAGAAAAAAGAGACAGCTAAATAGAAAAATGAGCAAACACTTGAAATAGTACTGCAAAAAAAGTTTCCAAACATACCCTCACCATCCACCAAGGAAATGCCAATTAAAACACAACTCTATGTTATGATGGACCCAACTGGATGGCTAAATTTTAAAAAGTTGGCAATAACAGATGGTGGCAGGGAGGTGACGTGAAAGGAATCTCCACACTGCCGGTGCACATGTGATGCGTCTGGGAAGATTACACCTCTGCAGAGCCTCGGACCAGCACGCACAATGTAAATATAAGATAAATGTGAATGTAAACATAAGTGTGCACACATACACACACCCCCACAGCTAAATGCGCAAGACACAGTGCATGAGGACGCTCACAGCAGCATTACTTGTCTGAAGTCAGCCACGTATCTGTGGACAACTGAAAGAATAAATACGTTTCATTATCTTCAGACAGCAATGAAGAGTACAGGATGGCCACATGCAACAACATGGGTGAATCTCCCTGCAAAAGGCTCACTGAAGGGATCTGGAGGCTGGGGCTTCCACTTTGTATGATTCAAAGACAACGTTTTCAAAATGAGACCAAAGTAACGTGTGGTGTCAGGAATCTGAATAATGGCACCTTCTGGGAAGCGGGTGGTTACAGACACAGCATCCTGAGCATGGCTGCGGTGCCGACAGTGCCCTGCACCTGGCCTGGGTGCTGAGCTCACTGAAGACCAGCATCACACTGCAGGTGGAAGACCTACCCACTTCCCCTAGTGTGTACTTCACGAATAAAAGTTTATTTTTATGTATTTAACACGGCTGCAGAGCCTTAGCAAATGAAGACATTAAGTATAATGCACAGCTCCTCAGGTCTCGGAGCAGTTCTGCAGCTGTGTGACCCAGGTCTAAGGCTTTCGGACCCCTGCTCCCGGCGGTGCAGCCACTGCCCCTGCTGCATGCGTCTCGTGTTGGGGGCTCTCACCCCTCCAGATCACTTTTCCTTTCTTTTCTCCTCCCCTCCCTCCTCCCCACGTCTTTCCCCTGAGAGGAGTTTGGGATTTACTGCTGTCACCCGGGTCTGCAAGCCACCCAAGCAAGTCTTGCTGCCCAGGCTCTTAGTGATGGCCTTCGCAGACGCTGCTCACTTGAAGTTCCATCTCGGAGCGCGGCTCTGCTAAAGGACGGTGGATGTACCTGACAGTGAGTTCCCCGGTGAGCCAGGCGGGAATCGGCCCCAGTGCGGGCTGCGAGTGGGCCCTCGAAGGTGAACGGGGTGCAGGTGGTCATGAATCGGGGCTGCGCCCTCACCAGCTCAGCAGCCTGGGGCTCGTGGCACCTCTTGGGCCTCCTTTCTCTAACTGGCAGAGCTGGGACGTTAGAGCACTGACCTGGTGGAGGCACTGTAAGGACTAAACTAATACAGCACACAGCGCAGTGAGGACTGGTGCTGTCATGTCCATGCCTGGACCACAGGACGTGCTCAAGGATGTCAGCCACAATGACCGCCCGCGACTTCCGCACAGAACTCGGCCCTGTGTTTGTCACCCAAGTCTGCATGCACTTTGTAAATGGGAAGAAATGAGCTGCTCCATTTCTCTGTCCTTAAAGTAAGAGCATGTCTGCTTAATGCTTTCTTAGCTCATGGACTATTATGGAGAATAAATGTTCAATGACTGCAAAGAATTCTGTTTCCTGGGTGTAATTACTGGGACAATGGAGCATATTATTTTCATAAAATGGATTTTAGAATCAACTCACTCTCACAGCTGTCCAGGGAGGTGACATCGGGTGAGCAGGTCTGGCCGATGTAGGCAGGAAGGTGCCCGAAATGAAGGCAGAGCTGAGAACTGCACACCAGCCTGGGCCCTGGGCACTTTTTCTAGTGATTGTTACATATTGAACCAGCAGAAGAATGACAGCCAAAGCAGACACGTTCTTTTTTTAACCAAGAAGTGTCACCTGCAGGTGACTAATGACATCCAGGTATAAAAGATTGTGTTGGATACACATAAAACCATTTGAGATTCTCTTAATGCATCATGTCCACATTTGCAATAATTCCAAAATGCTATCAGGCTGGCTAGTTAAATATGTCGCACAGTACAAATCTGAGGGAAGCTGCTGAGGTCAAGTATATGGATTGCTCAAGATTAGAGCTCTTTAAAAACAAACAAATTTTTCTAATTCAAGTTACCCTATGCCAGCTTACCTCCCTAAATGTTTCCTTTCATTTTTGTATTTCACAATTTCAGTATTTAAAAATGTACAGCAAAATACAGAACATAGCAGAACAAATATTAGTATTGTATCAGCCTTTTTTAAAAGAACTAAAACATGATGGGTCTTCCTCACATTTTTCAAAGTGCAGTTCTGGATTAAAGGCATTGCCTTGAGATTCGGCCAAGATGGTGGAGTAGATGGACCTTGAGCTCACCTCCTCTCATGAGCTCACCAAAATCACAAAAACAAACACTGATTAAAAAAGGACTGGAACCTACCCAGAAAAGATCTTCTATGACTAAAGACATAAAGAAGGAACCACAGTGAGACAAGTAGGAGGGGTGCACTTGAGATGTATCAAATCCCATACCCTCGGGTGGTGACCCACAAACTGGAGAAAAATTATATTGCAGAGGCCCTCCCACAGGAGTGAGAGATCTGAACCCCATGTCAGGCTCCCCAGCCTCCAGGTCTGGCACTGGGAGGAGGAACCCCTAGAGCATTTGGCTTTGAAGTCCAGTAGGTCTTGGTGGCAGGAGCCACAGGATTGGGGGAAACAGAAATTTCATTCTTAAAGGGCACACACAGTATCTCATGTGTACCGGGACCAAGGGCAAAAGCAGTAACTTCATAGGAACCTGGGCCAGACCTGCCAGTCTTGGAGGGTCTCCTGAGAGTGGCTGTGGCTCACCCTGGGGTCATAAAAGCTGGTGGTGGACATACTGGGGAGTGTTCATATGTATGCACTCTCTTGGAGGCTGACATCTTGGGTCTTGGGTCACCAAGACCTGGCCCTACCTAAGAGCCTGTAGGCTCCAGTGCTGGGACACCTCAGACCAAACAACACACTGGGTGGGAACACAGTCTCACCCATCAGCAAACTTCCTGAGCCCACAGTCACCTCTAGACACGCCCCTCGACACAGCCCTGCCCATCAGAGGCTCAGTCTTACCCACCTGTGGGCAGGCACTGGCCCCTCCCACTAGGAAGCCTGCATGAGCCTCTAGACCAGCCTACCCACCAGGTGGCAGACACCAGAAGCAAGAAAACTATGATCCTGTATCTTGCAGAACTGAGTCTGCAAACACAAATCCAAAACAATTTACAAAATGGCAATAAGAACATATGTACCAATAATTACCTTAAATGTAAATGGATTAAATGTTCCAACCAATAGACAGTGGACAGATTCTTAGAAAGGTGCAATCTCCCAAGACTGAACCAGGAAGAAACAGAAAATATGAACAGACCAATTACCAGCACTGAAATTGAATCAGTAATTTAAAAACTCCCAACAAACAGAAGTCCAGGACTAGATGGCTTCACAGGTGACTTCTACCAAACATATAGAGAAGAGTTAACAACTACCTTTCTGAAACTATTCCAAAAAAGTGCAGAGGAAGGGACACTTCTAAACTCATTCTATGAGTCCACCATTACCCTGATACCAAATCTTTGTGAAAAAGATATCACAAAAAAAAAAAGAAAGAAAATTACAAGCCAATATCACTGATGAACATAGATGCAAAAATCCTCAACAAAATACTAGCAAACTAACTCCAACAATACATTAGAAGGCTCATACACCGCGATCAAGTGAGATTTATCCCAGGGATGCAAAGATTTTTCAATATCCACAAATTAATGTGATACACCACTTTAACAAATTGAATAAAAACCATATGATCATCTCAATAGATGCAGAAAGAGCTTTTGATAAAATTCAACATCCATTTATGATAAAAGCTCTCAGAAAGTGGGCATAGAGGGAACATACCTCAACATAATAAAAGCCATATATGCCAAACCTACAGCTAATATCATACTCAGTGGTGAAAAACTGAGAGCATTTCCTCCAAGATCAGGAACAAGACAAAAATGTCCATTCTCATCACTTTTATTCAACACAGTTTTGGAAGTTCTAGCCACAGCAATTAGAGAAGAAAAAGAAATAAAAGGAATCCAAATTGGAAAAGAAGAAGTAAAACTGTCACTATTTGCAAATGACATGATACTATACGTAGGAAATCCTAAAGATCCTACGAAAAATTGTTGGAATTAATAAATGAAGTCAGTAAAGTTGCAGGATACAAAATTAATACATAGAAATCTGCTGCATTTCTATACACTAACAACAAACTATCAGAAAAAGAAATTAAGGAAATAATCTCATTTACCATTACATCAAAAAGAATAAAATACCTAGGAATAAACCTATCTAAGGAGGCAAAAGACTTGTATTCTGAAAACTGTAAGACACCGATGAAAGAAACTGAAGACAACACAAACAGATGGAAAGATATACTATGCTCTTGGATTGGAAGGATCAATATTGTTAAAATGACCATTCTGCCCAAAGCAACCTACAGATTCAATGCAGTCCCTATCAAATTACCAGTGGCATCTTTCACAGAACTGAAACAAAAAAATGTTAAAATTTTTATGGAAACACAAAAGACCTGGAATAGCCAAAACAATCTTGAGAAAGAACAGAGCTGGAGGAATCACACTTGCTGACTTAAGACTATCCTACAAAACTACAGTAATCAAAACAGCATGGCACTAGCACAAAAGCTGACACATAGATCAGTGGAACAGGATAGAGAGCCCAGAAGTAAACCCACACACTTATGGTCAATTAATCTATGACAAAGGAGGCAAGAATATACAATGGAGACAAGACAGACTCTTCAACAAATGATGCTGGGAAAACTGGACAGCTACAAGTGAAATAATGAAATTAGAACATTCTCTAACACCAGGAACAAAAATAAACTCAAGACGGATTAAATACCTAAATGTAAGACTGGATACTGTAAAACTCCTTGAGGAAAACATAGGCAGAACACTCTTTGACATAAATCACAGCAGTATTTTTTTTGACTCATCTCCTAGAGCAATGGAAATAAAAACAAAAATAAACAAATGGGACCTATTTAGACTTAAAAGCTTTTGTGCAGCAAAGGAAACCATAAACAGAATTAAAAAACCATCTATAGAGTTAGAGAAAATATTTGCAAATGATGTGACTGACAAGGGCTTAATTTCCAGAATATATAAAGAGCCCACACAGCTCAATATTAAAAACAAAAACCCAATCAAAAAGTGGGCAGAAGACCTAAATAGACATTCCTCCAAAAAAGACATACAGACGGCCAGCAGATACATAAAAAGATGCTCAACACTGCTAATTATGCAAATGCAAACCAAATGCAAACCAAAACTACAACAAGGTATCACCTCAAATCAGTTTGAATGGCCTTCATGCAAAAGTCTACAAATAATAAATGCTGGAGAGGGTGTGGAGAAAAGGGAACCCTCCTACACTGCTGGTGGGAATGTAAATTGGTGCAGTCACTATGGAAAGCAGTAAGGAGGCTTCTTAAAAAACTAAAAATAGACTTACCCTATGATCCAGCAATCCCACTCCTGGGCATGTATCCAGAGGAACCTCTAACTTGAAAAGATACATGTACCCCAATGTTCACAGCAGCACTATTTACAATAGCCAAGATATGGAAACAGCCTAAATGTCCACCGACAGATGACTGGGTAAAGAAGCTGTGGTGCATTTATACAATGGAATACTACTCAGCCATAAAAGAGAATGGAATAATGCCATTTGCAGCAACATGGATGGACCAAGAGATGATCATACTAAGTGAAGTCAGTCAGACAGAGAAAGACAAATATCATAGGATACCACTCATATGTGGAACCTAAAATATGACACAAATGAATTTAATTACAAACCAGAAATAGACTCACGGACATAGAAAAAAACCTCTGGTTACCAAACAGGAAGGTGGAGGGCATGGGTAAGTCAGGAGCTCGGGATTTGCAGACACACACTACTGTATACAAAACAGACAAACAACAAGTTCCTACCGTACAGCACAGGGAGCTATACTCAACACCCCATAATAAACCATAATGGAAAAGAATCTGGAAAAGAACAGATATGTATGTGTGTGTATAACTGAACCGCTTTGCTGTACACCTTTGACACAACACTGTAAGTCATCTATACTTCAATTTTAAAAAGGCATTTTTTTTCTTTCTGAGAATTATCAACACCTGGCACAACCGGGATGCGTGAAGCGAGAGCAGCTGAACGTAAGGACGTCCGCTGAGTCTCAGCCACGCTCATCGCCTCCGCTCATTCATTTTTCTTCCAAGTATGGATTTCCTAATGTCCTAAAATCGCTCCTTTTGTTGTAGCACTGGTTTTATCAGAACATTGGCCAACATTTGAACTATATTTTAGCAAAGAGAAATAAGATCTGTGGGGTGTGGAAGGAAGATAGAAATGGAGTCGGCATTGCTAGCCTCTAAACTGAGGCTGGAGGCCACGGCAGGAGCGGTGCTGGGCACGTCTCAGTGGACAGAGTCTCAGCTCTGAGCACTTATGTCCAAACAAAGCCGCCAGAAGATCTCTACAGAAACTCAAGATACTTATCAGACTCTGACCCTAAATAACTCGAGAGAGCCTACCCCTTAAGGACAAACGTTTCCTTCTTGCGTCAGAGCCAACCATAATTCCTGCCAGACAACCACGGCAACTGTGATTTCTACCTTTAACGACTATTTCTCTTCCTCGGAATGCTCTCTCCATTTTACCCAAATCTGTGTCTCCCAGATTGCAATTCCTAGGAACCCAAAAAGCTCTCTGTTTCCTACGGATGATTTTATGACAGGTGACCAAAACCCTGTTGAAATAAGCTGGATATTATCCATTTTATTTAATGCTGGTGACGCTTAAGAAACAGATTTAATCCTAAAAACTAAAAGCTCTTCCTAGGGAGAAGTTCCTGCCTCCATTCGCAAGCCCTGACCACCAGCTGTACAATGTCCGTCATTAGTTATCAGAGACCTACCGAAGATTCAGGTGCAGGGAAACCAGATGGCATTAAAGAGTGCCCACCACAAGCCCCGTTGGCTCTGTCAGCTTCCATCCTTCACAGACACACGGAGAGGTTAAGCAATTTGTCCATGTCACACAGCTGCTAAGAGACAGACCCAGGATTTGAACCGGTCCTCATGCTCCTAAACACATCACAGGGTCTCTCAACAGCGCTCCCACACATAAGCCCAGACTTCCGTGCTTCTGAGTGGGAAGGGAAAGGCCAGGCTGCGTCTTTATATTCAAAGTATTTGCATAACACTGTGTTTAGTAAATAATAGTTGAACTGGATTCCTATCCGTGGTCAGTATTGTCTCCTCATAGAAGAAATGCAGGGTACTTTAATAAAAGCGCCAGTGTTAGTTAGCATCACATTTCACTCTGGCATTCTCCAAGACAGCCTGACTGGCACAGAGGAGGGCTTGGAGGCAGTGGTGTCTGCCTCCTCCGATGGCCGAGATGGTGTAAGTGGATGATTTCCCGTCTCATGTTTTTGGCAGAATTGCTCATTTCTGCTACTTACCTGAAGAGGCAAAGAATCATGCTGCTGGTTGTAAGGGAAATCAGAGAGACACTGTAGCCCAGGGTGTAAATGGCCTTTACCAGAATATAAAACGTGATCTGAAAGAGAGGAAAATAAATCTGTAAGTCACAGTGGCAGCATCAGACCCCACCGTGCATTCCCTCAGGGAGGCTGTGGACTGCAGATGCTGGAACGCGGGACAGTGACCTCTCAGAGATCCACTTCCGCCCTGAACCCAAGTGGTCCTCTCCCCTAAACACCTGCTGTTCCCGATAATTCATTGTGAGTGCCCTGGGATGGTTCCACAGCAAACCTGTCTGGAGGGAACCACCGGGGGAAGCTGGGGAGAAGGCAGTGCTGGGCACGTTCAGGGAGGCCTCAGGCACCGCGGGGTGGGCCACGCTCGCGGTCCGGGGTAAGACACAAAAACCACTGAGCTTGTCTGGACGTCAGGGGTGATGCCCGCTAAGGCGGCGCTGGGCACAAGTCCTGCGGTCGTCCCTGAGGCCACCTGCCTACAGAAATGGCCAGTGCAGTTAGAAACAGGTGATGTCTGGGGACAGGACGGTGCTCCTACAAAGAGACACCCACCCTCCACCGTGTGTGTTCTCGTCCCTCGATTAATCTTCGGCGAGATTCAGCCCTTAAATCAGTGCAGACGGCAGAGCTGAGCGTGAGAGAAATGGCCCATCCTGCCTCAGAGGCAACCCGCTCCGAGGCCCCAGTCGGTGTGTGGGGTTTTGTTGTTGCTTTGAGCCCACAGGGGAGGAAGCGGGGGACCAGCTGGGGTTCCAGAATGTTCTGGAAACCTCCGATTATAGGTTCCATCCTGTCCCAGCCTCCTCCCAATGGGGCTTACGGATGGGGTGGGGGCATGTCCACGGGTCATGCTGTGGGGAGTTCGGGTTAAACAGTTGGAAATGGAACACTTCAAATCCACCGAGAGCACAGGAAGCAATACGACGACACGCACCTGCAGACAGGCTCCGGACCCACCACTGCGTCAGACCACGGGGCCCGGGCCCACCTCCCGGGGCTCCAGCACCCCGCGAGAGCCTTCACACCTTCACAAGCGGGTGTGCGTGTGCACGTACGCGTGAGTGCATGTGCTGTGTGTGAGCACGTGCGTGCTGCAGTGCGGACAGGCTTTCTGGTGCGTTTCCTTGCGCACGCGCCTTGGTGACCTCCGCCCTCCATCAGCGGTGCCTCTTGCTGTTTGGTGCTTTCCTGGGTCCCCACACCCACACCCCATTGTATCGGTGGTTGAATCGTCTTCGCTGGGATTTCCCATGTTTACCTTCCTTCTTACATTTTCTTGACGCTCAGCTCTTCCTTCTGGTTTGCCTTCCCCTGAAGCACGGTCTTCAGGCATTTTTAACGAGTCTTCTGGTTGTGGACCCTGTTGGTGTCTGTCTTTCTGAAACGTCTTTCTCCTCCTGTCCTGAGCAAGGCCCAGCGGTGGAAGCTGAGTGAAGCCAGCTCCCCTGCACTCCGAGGGCCTGCGTCTGCTCCTGTCCGTGGGTGGCCTATCTGTCCTTCATCTCTGCCTGTTTCACGATTCTCGGCTATTTGGAATTTTCTAGTTTCACCGCAGGTGCCTGGCAGTGATTTCTGTTTACTCACTGTACTCGGGGTCTCGCTCCTTCTGCTGAGACTGTGATCAGACTGGTGCTTGGCCCCCACCCCACCCTGGGAACCGCTCTATCTCCCGCCCCCTTTCCTGGGCAGCGCTGGGCAGGTTCTCTGTCTGTCTCACCCATTCCAGAACTCTCTTTTCACCTGTATCTGATTTGCTATTTGAGGTATCTACTTGATTTTCACTTTTTTAGGTCTATTTTTCCCCCAGATCAGGCCCTTTTCTTTTTCTCCCTCCCTCCCTCCCTCCCTTCTTACATTTTAAGTGCTCTTATTTGTGCCCTATGCCTGATGAATCCATTCTCTCAGGTTTCAGGGACGTAATTTCACTGTGCCGTCTGCCGACTGCTTCACAGAGGCTTTCCCTTGTACGGCTGGTGCACCTGGAGCGCGGGCTCGTCTTTGGCGGTGACGGCAGGGATTTGTGAGCCTGGGCAAAGACTCCTTCCAGGAGGACCTGTGACTGCTTCTGCCACGTGCCCCGATGCTTCACCTGGATGACTAGGCTCAGGGTCTCCTTTCTGGGCAGCGTTACAAGGAAGCCCAGCCTGCAGGAAGGCACATCTGTGCTGACGACTTTTGGGACAGACTTAAAGTCCCTCACGGAAGCAGATGTAGACAGGAAAACGCCCTCGCCACTTTCACAGTCGGGCTCCGTCCCGCACCTGATTCCGGCTGCCCACCTCATCCCTCTGCTTCTTGGGGACCCACTGGACGCTGGAAGCAGCTGCCCCGGTGCCAGGTACCCTGGTCTCAGCTCTATGTTTTGAGATTTCTGTGCTTTCTCGAAATCTTAGCTCTGCATTCAAAAGCATCATCGTTGTTCGTTATTCAGCATTTTTGGTGGATTTGTCGTAGAATTTCTACCCTCAATTTCTCATACAAGATTTTTGTTTCTCATGAACATGGTGGGTGTCATTGGCTAATTTAACTCATTCTGTTCAGCACACTTCCTGAGAACGTAATCAGGCCTGGACACTGCAGGAGCCCGAGGAAGCAGGGTGAGTGACAGCAGGGTCCCACCCCGGGGTCACAGACCTGTTTCAGGACTGATGTCCCAGGAGACAATACACGAGCTAGAAACTGAGACAGGATGAATTTAGTGTCTTTGTTTCTGTGTCTATCAGAAAAAAAGGAACACCCACATTTCACTTTATATTAGTTTGCTTAAAGCTGGGTTAGATTTTACATGTTTTCATCATTTAAGAGCCTAATTTTCTGGCACGCAAGGTGTCTCTTGAGGCCTTGAAGTAGAGCAGAGTCCCACGTGGGCTGGGGGCCTTGAGTCCAGGCAGCATTGGGACAGTCTTATCAGGACCAGAGTGCAAAACAGCCCCAGCAACTTGGAGCAATGGGAACCTCGCCTGGTGAGACCAGCTAACGGCCAGCAGGCACGACACAGGTTCTCCTGGAGGGAAGTCTTTGCCCAGGCTCACACATCCCCGCAGTCAGCTCCGAAGGTGAGCCCACGCAGGGGACGGTGCCCGCAGAGACAAGACCTTTTCTTGCTGCCAGCTTTCAGGAGAACGATGCAAATCACAAGACAACAATCAGGATCTCTGCTGGAGCAGGAAGGACGAACGGCCTTTAGGGTTAGGCAGAGTGGGGTCTAGGAGGGCAGAGGCACACGGCCCTGCGCAGACCCAGGGCTCCTGCACCACTAATGCAGCTTTGACATCAGTGGGGAAGGATGGGCCATTCAGTGTGATTCTGGGAGAACAGATAAATTTCTTGGTGGAAAATCAGTCCTTATTTACCAGAGTTATTGCAAATAAATTCCAAGTGAACCAGAGAGTTCGTGTTAAATTGTTCATAAAATAAGAGGAAACAGTACAGGTGCTATTAGGGTCAGATGCAGACGTGGAAGAGGTAAGGGGGCCTCGGGACAGCCCCAATAATTTCTCACAACGAGTTAGGGCCAGGCCGTGGGCGTGGTGGGTGTGGAGGTCCTGGGTGGACGGGAAGGAAGGCAGTGATGGCGAAGCAGCAGAGGGAACAGGCTGACCACGACCCGGGTAAGCAGGTGCAGTTACAACAGTAAGACAGCTTTTGTTCTCGGTTTATAAATTTGGGGATCATTGAAAAAATAAGAAACTGCCGGTGAGGGTGTTAGCTGGATGGGTTGCGTGTGTTCCTGGTGAAAATATACACCGGCCTTTTTTTTGGCAAAGCCGTTTGAGGGTGTAATCAGAACATTAAAAATATTTTCATATTTCATATCCTTTGACCAGGAATTGACCTTTGTGCATAGGTTTGTTTATTAATCAAAATAACAAGATGTTAAAAACAACCTAAGTTGTGAACGATTGAATAAATTCGACGTAGTCATAAAATAGAACATTAGGTTGCCGTTAAGAATCTTATTTTCAAAGGATGTTGACTGAATTAAGAAAATGTTCATAATATATAATATTTTATAAAACAGAACAAGCACATTGGTGGTGTTGAGATAAACATGTAGGCGCCAGAGGAGACAGGGTCCCGCGCACGCGTCAGCTGTCACTCTTTCCTCCACTTCCCTCTGGGAAGGTCTCCCTCCCCTGTTCACACTAGGGCACTTGAAATCAGAGGGGCAGAATCGGGAGACGGTGACGCAGCAGAGGTGAGAACACTGGCCACTTAGGGGCTGGTAACAGGGCCTTGCAGGCCTCCCGTAAAATTACAGTCTGGTTCCTAAGGGAGAAAACATCTGTTTTTTTTACGATCTGTGACGTCTGTAATCTGCACCTCAAACAGCGTGAGTGTGAAGCTGACAAAACAGACCTAAAGGTGCAAACACTGAGGGAAATGCAGTGGATTCCAGCCCTCTCCTCTCCCCTTCAAGCTGCTTTGAAATCAGAATGCACTGCACCCCTTCAGGGTGAGGGAATTATTTAAATGTCCCACTTCAATAACTTTTTGATACACACAAGATTTATTCCGAATGTCTGGCTGAACTTAACACTCATCCTGACCCAAGCGGGATAAGAGGGCGAGCTCAGCCCCAAACTCACAGCTGCGACTTTATGACTTCACGGGAGTCCTGCGACCGGACGTCTGCGAGGACTTGCTTTCCTCAGGCCAACAAGAGGTGATCCAAGAACGCGCCGGATGCACTGTGATTCGTCGCTCTTCACTCTGTGAGCACTTGGGGCACCCGCTGTGCCTGAGGTCCCTGAAAAGTCAGCTCAGAGAACACACTGCTTGGCTGGTGCTTCATTCCCGTGGGTTCTGGACTCAGACGACTGCATCTGGCTGCACCAGCCACATGCCCCGCGGTCCTGCTGGCCTCCACTTACCCGCGTGGCCTTTGCAGACCTTTCGGATGTTCAGGACTCTCCCCGACCCTGGCCTGTTTGCTCACACGTGTGGAGCCCGGGGTGGTGGTGTGGGGTAAGATGACAGAGGAATCGCCTGTGGATTGCAGATTTTGCTCTTTTCTGCAGTCAAGCAAGTCTTTCACTAACATCGAACAGAAAATCTCTAATTATACGCCTGGATTATACTGGGCTCAAGTTCGTATAATTGGGTACAGATTCCACGTCTTTTCCCCTCACACTGACCGGGGCCCTGACAACTGTCTGGGCCTTCCCTGAGGCTTCTCGGACGGGTGTCTGATCGGAGGACACTCATTAAAGCAGCAGGTGAGTGTGAGGTGGTCACGGAGAGCAGGTTTTGCAGGAATAATTCACATGCCATCACTGTCTCGGGGCTCCCTACACCCCTCAGATTCTGATTCTCATGCATCTTCAGATATTCCTCAGACCAATGAGGGGTCAGGCTGGCACAGCCGCAGTTCTGCTCCATGAAGACGTCCATTGCTGGCCAGAGTGAGGGGTCCGGCTGCCCGCCAGCAATATGGTCGATGCTCCTGTTCCCCTGAATTAGTAAAGCCCCATTGTCTCAGAACCAGGGTGAAAACCTAAAAGCCCAGTCAGGCAGCTAATTTGGCCACAGCGTTCGATCCAACGGCTGGACGACTTTGTCTTCCCCAGTGAGTGGCTGAAGCGCGTTCCCACTCTGGCACACGGGGTACAACCGCGGCCGTGAGCTCTGGAGGGAGGAGCAGTCCTGGAACGAGGCGGCCTTGCCCGACACAGAACCAGAGCCGGGAGCCGGGGCTGCGTTCCTCGCTGGCGACACGGCTGAGCCAGGGCCCTGCGCAGCCTGTGGGAGCAGGAGGCCGTCCCAAGCCAGGAGGTCCCAGGAGGAGAGGCCTCAGCGCCCGGCGCCAGTGGCCTGTGGTTTCATTTCTTATCCTGAAGAAACATTCGCTTTTATATTTAACGTTGCATTATTCTCCTACAGACAGTCCTCAAGCTGCTTAGGCTTCAGGCCCACGGAGTGGTTCCTGGGCTTCCCGGCTGCTCAGAGGCCAGGAGGGGAGATGCCGGTGGGCGTGGAAGCCGTGAAGGGAACTGACCCTGGGGGTCTCCTCACACAGGGCGGTGTCAGCACTGATGGGCCCCAGAGCCCCCGGCAGGTCCATTCCAGGCCTCAGCTCGAGCCCCCGGGCCCCACACGTGGCGGGACCCCACAGCCCTGCGGTTGCGTCAGGGGAGACGGTCTCGAACAGACTTGGCGTTACGACCACCAGCGTGAGCCTCTGACTCACTTGTAAAAGACCTCAGCACCTGTCGTCCCCTACGCGAGACCAGGACTGCGTACCGTCCAGAAGTGCCGGCCTTGCTCAAGGCCTCTGAGCCCTGGTGGCATGTGCTGGGCAGTGGTGGGGACAGGACCCTGCGATCCGAGTCCCTCCTGAGTCGGGCAGGCAAACCCCACACCAGCCTTGGGTGGGGGCCCTGCCTGGGAGGAGACGCGGCCCCCCCCCCCCCGCTGTCACCACAGGTGGCCGCCTACTCCGCGGGTGTGTGGGACCCAGGGATGTTTCTGTGATCAGGCGCGCCTGGGAGCTGCACACTGAGAGCCCTGCGGGCCTGGTCAGTGTTTCCAAACAGGGAGTCATAACCAGGAGACCAAGGCCCCGGCTTTGCCGGGCCAGGCCTGGCTTGCGTCTGCTGTCCCGGGCTGACTATTAATAGCTCCCCCTTCCCTCCCGAGAGCCCGTGCTGGACTGATACTTCATGCCGTCACCCTATTTATAGCCCAGCAGTGGGTTATGCAATCGATTTTGTGGGTACCAACCAATGTCTGAAAGGGTAGCACAGGACGTGCGGCTTTGCGAAGTGTTTGCTGGGCCACGGTGTGAAATGCATTTCTAACTGTGGATTTCAATCAGGAAAGCTGAAAGCCAGCCCAGAGATTCCTGACTCAGGAGCCTTCCTGAGGAGAGCCTCACCCCACCCGCCACCCCACCCACCAGGTCACGTGGAAACACGGGTGTCTTCTCTTCTGAATCGATGGTTTCTCCCAGAACCCTGCTAGCCACGATTAACCTTCACACCTGGGGCCGCGGGGATGCAAACGGAACCACCTCTGACACCCAGCGTTGGTCGAAGTCGGGTCCCACTTGAATCAGAAGGCACAGCTCCCGTCTCCGGGGTGTGTAAGGGCTTGTTTGGTACCCACGACCAGCACACCCCACCAAGAAATGAGCGTGTAAGTGCCGACTGGAGTCTCTAACTCGGAACTGCAGACCCGGGGCTGAGGCACAAGCAGGGGTGGGAGGAAGGAGCAGGCGGAAGGGCAGGAGCCCTTGGTGGGTGACACGGAGCAGTGATGCGCAGGGTGGCTCGGGGGGACCTGCCCGGTGCTGGGGCCTGGGGATGTTGCTGGTGGGGCAGGGACGCCTGGGCTCCATGCGGAGGTGACATTCATAATAGGCCCCCGCCCTCCCCGCGCAGCCCCACAGCCCCCACTCTGCCAGGTCTTCAGGCTCCTCTGAGAAGGCGCTGAGAGGGCCCCGCACCCTCCAGGTCCTGGGAGGTGGTGGCGGCCGGGGCCAAGCAGTGGTGCTTCGCACGGCAGGACACGCCGAGGTTTGGCCAGACTGAGGGCTCCCCTCGGGGCAGGATGGGGCAGGATTTCTGGAGCCTTAGGCCAGCAGGCCTCACCGGAGTACACTGGACAGCCTCCGTCTCAGGTGTGAGGAGGTGCCTGTCCTCACCTGAACATGGAAGGCTGAGGCTTCTTTGTTTTAAAACAAATATTTTAGAGACCACCGGAGACAACTGCCTGTTTTCATGGGAATGTGGCCCACGGTGCGCACAGGCCATCGAAGCCCCTCCCAAGGCTCACACACCACCTCAGGACGCGGGAGAAAGTGCACAGCCACACGCTGTGACAGTGGGATGAGCTGAGCTGTCCTTCCTGAGAGTCATTAGCAAAGTGACTTTCAAGATCCACCCGTTCTGCTTAGGAGGCTGTAATGAGGATCACGAGACCGTGATGGGTGTTTTGCAGTATGTGACATGGAAGTTAACCCCTCCACTTCTCCCAGCAGCCTGTGAAGGAGCAGACGGGGTGTTACTGCCTCCGCGTTGCCTGCACACAGATGAGGGACCTGGTCCTGGGGGCGAGAGGCCAGTTTAAGAACACACGGCCTCCACGGCGCAGAGCTGAGGCTCCATCCAACCCCACAGAGTCTGTTCAGTTTTCTCCTTTAAGAGGCATCGGTTGGTTCTGCATGTTAGGAGCTTGGGAGTCACCACTCCATCCTAACAATGAGTAACGCTCTGAACAGACTGACACCAACCCTTCTTTCCAGATCTGCGAGAGAAAGGAGGACACAGGACAGACAGGGAGGCGGCTGCAGGAGCTGGGGCTCCCAGAGCAGAGGCGCGAGACTGTCTGCTCAGCTGCAGGAATCAAGACAGTGTGGTGCAGCCGAGAGGTGGACAAATACATCAGTGAAAGGAATAGCGTGTCCAGAAACAGCCACATAAACACAGTCACTGACCTTTGACACAAAGCAAAGGCAGTACAACGGGGCAAAGACAGACTTCAGCAAATGTCGCTGGAACAACTGGACGTCCACATGCAAAGAATGAATCCAGACACAGGCCTTACGCTTTCACAAAAGCAACCCAGAGCGGGCCATAGACCGAAACGTAAATGCGCACCGGTGGAACTCCCAGGAGACGGCACGGAGAGAACCTAGGTGGCCTTGGGTGTGGCGACGCGTCCTAAACACAACACGAAAGCACTGACCGTGAAAGAAGTAACTGATAAGCTGGACTCAGCAACATTTGAAAGTTCTGCTCTGTGGAAGACAGCATCAGAGAACGAGAGGACGAGCCACAGACGGGAGAAAATACTTGCAAAAGGTACATCTGACAAAGGAGTGTTATTCAGACCATAGAGAGCACTCTTAAAACTCGACAGTAAGAAACCCAACAACCCAGTTACAAACGGGCCAAAGACCTTAATGGACACCTCACCTGAAGAACAGGTCCGGATGGCAACCGAGCGCATGAAAAGGTGCTCCAACCCCAAAGCGCGGACCGCGGCGTCACGAGGCTGGGCCAGGGCGGCCACGGGTGGCGTGCACCGCACACGGAGGGCGGGCTGCGGGGGCCTCCCTCGACCGCATAGCGGCAGCTAATACCAGGGCTACACTCGGGGGCTTGTCGGGGGGTGATGGGAAAGGCCACGTCCGGAGTCGTGCGTGCTCGTGGTGATGCTCAGTACGTGACTGTGTTACTTGGTCTGGTCTAAACTGTTTTAATGATGAAACAGATTTGAATGGTTATTAGTCCAGTGACCCAGGTCTCCCTTGTTCAGGTAAAGAAATACTTCTCCAGCTTCCTTGTACATGTTCTGCCTCACAGAGGATCTTGCACGCTCACTCAGGGTGGTCCCTGCCTCCCCGTGGGGCCCGCACAGCACTGGTGGAGGGTGCTGGACGGTGGCTCCTTCTCAGCCTGTGTGGGTGACGGGCGCCCCAGGAAGCCCTGAGCTTCCACCAAGTTCTCCTCCAACCTTCAATGCAGCCTTTGGCGATGGCCAAGGAAGTTGGGACCACCTCCAGGTCAGAGGCCCTGGACAGCACTGCCCAGCACTGCCCCAGGCGGGAGTGACCAGGCACCGGTCACAGCAAGTCTGGGTTGGCCCGGGGGACATCGCAGGTCACAGCTGTCCTGAGGAAGGGGCAGGGACGGCAGAGAGGGCGTCTCGCGTGTCTGAAGCCTCACGAAGGAGGGGGCGTCGCGATTGTCACTGTGACTGCCCCCACTTGGAACAGGGCTGATGTCCTGTGGACACGGGCTGCCTTCAGCTGGCAGCGGGCATCCAGAGTCTCTGGAGCGCGGCCCGGCCGCGGTGTCCAGAGGAGGGTGGGGGCTGTCGGCAGGGTCGCCGGGACTCCGTGAGAGGCTTGCGAAGGGCACCTGAGTCTCAGTCACACGGGGAGCGGGCCTGTGCTGGTGTGGAAGGGCTAGAGGAAAAGCGGATTTTCTTTCAAAATCCAGGTGTGACACCTCTGAGGGAAGGCCGCAGCTGTAGATGCTTGGGAGCGTCTTCTCCCACCGAGGCCTATTTCGAGCAGCGTTTATGGTAAGAAAAAGCAACAGGCCAAGGGATGGGAGCCTCTGCTTTGCTCCCGAATGTCCTCAGCTTTGCGTGAGTGCAGGCAGACTCCCCAGCCCGACTGACCGGAGAGCATCACACGCCCTGTGGGGCCGCCCGGGGATCAAGGCCAGTTCAGACACGACGACGCAAGAGACAGAGAAAGACAGAGGGGTGTTCCTGGTGGGAGGAGGCTGGGGTCACTGCCCTGCGACACATGGGCTTGTCCTGGTGAAGACGCCTGTGAGGATGGCATTGGGAGGTGGACGGCAGTCCAGACAGCAGCACTGAGGTCGCAGGGAGAGCGCCTTCTTTTAGGAAACACACTCTCACAGCCACCAGCTGAAGAGGCGCATGTGTGTGAGCCCGTGGTCCCACATCCACGCCCGCCACGGCCCGCTCCCGGAGATGCGCAGAAGTCACCAGACACACCGGGTGAGCCGGGCTCCCTGCACGGTTCCTCCAGTTCCAGGAAACGCGCGACGGACGGGGGAGGGTGACCGTCCAGTGTCCTCGCTGCCTGACAGAGTCTAGGGTGAGGAGGCAAATGTCACCGTGAAATGACTTGTCAAACAGCATAAATTTGAATTTTGGGGGGACTTAAGTTTTGATTCTATTTGAATACAAAAGTAATATATGACTACCTTTGAGAAAATAGAAAACACAGCAAAGCCGTTCAAAGGACCTTGCTGTGTGAGGCCCTGTTTCTGCCCTTTACCAGCAGATTTGCTGGCTCACGGCCTCCCAACACCCACGTCCAGACCCTTGAATTTCCCCGAACCGCACCGACCACGTGACTGTGTGCCGACTGGACAATCAGCAGGTGAACCTTCCCAGAACTCTGTCTTCCTTTTTCTGAGTCATTAACAGAGATCACAAGGACCCAGTAAAACAAATAGTGCTAATTTACAAACTTTCTTCAGTTATTTCTTAGGACCACAAACTTTTAGTCACATGGAGAAGCTAACAGGATTGATTACCCAGTGAACGTCTTGGTGGCCCCCAACCTACCCCAGAGGCAGTACCTTCCCTCCTCTCCCCACTTCAAGGGCCTGGCGGGGACAGCCAGTGTCCCCAGCTTTGCAGACTCACCGCTGCCTGAGCCCAAATGTCTGTGTCCCCAGGAAGGGGTGTCACCTACAAGCCCAAATGGAAAGGGGGGCATCGGGGAGACGCCCTCCACCCCAAGCACTGTCTGGGCTGAGCCCTTTGCTGGGGATGCAGCCTGCAGCCCTGAGTCCTGCCTGACGCCCCGGCCCTGTGGACACACCTGGTCCCGGGTCATCCTACAGAAACGGAGGTGTCACTCAGCAGTTCAGGGCCCTGGTGTCCGGCGGGGTGGGCTCACGGCTCGGCCTCCCTCCTCTACCACAAGGCTGCGGACGCCCCCTGGGTCTCCTGCGCTGACGACAGGCTTTTTCTTTATATTTCCCTTGACTCACTGCCTTGTCTCTCAGTCGGACATTACCCTCCCGGGGGCCCCTGGGCTCTTTCTTCTTCACTATTTGACCCTAATCTCCGTGCCTCCATCTCCCTTCTTGCAGGGGGGTCTCCTAGCCCCGGGCACCCGCCCTGGGACTCACATGCTTCCACAGATTCCCTCTTAACCTCCCCTCCTGCACCGACTTCTCCTTTGCCCTTGGGAAGACGCCTTCCTTTACTGGGCAAGTATTAAGCGTCACGTCTACAGGTTCAGTTAAAACCAGCATGAAAATAGCTAATAACTATGTCTGTCATGAGTCTCCTGAATCACGTTTTGCTGGTGGGTAGCGGTTGCGTGTGGGCTCAGGCCCCGCTCCGTGGACAGTGGGGTGAGTCCTCCCGTGTTGCTGAGCCCACAGGTCTTGCTGCCTGACCCAACGTCACCCCATTGCTGGATGAGCCACCCATGCAGCCAGCATGGCCCTCACGTGCCCTGCGAACCACCATGGGAGGCTTCCTCCTGCCACTCACTGCTAAATGAGGCAGACACTGCCCTCGGCGCTGGTTTGGAGGCAGAAATGAGTGTGGAGTGCGTGCACCCAGCCCCTGGGTCAGCTCACCCTCAGGTCCGCCTGCCTCTGTGGCACTCCAGTCCCGGCTGTGCCTCCCGCAGGTGACTCTCCTTTCACACAGGACCGTGGGGCCCTGCAGGACCTGGAAGGACCAAGGGGGAGGCCAAGGGTGCCTGATACGGAAGGACGCTGCACGCCAGGGATGGGGACCCTTGGGAGGGGACGTTAGCAGTCAGTGGGAAAGTAACTGCCGTGGTCTGAAAGCTGAGAGGAGACCGCACACATATTTTTAGGAATATGGCATAACATGGAAGAAATGTGTCCACTTGAAGCGTGGGAAGGCTGAAATGCCAAGCAGTTCTCTTGGCTAAATTTAGCAGAAGTGCTCTTTGTGCAAGGGCTATGTTAGCATATACCTAATGCGGGAGACATGGTGTGCGCTGCCTCGCGTGTCTGCCCAGCACAGCACACCAGCGTGTCGCTGGGCTGCTGTCTTCTGTGGGCAGCCGGGCAGCGGGCCAGGGCAGAGTCATACGTGTGTCTGTGTCACAGCGGGCAGCCAAGAGGGGCACAGCCATGGGGTCCTTCTGGAGTCACCTGGGAGACGGGAACCCACCCCCCACCAGGCCCACATTCCATACTTCGCCAGCTCCCAGCATCCCTGGGCAGTAGGAGGGACACCGAGGCTGGCCCCAGGGAGTGCTCTGACCAGGAGCCTCTGGGCAGCCTTTGATGGAGGAAGAAAGTCAGGAGACCAGGGTCCACCTGACGTGCTGCGGCAGGAGCCACCCGGGCAGAAAGTCCAGGGTCTGGGGCACGATGGGTTGGGGGCCTAGGGGCAGGTGACCAGGGAGATGACCCCAAGTGGAATGACCAGCACTGGCCGTCCCATCTGAGGCTGAGACCATGATGCCAGGATAACCTCCGTAGTACAGGAGACCCACAACTTCTGGTAGGGAAACCCACGCACGCCCGTGATTCAGGGGGGCAGCTGAGAGTGTCTCTGGCTGGCCCGATTTCCCCGTGGTGCCCAGCAGGCTGGGACATGGGAGAAGAGGAAGAGGAGCTGCTGGTGAGATGCCTGTGGGCGGGGCGGCAGGGTGGCAGGGTTGAGGGGGAGGGTGTCCTTAAATCCTCCTAATGGGATTAAACCCTTTAACTGGTGGTTAAAAGACAAAAGGCCTAAGGTGAAGGTGCACACGCCTGAGGCTGGTTTTGCTGGGACAGGGACAGACTAGGAAGGCCATGGGGTGAGGGCTGCACTGTAGTCCAGACCGAGCAACCCCACAACTCCGCGGGACCCCTGGAGTCCTCACACCCTTTCTCCTTCTCGGGACTCCGCCTCCGGACTGTTTTATCTCTTGATTCCCTCACCGTGTGCAGCCAACCCTGGGGCTTTTGTGGAGGTTAATTTATTTCCTTGAATTTAATTAATTTTGAAACTAACAAAGATTGCACACACAGACCCAGGGCTGCATGGGAGCAGGAAGTCCAATTAAAATCATAAAACTTGGAAGAAAGAGCTGCTGACAAGATGAGGACTGACGGCAGGGTGCTCACATTCCCTGGGGGCAGGGGAGCCAGGTCCGCCCGCCCGCGGAGGGCCTGGCTGGAAGCACCCGCATGCCTGGTGGCTTTCATCCGCGAAGGGGCTCCCGGCGCAGCCGCGGATCCCGGGCTGCCCAGCGCTGGAAGCTGCAGTCAGGAAGAAAGTCTCTCATTTTGGTTTTCTGCCGTTATTTTCTTCACTCTCACAGATGAAAATATTTTGACTTTCTAATCCATTAGCAGAAAATATGCATTCAGGATATTTGCAGAATCTCGGAAATGTTTAATTAAGAACAAAAATAGCTCTTCATCCTGAACTGAAAAATAAACCTGCTGGTGAGGCCTCGGGACGTCCGCTCCTCACCACGCACGCGAGTCCCGAAGCTGCAGAGTAGGTGGAGAGACGTGGGTGGTCAGACGTGGACCCGCCCCCCTGCCCTCCCTGCCTACAGCAGGCCGACACCCTCCAGGCGCCAGGGCCTGTCTCCCTGCCCCGAGAGAGGTCTGCCCACATGCCACAGGGGAGGCAGGTGAAATGGGACAGGGTCCTACTCCTGGATCCCTGGTTACTGTGGGGCCTCCCCGCTCCTGGTCAGAATTCAGGATGTTTTCCCAGGAGGGCCTAGGCTGCTCGCCTGGGTCTAATTTTCTCTGGTCCGTAAGCCCAGCCAGGCCATCAGCCAATCCTCGTGTCTCCTCTGGGACGTGGCCCTCCCGCTGGCGGAAGGCAGAGCAGGTCCACCCAGGGCTGCCTTGTAACCAGTGACGGGGCTGAGGCTGAGACCCGGGACACAGAAGAGCTCACTCAGCGCCACGCACACGCGGAGTGGAGGGAGCAGAGCAGAGGAGCTCAGTCCAGCAGCACAGAGCCACGCCCCTCACACCGGGTCTCCCTTCCCCACAGTGGACGCCCAGTCAGGGCCCCGACGTCCCACAGCAGAGCTGAGGACTGGAGACGGAGTCTGACAACCTCTTGATTCCCTGGCTGACAGTCTGGCTGTAGGTTCCCACAAGAAAAACCCAGACCAGCCTTCATCTCCCCTTCCTGGGGGCTCTGGACGCTGGGCCCGAAGCCCAGGCCCCGACCTCCAACCTGGTTTCCTTGAGACCCTGGAAGGGCAGTCATGGAGGCACCCCCGTATTAGCTGGGAGGGTCAGCGCAGCCTCCACCGGGCTGCCGGCCCAGGGGTGTCCCACATCCTCTGCGGCAGCTCCCACCTGGGAGGAGAGAGCGGCAGGGTCAGGGAGCGGCCCACCGATGGGGGGGCCAAAGGGACTGGCTCCAGGCAGGCAGACCCCTGGCCACGTCACATCATTTCTCTAAACCTCAGCTTCTCTGTCTGTGAAATGGGTGGTCACCAAGACTAAATAAGATGGAGGGGACTCGGGGGCGCCAGTCAAAGAACGCGAGCTTGCAGGGAGAAGGCGAGTGAGTCCTGCGTCTCACCAAGTCCAGGCGAGTGTGAAGGGCTGGGCGTCGTTGCACAGTGTGCATACGAAAGCGTCACACTGTGCACCTGAGGTGTGTGTGGCGTGCACCGGCCAGTAAGAAGACGGCGAGGCAGTGAGGGTGCACCGCTGTCTTCCTCGCTGGCCGTCGGTCACGGGACTCATCTTCCAGTCAGAGGGACGCCGGCTAAAATGAGGCGCTTCCTTTTCTAGGGTTTACTAACTCAGTGGGAAGAGAACTGGCTTTAAATGATAAACCTTAGAGAGGAGAGCACAGAGAGCCCGTCTGTGGAAAAGGATCATGAGGAGCTGAGCCAGGGAGAGCTCACTGACTACAATGTCCCAGCGGTCTCTCTGGTGTCAGGACCCAGGGACGTGGGAAGTGAGACTGACGTGGGGGGCCAAGGGCAGGTGAGGGGGCGTCTCCTGCACAGAACAGATTTCCACTCATATTTTGTGGGCTTGTGTGTGTAGTAGGCACCCCCAGGGCTCTTTAAAGGGGCCAGTGTGCCCCCACACCTGGCATCGGATGGGGGTATGTGTCTGGAACAGCCCCGAGTTTGGGTTCCTAAGGTGCTCACGTGTCCACACAGGGTCCCAGGGCAGGTCACCGGGCCCGAGGGGAGGCAGGGACCCAGTTTTCTGGTGTAAACAAAATAAAGCGACCATCGCAGGACACTGCTAGGTGAGTGTGCCGGGGCTGAGGACAGTCTCAGAAGGCCGGGACGGAGTTTAGCTCAGCTGTAGTGGCAGGTCATTTAAATGATCACATCTCTGGAGAAAGGGTGTCCCAGGAACACCCCACCCCCAACACTCTCCTTATGCTACGGGGTGGCCAACAGGGTGGCCCTGAGGGGGATGCTTGCCTAGCCTGAGTCCCCACCCCAGCCTGAGAGAAATCACCAGCATCCAGCCATGCCCGGGAGGCCCCAGCCAGGGACACAGCCGGAGCGTCTTTGCAAACTAAGGGTCCCATCTCCCACTGCTGGCTCAGGGCTAAGAAAACCGCGGCTCAGAATGGGGCAAAATCTTAAATGGGACAAAGAAACCCTCACAGCAGAAAGGACACCCATTAGAGCTCATTTCATAGGTAGAGCCACACTCGGTGTCCCCTTTCAGACACAGGTGAAGAAAACCAGCCTTTCCCGCCCCAAATTGTGGAACCATCACAGGATTCCAAAAGCCGGGCAACCGAGCTGAACCAGGGACCTCGCTGGATTTGGCCAGTGAGGAGTGGGAGGGAATCTGGGCAGGTCTTGTGGCAGCAAACGGATGAGGCTCAACGCGCCCCCGGGAAACGGGCCGGAGAGTGAGGGCCACACACCGCCCTTACCTTGCTCTCGTCTTCGGAGTCACTGTAGCCACACTGCATCCATGAAATCCGGGAACGTCTCCGACCACCCGTCACTGGTGCAGTTCTTGCTTATGTTTCCTGGAAGGTGAAGCCCAGGCTTTAGACCTGTGTGTGCACGGACTCTGGCTTTGGTGGGGAGACCAGCGCCTGCACCTGCGCGGTCCTGGGACACTTCCTCCTCTGGGGTCAGTGAGAGCCCCATCTGAACCCCGAGCTGCACAGCGTGTCCACCCTCCTCTGCCTCCTCGAGGAACCTGGGCGGCGGCCCCCGCGGTGGTGGTTACGGGGAGAGGGTGGTAACGAGAGTGTGTCCTGATCACCACGGAGCAGAGCGGGATTTCAGAGACTTACGTGCTGTCAAATGAGCGGCACCTGGAGCCAAACCCCATCACCCCGCAGCCACCTTCCTGACCTGCCCTGCGCTCCCCAACTCTGTAACAGATGGGTAGTGAGGTCCTGAGGGTTCAGTAGCGACTGAGATTTCTGACTAAAAAGTCCCTCGTTTCCTCTACACCAGGGCAGCCTACTTGTTCACCTGCTCTGAAGATAATCGGGTGAAATGAAGAGCATGGCATGTCCCCACTGAGGTGGTGACACTCTCAGGACACTGTGTGGAGGGGGCAGGAGGGCCCCTGATCCACTGGAGATGGGGGGGGGCGGTGATCAGAGCCGCTGAAAACACCGCCTGGGTCTGCCCTGCAGTCATGTGCCAACACCCTCCCTGCCCCGGGTTTCTCTGATTCTGACCTAAACCCACTTCTGCTCCCGCTCCCGGCGCTTGTGGGGGCAGCTCGGACGCAGGGGCTGCAGTGGACAGCAAGGAGAGACAGAACCCTGAGGGGCAAGGCTCTGCGGCCTGGCCCCCCTGCCCCACCTCACAGGCAGGGAGACCGAGGCCACAGAGGACAGGGATGGCCTGCCCGTCAGAGCCACAAGAATCAAGAAAGGGACAACGGTGGTGGCAGCAGGTGCTCAGGCCGCCCTGACAGCTACGCGAGGAGGCCCTTAGATGAGAAACCTGAGGCTTAAAGGGGCTGGGCCTCCTGCCTAAAGCCACACCGTGGAGGAGCGGGGGCCTGGCTTCAGACCTAAGCAGCCAGCTCTCACCTGCACAGCACACCTGCTGCCTGCCTGCTCTTGGGACCAGACAGCAGAGGGCTGAGCCAGTCACTCTGCACTGGGTAAACAGCAAACACTAAAGAAGACGCGTAAACAAAACTCGTCCTATGACGTCGGGATTCCCCATGGGTTCCTCATTCTGCCTGGCTTCCCACACCCCCGTGACACTGGAGAAGAGGTGGAAAGTGAGCTCCCGGGAAATGCCTGAGGCAGCAGCGTGCAAAGTCCAGGAGGTGAGGGGGTGGGGAGGTGAGGGAGGGGCCAGGTGGGGGCACAGCTTCAGGATTCAGGAGCCTGGACCTCCTCTCCCTCCTGTGAGTGAACTTCTCCCCAACCCTGAACCTGTGGGGATCTCTCCTATCTGGGGGACCTCCCCCACTTTGTGGGGACCCCATAGTCTTTGTGACCTCTCCCCACTGTGGCCCTAATTTAGCTGCAGTGAGTGGGGGCCCTCAGGACAGTGGCAACAGGTGCCCCCCCAGCTCCCCAAAGCTGAGGCACACTCCTGACCTCGCTCATGGAGTGTACCTTTGCACGTGACTGTCCCGAAAAGAGCCTCGGTCACAGCATTGGCCCTGACCCCTGCTAGCTGGGCTCAGACCCTGAGCTGCCAGGCTGGGGACACTGTGCACCCCACCAGGTTGTTGCCGGTGCAAAGCACACACGCCCTCTCCCTAACTCTGAGAACCCCTAGTTCTCGAAGGCATCCAGCCCGCGCCAGGTCCCAGTTTGTCAGAATAAATCTCCAGGTCCCTGAACCCGCCCCGCCTCTACCTGGCCATACTCCTTTCAGAGACCTGCTCTCTGCGGGCCCCATTCTGTCCTCTCCACTGTCCCCCAACGGAGGTGGAGCCCCGCCCACCCAGGGAGCAGACTCCCGTCCTATCCAGCCAGCTCAGGGGTGTCTCACATGGGCCTGGGCTCAGGCTGGTTGCCATGACAGAATGCACAGATATACGCAGAGCACCCCCCCATTTCCCGCCTGCCACCCTTTATAAAAGACATAGGTCTATTTCTTGGACGTTGGGATTTCCCGGGCCTGTGTGCAGACCTCCTGGAGGAGGCGGCACACCAGCCCATCAGCACCTTCCGAGGCTGGAACCCCAGAGGCTGTGGGTCCTCAGGTGACGTTGGGCTGAGAACCCGGAGAGACACTTCCTGTGAAGGAGAAACACGATCCTGGGCCAGGACGGAGTCAGGCTGCATCCCTGGGCATCAGCACCTGCGACGCCCTGGAGGACGCTCTCTGGGGTCACGGGAGCCCATGGGCAGCAGGGCTACGGTTTCTCCCTGCCTGGTACTGTGGCCCCGGGTCAGCACTGCCACCATGCACATCCTGGCACCTGCCTTTCTTGGCACAGCTGTTCCCCACTCCTCAGTCAAGGAAACCAACTCCCGGCGTCTGTGCCTTGATGCAGAAACCACCCCCTCAGACGCAAACCCTCTGCTAAAGCTCAGGAGCAAGGCTGGCGACAGTACCTGGTTTGCTGTAAAGGTTGCTGAACAGTTTTGGGCAGGGCACCGTGACGGTCTCGCCGACATCCGCAGGGCGCCAGCACGTGATGTTGTCCCAGACACCGCTGCAGGCTGGAGGGGGAGATGGAGGGTGAGGGAGGACCCGACCCCCACGAGCACGGCGCACGGGCCACGTGTGGGGGGCCCACGGTGGTGGGCCGGGTCTGCTCAGAAGCTTCGTAATAGAAAGCCTATTAATTAGACAACTGTCTTCCAAGAGACTTTTCTGTGAAACAAACTTGCACCACAGTATTACTGAGAATGTACTTGGCGTGTGTTCATCGTAATCAGCTTTGGAGAAATGAGCAGGTTCGCGGTAGACAGTACTTGAGTAGCCCAACGTGCACCATGAACTTCTGAATTTTAACAGAATCATTACTTTCCTGCTGCTGACGTGGACCGCCCTCAGTGTGACAAAATGGGCACCACTGATATTTGTGTAAGTCCCGGGGATGGGTTCCCTGGATGAACATACACTTAAGCTTTTATGGATTCTGATTTCAAGATAATTTGCAAATTTAAACCATAAATGAATCCACATTTGAACTCAGGTATTTTTACTACAAGTCCAAGGTATTTCTACTGTATTTTGTCATCTCTAAAATTTTATATTTCATTTAAACTTCAATACTGGAGGAGCAGTGCGCTAGCCTCAGCAAAAACAAAGAAAGAGACAGGAGTTCTGCTCTCTGATGCCATCCTGACCTGTACCATGCCAGCACAAGTACACCAACGGGGTATAATGCGTTTTTGGTTTGAACACTGGAATGTTTTACTTCCAAGAACACAGATATTGAAAAGTTGGCTACAAACCGAATTTTGCAAAGAAATATGAAAACACTTTCTAAAATAAAAATGAATATATATTCGTTCTAAAAACTGAATTACATGCCATAGTTTGAGCACATAAATTCATACTATAATAATGTTCTTACATATTTAAAGAAAATGCTGCTGTAACAGGACAAGTAACTCAGTACAAGCTGGGTGGGAAGGGCGGCCGCAGGCCCAGGAGCGGGCAGGTGAGCGGGCAGGGGACGGGGCCCCAGCTGCGTGGTGAGTCTCAGGGCACGAGACTGCCAGTCGGGATGTGAGCTCTTCCTTCCACTGCCCCAATCGCAAGAAGTGACAGTCAAGAGTTTGCAACGGTAGAACCAGGAGATCCCAGTAAAGACCGAAGACAGAGGGCACGTGCGTGTGCGTGAAGTAAGCAGGCAGCGCAGCCTGCGGGAGGGGGGCGGCGGGCAGCCCCTGGAGTCAGGGCTCTGGGTGCCCGGACGCCGGCCCCCGCCAACTGACTCGAGGCCTTGGATTCCCAGCACTGAGACGTCCGGCCTCCCTGCCCGCTAGGTCCTCCTGGGAGCTCTGCCGACACCACCTGCAGGGACGGCGCCCACAGGAGGCGGGAGGTTCGGAGCAGCTGGGCCCCCTGGGCAGGGGTGGGGGCGCGGATCAGCCTGTGAGCCTGACTGTCGTCAGAGCTCCTTGTTGTTTGGCACAGAGGTGTTGCCTAATGATTGATAGATTACAGAAGACTAGGGAAACGAGGCGCTTAGCACCCCAGGAACACAGTTACACAAGAATGGGGACGGTGGACATGACATGTCACTGTGACCATAAAAACGTAAACCAGCGATGTGACTGGACCCCCCGGGGTGGGGGCAGACCGGAGGAGGAGGAGACCTGACAGGCAGGCCCGTTCCCAACAGGAGGACAGCTTGAACAAAGAGACGTTTGGGGAAAAAGGCTGGTTGCAAAAGTAGTGGCTAGTCTACAGTGCCCAAGACAAAGAGGCTTGGGTGAGGCCACCAGGGTCTTTTTGTTACATGTTGGTAGCAACCTAGGTGTTTGAGATGGTGATAATAAAATCAAGGGTCAGTCTGAAAAGAGGAAAATTTTGTTCATATTGATAGACTTAAAAGTTATTTGATGGCGGGGGGGGGGCCCCAGCTCAGTGGTAGAGTACGTGCTCAGCATGTACGAGGTCCTGGGCTCGATCCCAGAACCTCCACCAAAAACAGAAGTAAGTAAACCTAATTACCCACCCCAGGCTGTCTGATGAGATTCAGCAGCCACTGCTATCTTCTAAAAGCTCTAAATAAACTAATAACACAATGAGGCCTCCTTAACATAGCAAGACCAGCTGCCAAGAGTAGCAGGCGTTGTTAGAAATGGTTAGACCCAGCCTCAGCCCAAGTCAGGGCCCGGCCGGACCTGCTGTCAGCTTTGCTGTTCCACAGGGTGTCAGAGCTTTAGCTGAAACAACAGACAGGAGGAGATGAACCCACGTGTAAAGAAGAGAAAAATCCCAGAACCGCACTTCGCAGTGTGGCCACCACTAGGCGCACGCAGCCACGAAAGCTTAAACCTAAATCGACTGAAACTAAGTGCAATTAAAACATCAGCCCTCAGTCACAGTGGCCACACGTCTAATGCTTAGAAGCCACGTGGCTCTCAGCTCACAGCTCAGACGGAACGTTTCCATCATCACAGGAAGTTCCAACAGACAGGGCCCCCTAGAGCCGTAGTTACAACAAACAGAAAATAAAATTAAAAAGCCACTCTTGCAAACTAAGAAAGCAAAGAGAGAAAATAATAAAACCCATCATTACTGCACAGAAACTATTACAGAAGGTAAACTGGCCCAGACAAATGAAACCTTCTCTGTGTCATGGTTTTTCAGCTAAAAATGTCCATGCAGATTATCTGAAATGGCTTATGAATGAATTATAAATGAGATTTTTTCGGTAATAAATTTATTTTTCACTTATCACGCAAACCTTCTCTGTCTTTCAAAACCCACCACAAGGAGGAGACCGACCGCTCATCCACAGTGGTGGTCTGTGGCTTCGTGAATTGGAAAGCATGGGAGAGAACCAGAAAAAATGCCTTAAATACCACCTATTAACTTAAAACATGAAATGTGTGTTTATCACTTGAACATAGCACAGACAGCCAAAGCCCTTCCTCTGCGTGGGGCTTGCTGACGGGGCTGCTCGCGTTCCTCTGGTAGAAATCACGACCCGCGTGTCGCCCATGATTCCCAGCGGCAGGGCGTTGATGCGGCTGACGGAGGTGCGTTTCCAGACAGTGGTCCCACCTGCCATTCTCACCTCTAACTCCACAGCTGCTCGGCAAAGCACACACATTAGCTGCCCTCAGAGCAGGCACTTCCCTTCGTGCTCTGTAGGCTCACGTATTTAATCAAGCGACAGGCTGAGCTGGCTTGGGGGCGTCAGTATCTGTCCCAGAGGCTGCGGGGAGGTGACGGGTGGCGGGAGACCTCACCAGGGCCCTGGACCGGCGCCTCCACAAACCCCCCAAGTTTCACGGGAAAAGACAACGCAGGGGCCCAACGTAAACCAACGGTGCCTCCTAAGTTCCTGGGAGGGCGGTTTGGTCTCTTGAAAACAACATTCTAGACCAAGCGATTCAGAAGAACCAGTCCTACGAACGGTGCAGCCTTCAGCCTCCTTAAACTTCCTGGCACCGTCAAGGGGATGTACTCAGACATCGATGAGAGTTTAGGAAGGGCTGCTGTCCGAACGGGCTCCGATCAACACTCTGGAAATACGGGCCCCGGAGGGCAGGGCTTTGAGGAGACAGCTGGGATTCACCCCGGCTCGGGGGGGAGGTCCTGGCAGTGGGGAGGAATATATCATAACGGAGAGGAAACTAACCCCTTACACCTGAAAAACCGACTTTCTCTCCCCAATGTCCCCAGGCAAGTCGTGCTCTCACAGATGATGGCACACGTGTAGTTCTGAGTCCTAGATGGGTTTATTTTCTCATTGTCTCAATGATATAAACATTGATTAATTTTCAAGGAAACCACATGAGTCTCACGACTTCATCTCTGACAGAGCTTTTACAGACACTGCACTTCCCCTCACAGGTGCCCGGAGCAAAGACACTCATTCCGGGATGAAGAGGGAGACTGGGGCCAGAACCCCCGCCTAAAGGCCACCGTCCCTCTGGCCTCGCTGACCTCACGGGACCTGTGGATGTGCTCCCACCACTGCAGCCTTCCACGTTCAAGGTGCGTCATGATGAAAGCACTGGACACAGAGGCAGAGGCAAGTGTCCGAGTCTAGGTTCCTCCTTAACCTCAAATGTGATGGAGATAAATCCCCTGCCCGCGTACACGCTGTGGACAAGGGGACGGCCCTGTGACCATGCACACAGCAAACACCAGGGGTTGAGTTTCGGGTGAGGCTGTGACCCTGGCCTGCATGTCCGCCCCTCCTCTCCGGGTGAGGGTCCTGGGCGCCCCATTTCTACCCTGAGAGAACTCCAGGCCCCTCAACAGCAACTTGCAGAGAGAGCACAGTGCTGGGACAGCCGAGGGAGTCCCGGTGGGCTGACTCTGGAGATGGAGCCACGGTGCCCACGCACAGGGTGATGGGGTTCCCCCATGGCCACCAAGAGCCAGGCCTGACAGCAGAGGAGAGGGCAGCGGACCAGCGTCAGAGGGCTAACCCTCCCAACCACCGGGCGCCAGATGGAGCCGGGGAAGCGGCTGCAGGGGCAGGGAGGCGAGAAGTAAAGCTGCTTCTGGCACTACGGTGCGAGGCCAGACAACAGCTAATGCTGCTGGTAACTTCTTCCATCCAAAACCCTATTTTATTTTAAGTTTAAAGTCACATGAAGCAGAGCTTCTTCCAGAATCAGACCCTGCGAGATGCCCAGCAGAGCCGTCCTGCTCACCGGCGCCCCCCACAGGCCCTGGACGGGGCTGACAAAGACCCTACAGGCAGCAACGCTCCCCTCTGAGCTGCAGTCCCGGGCACTCTCGCGATCCCACTACCTCTGCCTTTTGTGGCAGCAGCCGGGACCCCAAGGAAGCCAGGGGCAGGTCCAGTCTAGCGGACTTCCAGTTGCCTGGTTGTGATGGAGGCTCCACGGGACACCTTTTCCTTGTTTCCAGGAGTTTCTGCAAAGTGGAGTCAGCCACGCCCGTCTCAGTGCACAGGGGAGAACCAACGGTCTGATGCAGTGAGAGCGAGGCGGGAGAGCAGGAGCCCCCTTGCCTCCCCCCTGGCTCCTGTCCCCAGCTGGGCGGAGGGCTGAGTCCAGCAGCTCTAACTTGAAGCAGGCGGAAGGGGAGAGGGCGAGACACCCGGAAAGCCGCTGCTACTTAGCGGCAGGAGGAAGGGTGGTAACGGCTCAGCTTGGCTGGCCCTGCAGCCCACGGTGGACGCACCCCCACGTCCAAGTCCCTCCCCCACAGCGGCTTTTATCTGCTTTCTGACTTTTTAACCTTGCTCAAGAGAAACAGAAAAACAGCACTTCTGTCCCCTGGTCACTCCTCGTACAGAATCTGCTGAGGCCAGAATAGCAGAGTCCCCAAGGGCCGCCTGACTGACCAAGGAGGAGGCCGGGGCTCTGCTGGGCAGCACTGCGTGTGCCCGCTCAGAGGGACGCCGTCAGAGGGCGAGGCAGTGCCACCCCCAGCCCTGGCTGCAGTCCCGGAGCTGGGCGGAGCCGTGGCCGGGGACAGTGGCCGGGCGTGCCCGGAACACAGCCTGGGTCCTTCCCACAAAACCCACCTGGGCCCTGCTGGGTTCTGGTTTAACTCCCCTGGACAGCATTTCTCAATGTTTAGATCGATTCCTAGGGTTCCAGTGTGTAGCTGGGCCTGAGGGCACCACACACACGGGCCCTACACTATGTGCACACAGACGTTACATGTGCTCTTTTTACAAAAACAGGGTGTTCTGTGCACTGATGTCTTCCCTTCTCACCTAGCAACACACCACTCGTGTCTTCTCCTGCTGCTCATGTAGTGGGCCATCGCTTTTAACGGCTACCAATATTCCAACCACCACTTTATCTGTGATGCAAGCAGGAGGCGATGAAGAAATGCCCGACCGGAGCACCACCTGTCAAACACTTGACAGGAGCCCCGAAGTGTCCGAACTTTCATCCTGTCCTCTGGAAGGAAATCTAGTCCTTTTCCAAATGACGAGGACAAGCTCTTCCTCACGGAGAACGCTAACTAATAAATACCTACAGAATGGTTAGACGAAAACGTTGGCATTCTGGGTGCCTGAGGTCTGGCTGCTTCAAGCACGACCCATCACAAGGTGCTAAAACCAAGAAGCGGGGGGGCTGCTTCACCAGAGCTCACACAGTGCCCGCAGCCTCACAGATTACCTGCCAACTGCAAAGCGTAAAAAAGAACTTTGTATTCAGGATTCTGCAGGTCACTTTTTAACCAAGTGACAAACAGCACTAAGGGGCCACCAGGGTGGTGTGTGGACAGGACAGCACACACGTCACCTGCACGCACTCCTCCCAAAGAGCCTCACCCAAGTCGAAGGAAGTCCTCGCATCCAAACTGCAGTGTGGAGGAGATACGGGGCCTGAAGACTTCAACCCCGGAAGGGAACACCGAGACACACTCCGAAAGGTCCTCACTTGGGGAGGCTCAGGCTGAGGTGCCCACAGGGTGAGGACGGCTACGTGGAGATGGGCCACGGAACGTGTCCTGTGCAAGCTGCCATGGCAAGTGTGGGAGGCCGGCGACCTGGGTGTGGCCCCTAACTCCCTTCCAACATCTGATTATATAGATTTTCAATCAGAGAAAGGAGCGGCCTTTCTGTTGGAAAACTGCTAACATCGCACCCAGAAGCCACAATTCCTTGAACTGCAGAGGTATATCCCGCCCTGGAAAAGCGGGACACAACGTGGAGTCCTGGCCCCGGGCAGGAGGGAGGTGGCCCCAGGGCCCCCAGGAGGGAAGGCTGCCCGGCTCAGGCCTCGGGCGCTGGCCACTGTGGCCACAAGCAAAGGGCACACCAGACAAGCGGGTACCTGGTGGAGGAGGGCACTGGGCCACGCAGCACAGGAAGGACCCCCCGGGCCCGTTCCCCGATGCGGGTGTGTGCGGCTGAGCGGTGGAGGCTGCCCCCGAGCGGGCACAGACAGCACTGCTGTCCTGCCCTCGCCCAGGACTGTCTCAGCCTGCACCTGAGCAAGGCTCCTGCGGGATGTGTGTGATGGTGAGCGGGGCCAGACCCCTGCCTGGAGGACAGTGATGTGATCGCTGGAGCCCTCTGCTGGATCTGGAGGCCCCGAAACACTGGCCACACTTCCCATCAGTGCCTCCCTTGGCCCTGGAGCTGGTCTTTGGGCATCTGTGATGCTGCCTGTCCAGGGTCCAGTTGCAAGTATCCTGCTCCTCTGAGTCCTACAGAGTCCAGCCCACCTGAACACTGACAGTGATGGTCAAATTCTACCGAATGGAGGAGTCCTCTGTTGGTCTGAGGGTGCACTTGCATCTTTTCTTCTTGAAATACTTTCCGTGAGACGAGGAGACAGCCACGTCCATGCCGCCGCTCAGCTGGGGGTGGTGCCCTGCCCAGTGCCTTTTGGGAAATGCTGCAGTCAGGAACGCTGGCAGTAAGCAGTACTGGCAGAAGGGGAGCGGAAAGGAGCCTTCTGAGGGAAACACCCAAGCGCTAACCCACCGGAACTTACAGAGCCTCTGTGGGGATGAGCTCTTCTCAGAGGCAGTCAGGGCAGCTGAGGTGGCACGTGCGGGGAGGGCTTGCTGCCATCTGGAGCTGAAGGAATGACTCGAGAGACAACCTACGAGGACAAGCTCAGGGCGTGACGACAGCCCCACCGCCTGCGGGGACAGAGATGGCACAGTTGTCGTCCATGAGCTGCACTCTCTTCGTGACTCCACTGCTTTTGCACAGGCTGCAGCCACATCCTCTTAAACCCTGCAGGGGTGAGTGTTCCTTTCCTCGGCACATTTCTTCCCCTGGTCCCAAGGCTGCTCTCGGGAGCTGCCTGGGCCCGGAGGCTGGGCACCACGGGTCTTCCTGCAGCGTGAACACAGCAGGTTCGCACACCAACAGAGGGGCCACTTGGGGCTGGCTCTGCAACACCCAGCTTGTAACGAGTCCACACAGCAGGTCGGTCCCAGAGAGAAGCAGCCAAGCAGGTGTGGACCGTGGTCCAGGGCCACCTGCTTGAGGGTCCGGGCTCTACGGAGGAGCAGACCCAGGCCCAACGAGAGCTCCGCTGCAAATGTCTGCAGAGCGCGACGAGGAACGCTGTAGGGGGCTCACTCTTCAGTCCACTCCAGATACCACCATAGTCTGGCTAATTGGGGTGCAACAATATCGTCATCCCGGTGGCCTGGAGGTGAGCTGTGAACTCAGGCCAGGGAATTACCATCTGGCGGGGGGGGGGGGGCAGTGCCACTGGATGGCGCCTTGAAATGGGACCACTCTGGAATTCTGAATACAGAAGTGGCCGAGTTTAATTTTGGTTCAGGCAGATTCCATTTCATATTCTGGGATGCGAACTAACATTAAACTAAGACTCAAACTCCAGAACTAACCAAAGCTGTTAACCAAACAAAAGCATTTTCCAAAGAAACATAGAGAAATCCAGTATGAACCTGCTTAAAAGATCTGCTGAATCCAATAAACCCCAAACATCAGAACGTCCTCCAAACTGAGCTGAGCGAATCCATGCCTGCGGCTGGGGTCCTGGCAGCAGGGCTGACCGAGAACTGACCGCACATTCCTCCTCGACAAGACCAGCACTTTCCGGCCTCCCCTCCCAGAGCGCAGATGTGGGCCCATGGGAGACCCTAGGGGGGCCCGCAATGGGAAACGGATGGGAGGCCGAACTGTGTGCCCATGTCTTTTGTACAAATCCCCAAACCTTCCCTGAGATGTCTGTGACCACCTGGACACTGCTGGTGTCACACGAGCTCCCAGGCTGGCAAAGCCAAGCATGTCCTGCAGGGGAGGCTGGACTCCAGCTGACAAGCGGTGGTGAGGGCGCGGGGAACTCAGCCATGTTATTCCCGGGATCATCTCCCGTGGATTTATGAGCAGGGTTGGGCGACTTCCCGGGGTGGTTCCAAGACATCCGTCTACCAGTGTTATGACAAACCATCCTCCCAGCACAGCTGAGCATGACCCCAAGGGCAACATCCCTGCTGAGACCGGCCTCACACAGGAGTCCCTCCCAGGCCACATGCAAGTTCTGCAGGACGAGAGGACAGTGCGCACAGCTGCCTGGGGCCCCTGGCATGTCCGCAGGTCAGTGCCCGGGTCACAGTCTACTGACCTCTGTGGCCCCAGCCTCCGAGAGCTGAGCCTCCTGGGGGTCCTTGAGCCTCGGGTCCCTCAGTGCTCTGTCCTCTCTATCCTCACCCTGCCCTCCTCCGCTCCTCTTCCTTCCAGGACAAACCCCTGGGGTCTGTGCTTGGTCATTCCTCCTGCCTCCAGGACCTGCAGCCTCCTCAGGCCCCTCCTTCTGCCACAGCCCAGGCTCCACAGTCCTCCCCTCCAAGGTGCTTTCCTGGGTCCCAGATCCCCTGTTCCCCCTCTTTCTCCTGCATCTCTGTAGTAGCTCACCCCATGTGCGGCCACGGGACCTCCCCAGCCCCCATCTCCCTGCAGCCTGGCTGTTGCTCCCCAGCCTGTGTAACGACTCCCTCACCTTCCATGGGGGATGCCCACAGCATCTCCCACCTGGAATGTCCCTCACTCTGTGAGCTTCCCCCTTCCAGGGCCCTCCAAATCCTCTCAGAAGTGTCTGCTTCACGAACCTTCCCGAGCACAGCTCAGCCCAGACGCCCCACGTCTCAGAATCCTCAGCGGCTCCTTGGCCCGACTCCAGATGTGGGTCCACTCTGCTTTCCCTCCTCCACGTGCCCCCTGGCGTCTGAGTTCCTAGCCCCTCGCCACTGAAGAAGCTGCTCCGTGTGCCCAGCGTGTGCCCTACCACCTGCACATCCAGCTCCACCACCTCCAGGCTCCGGAATAGAGCCAGCACTGGCCCCGGCTGGAAACCTCCCTCTCCACCCTCTGAACATTTGGTTTTGGGGTCACACACAGGGTCACACAGGAGCAGAGTGACAGTGCTCGCTGGGGGACAGTGTTGTTCTCATCACTCGGGCCCTGTGAGCAGCCAGGCAGCCTGGCCTCACCCTCAGTGTCCACTCAAACAGGCCTCAGTCCTTTTCCTGCAGAGAAGGAAGGAGCAGCTAAGAAGTCACAAGTCCCCGACCGGCGGCAGTAACCCCTCCCTGAGAGGGAGAAGAGGTCAGCTCTCGGGTGGCTGGCGCACCGCCCAGGCTGTTTGCAGTCAGTGAGGCGAGGGGTGCGGACCTGGGGGCTGCGTGGGGCCCTGACTTAACGTCCTGTCCTGTGTGGTCTCCTCCTGCAGGTGGACCACGGTTGCCGTGTGGTCCTTGTGTGTACACAGGGAATCGGGGGTGCATGAGGGAGCTGAAGGCTATGAAATTAAGGCAGACTCCCCAGATCCAGGTCCTGCCCCCAAACCTCACTGCAGGTGTAGGAGAGAAGGGCTGACTTCACAAAGTGAGCAAACGGTGAAAACCCTTATTCAACGAGGAGGCTTAAGTGGATATGAGGTCAGACAACCAGGGCAGTCCACGTGGGGGTTCAGAGGAGGCCCCTCCCCTTGGAAGCAGACTTTGGAGAGGAAGAAAACCCTTGTCTGAAGCACTCCTGCCTCTAAGATGCCAAATTCAGATTTGTGACGAGTGTTTGACTAGGGGTCCAGGGAGCTAGGCCCTGACACCAACCTGGACGAGAATCTCAGAAGTCCTCTCACATTTCTGTGTGTGACTGCCTCATCTCGTTGGGGTGGCTGGAGATCACCTTCCAGCACTGAGCCTGGGCCCTCTGTGCCTGCTGCATGGACGCCTCCCGCTCCTGTCCTGAGGGTGGACCCTGCATGGCCTCTCCATGCCTTTGCTCTGCCCTGGATGCTGCAGGGGGTCTGCACATCTGCTCCTGGGTCACAGGCCCAGAAGGAGGGTCCCTGGGCAGACGCCTTGGAGCCAAGAGGCTGAGGGGCCCCCAAGACGGCCCCCTTCCTAGAATAAAGAGGGCGTGTATTCACCATCATGGTGGAAGCAACGCTGAGTGCAAAGGACGGGGAAGCTGGGGGCTCGGCCTGGTGGGGGCACAGCAGTCAGTGCAGGTGGAACAGGGCAACGGGGTGGAGTGAACCCATCCCAGGCCCGAGCACAGGACAAACATGGAAACCAGGACCCAGGTCACCGAACAGAACCCAGACACGGAGCAAGTTTGTAATAAGCACCCAAAGTCCTCATCGCCGACTAGCTTACGACAAAAGCGCTTCCATTCTTCTCCGTGGTCTCCCACTCACCTCTTTCCTGCCTCATCTCCGAGCAAGGATAAGTAAGTCCTCAGACACTTTCAATCACTGTCAGTTTCTGCTTCCTAGTAGACCGACGTTACCGCGTGTTCAGATCCTCTGGTTTCCCCTTGAAAACCCTGCTGTCCTTTGATTTGGGGCCCTGTCACCCCTGCTCATCCCCATGCACCTCCACTGGGGCCTTGATTCTGGATGAGAGAGGATGACATGTCCATTCAATTTCTCATCACCCCTTCCAGCCTGGTATGTACTCAGTAAAAACAAAAACATGCTGGAAAAATCAGTGACAGAACAGCCAACACACCAGAGTGACATTTTACTCACTCCAAGATCCAGGGCAGCCCCTCAAAAGCAGGCCTGGCTACCAGGGTTCTGAGACACCCACTGGAACTCGTGCTTGACCCCATACACTCTGCAAAACCTCGTAACTGAACGAGTGCAACTCTCCAAGGTGTCCAGGAAGGGCTGCAATCAGCCCCAGCAATTGACACAACCCACGACCCCAGGAACCCGCGGGGGGACGGGCTCCACCCCACCTGCATCATGGCAGCACTGCCACGTGCCCACGGGTCTGCAGCCCAGGACCAGCTGTGGCTCCCTAAAGAGCGGTGAGGCCCAGGCCTGGGAAGCCGCTTGCGAAGCCCGCCCGGGTGCACGAGCCTCCAGAGCCGCAGGGGCCCCTGTGCCGTCTCCTCACAGGTGGTCCCACAGTAAATCACACCAGGTGGTCCCGCAGTAAATCACACCACCTCAGGCTGAGGTGGACCCGCCAGGCTCATCTCGAGATGGAGCAGTGGCTGCAGAACCAGCCCCACCAGCAGACAGAGCGACGGGACGTCCCCAGGACGTGGGGGACGTGGACAGGGAGAGGCGCACACGGGGGAGGAGACCGTCAGCAACGGCCAGCTGTGTGTCGGGGTCACCAGCACCAGACTCGGCCTGCCCCGGAGAGGAGGACAGGGAGCGACTAGGGCCGGATCAGCAGCAGCGAACCCACTACGAAGCCACACCTGTGACTCCACAGAGGGGCAGGTGCAGCTCCTCCTCCTGGGGACGCCGAGGGCACCCCGTGGATTCAAAGTGCCGATGCCCCTCCTGCACCAGGAACTGATGTGCTGACGCCCCTCTTGCACCAGGAACTGACTTCGTGCTCAGGATTCCTTCTTTGAGTCTAAACACAAAATTTTACTTCAGTGTGTCCTAGCCCAGTGGGACTCGGGCTGAAGGGAGCCCACAGGAGTGGGGACGGGGGCCCTCACTGCCTGCTCTGCAGGAGCAGGGGCCACTCTGCTGATCTTCTCTGACCTGGTCTGCTGCCTTCTGCAGACATCCATGACTTGAAGGGGGCAAAATCCAAACCCATCAGCTCCTGACAAGTGGATCAAAACTAGTCCAGTGTTCTTCGTTTACAAAACATCAAAGGAAAGTAAGTTTTCCAGCTTAGCACCTCCTGCGGCCCTGGTCCTAAGCTAACGCTGGCTGTCAGACCCACCTCAGCAATGCACCTTAAGGTGTGGTGTAGCTTGCGGAGTATCAAGGAAACAGTGGTCCCGCCTCTGCCCCTCTGAAATCCAGGCCACGCCCACTCTGACCCAAGCAAAGAGGATGCAAAGTCAGCGGCAGGAGCCCCGGGCAGAGCTGAGACCTGGCTCGAGGCCCGTGGGGGTAGCGCTGCCTTTGGCTGCATTTTCAGGCATCCGCAGCCTTGGAGCGCCCTGTTGGCAGGGTTCAGTTAGTCTCAGCAATGAATCAATATTAAGTCACAGAGTTCTAAACACCTCCCAAACTTTTCTTTTTTACAAAGTGAATCCTTTAAAGGAGTTCAGACTTGAAATTGGTTTTTGTCTAGATTTATGTGGTTTGTTTGTCTGCATTTGTTTCAGATTCAACACGTGATGGAAAGAATTCCTTGTTAGACTTACACACAGCAGACCTCACGAGAACCGAAAACTGTTTTTTCCTCTCACTCCTGGTGCTTTCACACCAGTTTCTTGATCCTACAGAATTTAAGAGCAGCTCCCACAGACCCCCAGCATCTCATGTCACCTCAGTTCCATGAAGCAAACGTGCACTCTTGACGCTGGACCCCCGTCACCCCTCCAGTCGGAACACCTTCACCGGCTCCCAGTCTGTCGCATCTGCAGTGTCTTTGTTCTCCTACCTCACAACTACTTATACCCCTGTGTTTGAGCCATGCATACTTCAAAGAGCAAGAAAAATAAACGGACATTTAGCGCACATGCTGCCTCTGTCTACAGAAACTGTCGGTGGCCGGGCTCAGGCGGCCGTCCCTTGTCCCCCCCGCCCCTCAAAGGCAGCTGGTGTCAGCAGGCCCCTCTGTGAGGCAGAAGGAAAAGGACCCGGGCAGGTGTGTTTGCTGTGGAGCTGATACTAACACAAGAGTCGTCAGGGTAAGACTCTCCAGGGCTGACACTCGTCCCTGAAGAACAGCCACACCTCTCGCCGCACTCCACACGGGCAGACACTTCAAACCCTTGACCTGAAACAGCGTGTCCTTTCTGATCAAGCGGGTGCCAAGCTCCTCAAACCCAAATCGAGGCAGGAGAGCTGGCGAGGGGACCATAATGAGCGCTTTAAATGTCCTGACACCGCTCCAGCGGGCCGGGCTGGCCCAGCCACCCGCAGAGCAGCCTGGCAGCTCGGGCGGCATCCACGCAGGTCTGCCTGGCTCCTGCAGGGCCTGTTTTTTAAGAGTACTAGTTGCAAACTTCTAAGAATTGGGATATTTTGCATAAAGGCTGCATTTCTGATGTGTGAAAACAGACACCTGGCTGACCTGGCGCCTGCATTTCCCACAGTAACCAGCCAGGTAGTGACGACAGCTGCCGTGTGGCCACAGCTCACACTGGTGAGCGGCTGGCCAGGCACCAGGGCAGGCCTGCGCCTTTGGAACCGCAAAACGGGAAGGAGGTTGTTTCGAGCTAATTAAGGCCACACTCCCCCTGCGTGAGCCAGCCAACGATGAGGAATCTCTTTACTGGAGACCTGACTGAGGCTCACACACCCTGTTTCACAACGGACAGAGCCAGCCGCCTGGACCCGCCCACTTCTCTGGAGCAGCATCTGTCAAGGAGAGTCACTGACACAAATTTGCAGGTGCTCTGTCCGCTGTCCGGTCACCTCTGACCAACCGTGAGGCCATCTCCCCTGAGGGAAAGTCACAGCCAGACTCCAAGTTTTGAAAGCTAAATGCTCCCTGCCGTCGGCCCTGCCAGTTTTCTCTTTGTTAAGGAAACATACTAGATGAATATGGGAAATCAAAACAGTAAGACAGTGTTGTAGGAGGTTTTCCCTAAAATGTGAGGTGGGGGGGCAGGCTGTCGGCAGAGAGCTCATCGGCAGAAGGAAAACTGCAATCCCGTCTGCCTCGCAGTGTGTCGGCGGTACAGCTCTCCCCACTTCCATTCCGGGAGCACCTGCGTGTCCCAGGAGGTGTCCCCAGAGGGCACAGGGATCAGAGGGAAACTGGAGCTGCAAGTGCCCACCCCTCAGTGCTGGGGACCCCTCACAGGAGGGAAATGCTTCTGTTCACCTGAGTGGACGCTGTTTGTGGGCAGCTTCAGGGCCAGACAGCTTGACTGCCGAGTAACGGGGTGGGTGCAGGGCTCCTTCCCAGGAGTCTCCCAACAAGCCGAGGGCCACCTGCTGCGGGGCTGGTGGACGGCACCCGCCCTCCCTGCACACGTGGTGGACCATGGAGGCGCTGCAGGCTGTGCCCACGGGACCTGGCTTCTCTGCCGCGCACCAGATGCTTCTGAAGCTCTCAGCCTGTCTCCTCTCAGCATTTCATTTTCCCGTATCTTAACTGTCACTGAAGGGAACCGACCTCAGTGGCTGGGACACCTGTCTTGTCGTGAGGCCACAGCCAGCAGAACTCAGGCCTCCTCTACCCGTGGAGGCGGCTAATATCACATGTGGCTTTGCAGGGTGGACCCTCACCCACGTCTGTGGTGGAGCTGAGCACCTCACCACCTTCCGCTGGACAGAGCTCAGCCAGACCTTCTGGAAGGTGTGGCCTCAGGACCACGTGTGCACTGCAGAGGCACAGATCTTGAAGGCTGGAAGGAACCCTGGGCTCAGAGTCCTCATTTTCATCTGAGGAGGGGGCAGCTCCAGGGAGGACAGGAAGATGCATGGGATACTTGTTTTAGTGCCAGTCTATAGCCACACTGTCCAGCCCCATAGCCGCCGGCTATGCATGAGTACTTGAAACACGTGGTCCAAGTTGTGATGCGTTGTAGGTATAAAATGCACACTGGGTTTCCGAGATGTAGTATTCAAAAAAGTAAAATTTCTCTTCAATATTTTACATTGGCTTTAAGTCGAAATGCTAACGATTTGTATGTATTTCGATAAATACAATACACTGTTAAAATTAAAATCACACTTTTTCACTTATTTTAATGTGGCTCCTAGAAAACTCAAGATCACCTGTGAGGCTTGCAGCCTGCCTCTACTGGGCAGCACCCGTCGAGGACAATGCCCACGACGGTGGCTTCCCACCTGAGGTCCTCTGCAGGACACCAGACTTTTCACACATGGTTGTACTTTGATTTTAATTTTTTTTCTTGAAGAGAACAAAATAATGACACAGAACAGAGAAAGAAAAGCTGAAGGACAAAAGGCTTTTGCTACTGTTTATAATCTGGGTGTTGTCCCAGAACCCTCAGAATTTACAGACATGCGTCAGTGCTCTGGTGAGTGCATGCTGTCCCAGCATTGCTTCTGGGACCTGGAGAAATAAAACCAGCAAGTTCACTGTACTCATAATAGGTCTGTTCTCTGGGAAGACAAAAGTCTCATTTTCCTGTTTGATTTCTGATAAATTTTCACTGTTCTTAACAGATCAAAATTATCTGTGATGTAACTAAGAATTTAAAACGCAAGAAATCAGATTAAATACCTGTGCCATGGAAAACAGAGTTGTGTTTGCAAAGCGTAACAACACCCATTAAGTTACTTCAGTAACTGTTGCTGCCACCTCAAACCATAGAAACTATTGCTGTTGACGATGAGGCTTTCTTTTACCCCCCCTCCCCTCCCCCTCCCCCCTCCCCCACTGCCACAGCAGATGTCTGTAAACCACCCTCCCCCCACCCCCCACTACCAGGCTGCCCATTACTCACAAAGCTATGAGTTTTGCCAGCAGTTCATTAAAAAACACTGCAGACTTTTTCCTGCTAAGACACAGGTGATCTGAAAACATGAATTTTCCAAGTGAGGTGCAAGCTACCTGCACGTCAGCTCAAGCGTCCTGGGCACAGCTGCACTCACACGCATCCCCCTCACCTTTGTGGTTTTCTGGTTGACTCCTTAGAAGCTCTGCACATCTTGTTTCCTCCTCCTGTATTTCCAGATGAAATCGGCATTCCGGGTGAATGCTGTACACCTGGACAAGGTGAAAAGAAACAGAAATAACTGAAAATTCCACTATAAGAAGAAAGTCAAGCAAACGTTTTACATAAAAGATCCCCAAAACTCACAGTTCTAACCTGCTTCCAACATAACAGTCACTTAAAAGCAGTTACCTTCATATTTTGGAATGGTTATTTTAAAAAAGCTTCACTATTTACTTTGTAAAGGAATTATTAAATAAATCTAAAATCTGATAGAGTATGTTTTCTGAGCAGGAAGACAAACTAACGTAGTACATTGTCTGTTGTTGGTACTAATTTGGCGGCATAGAGGTCTTTAATCCAATAATCTTTCAATATTCGAGCCCTCCATTTCATAGTCCTTGATTTAATCAAAGTAAACACATGTTTACTTGCAATCCCATTCTTAATGGCTGCACACAGCCCCAGACGCCAGTGTGCTCCATCCAAGGCCAGCCTCTGTACTCGCTGCAAAGCCCTAATAGGATAACTTTATTTTTAGAGGCTGCAGGCTGCATTCAAAACTGAACTTTAAAATTTGGTGTGAGGAGCTTTTCAAAAAGGCCAGGGGTAAGTAGCAAGAGGCCCAGGGGAGAGTCCTCACGCCGGGATCTGTCACGGGAACTAAGGTGTGGCACAACATGATTAATGTTGCCCGTTCCCATGTGTGAAAGGCAAAGCCACACACGGTCTCGGTCTTAGAGATAATATTCTCTGGTCTCTGTTTTCATCACCACCTCCCACCCCAACAAGTGCTGACCCTGCAGGCGGAAGCTGTGCCCCTCACCCTCATGTCCGAACAAAGTTTTATTTTTACTAAAGAAAGTCACTCTTGTACACACTATGGCCGTCTGTGTGTACTTCCTCTGCTGCTGAAATGGCTCCATCACAATTCTCACCAGGAATAAAACTTCCTAACAGAATGAAGAGAAGGAGCTTAATGCTGGATACTTTTGCTACATTTACCCTCATTTAAAAAAAAATCTGAAGCTTGTTTGTTTGCTTGTTTGTTTCCCTAGTTCATAACTGGACAGCTCCACTGTACAAACTCCTGGTTTCAAGCAGGCTGTATTTTTCACTTTTTAATGGGTTAAATTTTAGAATTAGGGAAATCACATTGACTTAAAAGGAAAATGGATTTTTTAAGGTATCAAAAGACTCCGTAATACCTGACATTCTTGGAATATGCACGGTTCTGACATATTTTGGGACAGCCCAGAAATTAAAGCGGCATTAACCATAACAATTCCTGGTACTTTCAACAATCAGCTCTTTCAAAGCATTGAAATTAAGATGGAGGTTCACATTCTCACTACATTCTCAGGGAGGAAGACCTGTGGGCTTTCCTGCTAGACAAGGGAGTTTGGCGATGGTGAGGGTGGGCTAGCTTCATGCCCTCCTAACAGGGAAGCACCCTCAGCAATTACAATCTTCCCTAAATAGCTCCATCCTTGGCCGCACAACCTTAAGAGGGGGTATGAGTCAGTACAGGCAGTGATTTGGCCGTGATGTAAAATGCGTGTAAACACACACAGGCCAACACTGTCTCCAGCCTGAGGCAGGAAAGCAGGGAACAGGCTCACAGCTTTTCGCAAGGGTCTTCAAATAAAAGGAAGAATTCTTGGGAATTCGATAACCCATACGTGCACTCATGTAACAAACTTCTGTTCAGCACAGCATTTCCTCCCGTGCTCTTAAATGATGATAAAGAATAGCAAAGCAGAGCATTTCCGAAAGGAAACTTTCTTCAGCCACACCGTCTCCCTAACGCACACATCAAACAAACAAAAAACAGTAACAAGACTAGGACTGTGTACTAGGGGAAGTGTTTAACGACAAAGCAAACTCCAGTTCCCTCTGAAACGCGAAATCTGCACAGGTGACGGCAGTCCTGTCCCCGACCCGGGGTTCCAGGGCCCGCGAACCGGCCTCGCGGGTCACAGCCTGCGGGAGGAGGCGTCCCGAAACCTCCGCTTTAAAGAGCGTCGAGCAAGAAACTGGACCCCGTTCCGAACAAAACCAGAGCAGTGCGGAGGGTTGGGGGGCAAACGCATCTTCCCAGCCCCAGGGTCTCAAACCCAGCCGGGCGGGAGCTCGGCTCTTCGCGCTCCGCTGCGGAGGGTCCAGAGCTCCCCGGCGGCCCTGTTCCCTCGCCGGAGCCCGGGAGGAAAGTGGGGACCCTGGACCAGCCCGGCTCCCCCAGACCAGCCACGCGCCCGGACTCGGGAGCGCAGCGCAGCGCGGCGCGGCGCGGGGAGCGCTCCCTTCCGAGGAGGGACGGCGCGGCGCGCGGTGCAGTGCGGGCGGCGGCCGGGGGCGCACTCACCGGGGCGAGCAGCCAGCCGCAGCAGGTCAGCAGTGCGGGCAGCAGCAGCGCGGGAGCCCTCATCCCGGCTCGGCTGCACCGACATGGGCCGGGCCGCCCGTCCGCAGCGACGCGGCTCCCCGGCCGGCTCCCGGGCTCCCGAGGTCCGCGCGCTGCCGCCTCGTCCCGGTCAGCCTCTCCCGCGGCGCCCCGCGCCCGCTGCTCCGCCCCCCGCGGCCCCGGGTCCCCGCCCAGCTCTCCCCGCTCCGCCCCTGGCCCCCCGCCTCTCCACCACTCCCCCTCCCCTTGCGCTCCCCTAATCTCAGCCCCACGCCCCGCACCTCCCTATGCCCACCCACCACGCTAGCCTCTCTCTGGTTCTCCCCTCCCCGCGATCCCCTCGCCGCCACGCACCACAACCGCCGCGCTCCCCCCCTCCCCCCCCCTCCACGCCTCTCCTTTCCACCGATCCTGCGCTCCTTCCCCTCCCCCCTCCACCCCTTTCGGGGTGGGCATACTCCAAGTGGAGAGGTCAAGGGGAGAGGAACTCTGGAGTGACCCACTTAGGGGCTCTGGTTAGAGGCGTTTGCACCTACTAGAGTCCTCCCTGTTAAACAACCTGAAGACCCACAAGAAGGTGGTGGGAAACCCACTGAGTGCAGGTGGGCTGCCTTGGAAGCCACTGGGGTTGGCTGGGGCAACTGAAAGTTAGGAAGAGAACTGGCGTGCCTCTCGGTGGAGGGCAGACCGAGCGCGGTGGCAAATCTTCAGTCCTGCCTGTCACACCGGGCAACTCATTCTTTCTCCAGACTCCCTCCACCCTTCCTCAAAACACCGGAAATGAAAAATAAAACAGGTAAATTTTCTTCTGGTTTTAACTTTTTACTTGAAAATAATTTCAACCTTACACAAAAGTTAGAATAAGAATAGGACAAAGAACACCTTTTCACCCTTTGTTTAGATTAGAATTGTGCGTCATTGGCTTTATCATTTGTATTCTCTCCAACCACCGTCACCCCCAATAGATCCATCACTGTCTATCAATCACTATTATCTGTCTTTCTGACTAGTGGGGAACAGCAGTAGAGACAGGATCTGGACTCTAGGTGAGAGCTAGACTCCGGGTCAGATCTAGCCTCCAGGTCAGGTCTAGACTCTGGGTATGCAGCTTGGGATCTGGAAGCTTATTGACTCTGGGCCCAACTTGACAACATTTGATTGCTCAATATTTGAAGCTGGACAAGCCAACTTTGAGCTAAGTGACCTTGCAGGTAAGAACGATGATACCTGCCCTTCACCTCGAGGGTCACTGTGAGAATCAAGGTGGTTCCCGTACACAGAAAGCCTATGCTCTCAACATCAGCTACTTCAGGTACAGGCAACACACAAGCTCCCTGTCTTGTTGGAGTTCGTAGTCCAGCAGATGGGGGTGTGTGATGCGGAGAGAAAGTGTAATAATAGCAAGATACAGGCAAATGGGAGGAGGAGGAGTGGGAGGAGCTTGGAGGAGTAAATGTCTAAAGGAGACTAAAAAATGGTGAAGACTGAGAGATCAGGTGGGAGCCTCTCAGCTCATGGCAGACACCACACAAGGTTCATTATATTCTGACTGTTCTTCCCTTGTTCAAAATTCCCACTGGTGTTGGGATGGGCAGCACTTGTCAATTAAAGGTTACTCTGTTTCTCTGGGGTAAATGCCCATTCTCCCAGGAATTTTTCCACTTCCCCTCACAGGGGGAGACTATGTCCTCAAGGCAGGGGGTGAGGAGCTCCTCGGTGGGTGCCTGATGTGGTGGGGCTGGTGGTCTTGTTCCTGGACCTCTGGCACTGGCCCCCCTAAGGTGTGGCAGCCTCCTGGCTGTGCCATGCTGACATCTGTGGAAGCCTGGGTCCCTGCCCACAGCTCTGGTCCCAAGGGCCCCACCTCTGTCCCCTCAGGCCTCTTCCACCCGTGACCAGGGGGCCCTCAGCACCTGCATTTGCCTGTGTTCCAGGAGGGGTGGGCCCTGTGAGGCACTTGTCAGCTGCCCTCCCTACCCTCCTGCCTGGACACCCTTACCTTCCCTGGTACTCCCACACCTGCGGCTTCCCCGGATTTCCAGGCTGAGCTCTGAGTGAAGGATCAGATCTCTGACAGTGAATGCCGACGGACTCCTTGTGTGCTGTGCCCACAGTCAGAAGCCCGGAAACCCACTGATTCAGGGAGGGGGGTGAAATCTCCTCAAAAATAAATGCTGTGCTGGCACTTCACACTTTGTCGGAAAGAGGAAGTAAACTTCACACATACATGACTGTCTGAGGTCCATCTGGTCCCTCAGCCCCATTTAGATCCAAAGTTCTGGGGACCACATCTGCTTGGGTGGAGGGGACACCACAGCATGAGCCGTTTTTACCTTGTACCTGTGAAGAATCACAGCCTTTGCCTCTGCCCCTCTTCATGTCTTTAGAAAGCCTGGAGTTGAGACTTGAAGGAGAAATTTCCTTCCTTCTCCACCTAAAAGAGCCGGGGTGTTGGAGAATGCTGTCAGCTTGGAGTCCTTTGCCCACCCACAGCTGTGAGTTGGGGGTCTGCAGGTGGTCTGAGCTCGGACCCTGGCCTTATGCCTCCTGGGTTCCTGGAAGCAAAAGGAGAGCCCATCTTCTGTGGCGGTTTCCTGTTCCTGCGGGCACACGACACCCCAGGATTTGGCGCCCCAGCACTCAGTCTGCGCTGCGGCCCAGACCTAGGGCCCACGGTGTGCTCATCACATAAGACTGAATCAATTCCCCAGGCTTTGGAGTAAAATTCCTAATATGTGCTTGGCCTACTTCTCAAGATGATTATAAAGATAAAATCAAATACCAGCCATGGAAAACCTTCACAAACATTTCTAAAGTATACAGACAGAAAGTGCTGCTTTGGAGATGTGCCCTCTCGGCCCGCTGCCTGCTCTGAGCTGCCCGGGCGGACACAGGCAGAGCCCGGGCCCTGGTTCAGGTTGGGTCGGCGACCTGCACGTCTGCCCCGTGTGGCTTCCAGACCCTCCTGTTTTCAACTGTGAGGATCTGTCCTGTGAGATGGATTCATTAGTGCAGACCTCTCTTACAGCTGCAGCCCTGCAAGACCCCAGCCGTCCTGGGCCCTTTTCTGGTGTTGGTCTCCTTTCCAGATAGGAAAAAGCAGGGTCCCAGGGACAGCACGATGCTCACCTTCCTTCAATTTAAAAGGTTTCTCCCCGGCCCGGTCCTGCAGCAGGCCCTGAACCTGTGGTTAGGAGCTGTGGGCAGCAGTGGCGGGTGCGGTGGTGTCTCTTCTCTCCCCGCTTCACCTCTGCCCCCCTCACCACTGCAGCCGGGGCACCTCCAGGCTCAAAGGGCGGGTGGGAGAAGCCAGAAAGCCCTCCTTCCTGGCACAGCTGGGGTCACTTTTGGGGAATCCTCAGGCCTCTCCTGCCCCAGTGTCGCTGTAGCCCCTCAGACAGGGGAAGGGTCCCCTAAGGATGCCTGCTGCTCCCAGAGGTTTCCCTTTCCGCTCCAGACACCCTCTTGGGGGAGGACTTTCAGATGGTCCACGGTGTCAGCATCAGGCCAATGAGACTACAAACCCACCCTGCGCTTGGCCGCCCAGCACCGCCTCCTCTCCCAGCTCCGGCTCCGCAGCCGGGCAGCCATCCAGTGGCCGCACCTGTAGATTCCCGGGAGAAGCCCAGAGCCCACCCTCCACCCGCAGGGGGCACAGGCCAAGCTCCCCAGGCAACCTCACTCGGCTTGAGGGAGGGGAAGCACCCTAGCTCCCTCACAGAGAAGGGAAATGTTGAGCCCAGCGGACACTCCCCACTAAGAATCCATCCTGCTGGCGCCTCCTCTGACGCGGCTGGAGGGGGGCTCCGGGTGGCACCCACAGGCCTTCAGCGTCACGCTCTCGGCAGACCTCCCCATGGGCAGTCCAGCACCTCACTTTGAAATGTGGGCACTTGATCGTAACCATGTGGGCCTTTGGGCTTAAATGCTGACATCCATCACGTGACTCAGCCCGCGGCCTGGGCCCAGAAACATCTGGAGAGAGACCTGTTCCTCAGGGGTTCCCAGAGGAAGGGAAGCAACGTGGTGGTGGTGTGTCAGACGCACCTGAAAATTCGTGGTTTGCAAATAAACTGTTTTTAGAGCACGGTCACAGTAACACTGAGTAGAAGTTGCCAAGAACCATACCCTCATCTTCCACGCAGTTTTCCCGTTACTAGCATCCTGCTCTGCTGTGGCACATTGTTAAAACTGCTGAGCCAACGCTGCTATTAACGAATTTAACGTCCATGGTTCACTGTCTACAGTGTCACCTTTTCCACAGTGGGATGTCAGCGGACTCAAACAGTATGTAGCCTTTTCAGATTGTCTCCTTTCACTTAATAATATGCATTTAAGTTTCCTCCCTCTTTTGGAGGCTTGACAGCTCATTTATTTTTAGCGCTGAATAAAATTCCATTATCTAGATGGACCACAGTTTATTTATCCACTTATCTACTGAAGGGCATCTGGTTGCTTCCAAGATACGGCAATTATGAATAGAGCTGCCAAAAACATTTGTGAGCAGGTTTTTATGTGGACATAAGTTTTCAGCTCATTTGGATAAATACCTAGGGGCTTAACTTCTGGTTCATATAGTAATCGTATGTTTAGTTTTACAAGAAACTGACAAACTCTGTCAAAGTGGCTGCACCATTTTGCATTCCCACCAGCAACGAGCTAGGGTTCCCGTTGCTCCACATCCTTGCTGACATTTGGTGTTGTCACTGTTCCAGAGGTTGGACACTAATGTCTGTGTAGTAGTATTGCATTGTTTTAATTTGCATTTCCCTGAAGACATATGAGGTGGAGCATTTTTCATATGCTTGTTTGTTATCTGTTTATCTTATTAGGTGAACAGTCTATTCAGGTCTTTTTGCTGATTTTTAAAAATTGTATTTTTTTTTCTTCTTGTTGAGTTTTAAGAAATTTTTGTACATTTTGGATTCTAGTCTTTTATCAGATAGGTGGTTTGCAAGTATTTTCTCCCAGTCTGTGGCTTGTCTTCTCATTTTCTTAACAGTGTCTTTCACAGAGCAGAAGGTTTACATTTTAATAAAGTCTCACTTACCAATTTTTTCTTTCTTGAACTGTGCTTTTGGTGTTGTATCTAAAAAGTCATCACCAGACCCAAGGTCACCTAGATTGTCTCCTGTTTATCTCCTAGGAGTTCCATAGTTTTGCACTTTACATTTTGTGCAAGGTGTAAGATTTGTGTCCAGACTCACTTTTTTGCATGTGGATGTCTGGTTGTTCTAGCAACATTTGCTGAAAAGACTAACACGAATTGCTCTTGCTCCTTTGTCAATCAGTTGACTGTATGTGTGTGGGTCTATTTCTGGGTTTTCCATTGTGTTCCACTGATTATTTGTCTGTTACTTTTGCCAGTACCATGTGGTCTTGATTACTGTAGCCTTAGGGTAGGTTGTGAAGTCTGGTAGTGTCAGTCCTCTGAGTTGGTTCTTCTCTTCCAATATTGTGCTGGCCATTCCCGGGTCTTTTGCTTCTCCACATGATGTTAGAATCAGTTTGTCCAGAGCCACAGGATAGGTTTAGACTGGGATTGCAGTGAATCTGCAGATCAGCGGGGGAAGACCTGGCATCTTGATGATATTGAGTCTTTGTGTCCAATAACGTAGGCTATCTCTCCATTTATTTAGTTGTCCTTTGGTTTCATTCATCAGAGTTCAGTAGTTTTCTTCATATAAGTCTTGTACATATTTTATGTGATTTATATCTAAGCATTTCTAGTTCTTTGGTGCTAATGTTAAGGGCATTTTGTGTTTCTAATTTCAACTTCCAATTGTTATTGGTACATAAGAAAGCAATTGACTTTGTATATCAAACGTGTATCCTGTGACTTTGCTATAATCATTAATGGTTTCAAGAGATCTTTTTTTGCTTTTGATTCTTTGGATTTTCTGTATAGACAATAATGTCATTTGTGAAAAAGACAAATTTTTTCTTCATTTCTAATGTGTATACTGTTTATTTCCTTTTTCTCTTACTGCGTTATCTAGGACTTCCAGTAAAATGTTGAACAGGAGTACTGAGTTCCTGAAGGGGAAGCTTAGACGACCAATTTTAGATCTTTCTTCTCTAATGTATTCATTCAATGCTGTAAATTTCCCTCTAAGCGCTGTTTTCCCTATAACATGCAAATGTGATTAGTTGGATTTTATTTTCATTTAGGTCAAAATAGTTTAAAATTTCTCATAAGATTTCTATTAATTCAAATGTTATTAAGAGTGTGTTGTTTAATTTCCCAGGATTTGGGGTTTTCCAATGATCTTTTTGTTACTGATTTCTAGTTTAATTCCACAGTGGTCTGAGAGCACACACTGTATGTTTTCTATTATTTTAAAGTTGTGAAAGTGTGTTCTGTGGCCCAGAATGTGATCTGTCTTGGTGAATGTTCCAGGTAAGCTGGAGAGGAATGTGTGTTCTTCTGTTGTTGAATGGCATATTCTCTAAATGTCAATTAGATCCAGCTGATTGATGGTGCTGTTGAGTTCAGCTATGTCCTTACCGACTACCTGCCTGCTGTATCTGCCAACTACTCAGTGAGGAGTGTTGGCCAGCTGGAAATAGCAGATTCTATTTACTACTTCTCCTTGAGGTGCTATCAGTTTTTGTCCGATGTATGTTGTTATGCACATATACATTCAGGATTGTTACATATTCTTGAAGAACTGACTCTTTAATGATCGCATAACGCCCTTCTTTATTCTTGATCATTTCCCATGTTCTGAAGTCCGCTTTGTTTGAAATTAATATAGCTACTTAAGCTTTCTTTTGATTACTTTAGTGTGGTGTATCTTTCTCCATTCCTTTACCTTTAATCGAACTGTGTCTTTATTTAAGATGTTGTAGACAACATATAGTTTGGTCTTGTTTTTTTAATTCACTCTGACACTCTGTCTTGTAATCGGCATGTTGAGATCATTGAAGTTTGAAGCCGTTATTGGCATAGTTAGATTAATCTACCTTTTCATTACTGTTTTTGATTCATTGCCCTTGTTGGTTGGTTTTTTTAATTTGTTTTTGGTTTTTGGTCTTCCATGCTTTTCTTCCTTTTCTTGTTTTAATTTAGCATTTTATATGATTTCATTTTATCCTCTCTTAACATACAAATTATACTTAAAAATACTACTTTTTAGTGGTTGCCCTTCAGTTTGTCATATACATTTACAACTAATTCAAAACTAATTCAAGTCCACTTTCAAGTAACACTAGACCATGAAAGAGAATACATCCCTGCATAGATATAACCACAGGACAGTCAAAACACAGGAAATAAAAAGCCACTGAAGTCATGAGCTTTGGGTTTGCATCCCAACTAGGGGCTGGATTTACTGTGTGGCCTTTCTCTCTCAGGCCTTAGAGTCTCCATGTGTAAAACAAGAAAGTTGGCCAAGTCAGTTTCTCAAGTCCTACTCTGATTTTAACACTTGAGATTTTACCAAGTCTTTTGGGAGATCTGTTAATGTATGACAGTATCTTGTAGAATAAGTTTTATTTCACAAAGTTAAAGAAACCCCAACATTATACCACTTCATAGGTAGGACAAGTACCTTATTAAAGAGTATTCCAAATAAATCCTTCTGTCCTTTACAATTTGTCATTCAATTTACTCATCCATCAGCTATAAAAAAAAAGGCACTGTTTCTATTACTATTTTGAGCAAACTGTTATCTGTTAGATCAATTAGAAATAAAAATAAATAAAAGATTTTATTTGACCTTCAGTTAACCTTCTTTAACACTCTTCTTTATGGAGATTCAGATTTCTAACCTATAATTTTTTTTTTAAACCAGGCAGGTCTATTTGCAACAAACTCCCTCAATTTTGTTTGTCTGAGAAAGCCTTTATTTCTCCTTCACTTTTGAAAGTTATTTTTGCTGGAAACAGAATTCTAGGTTGATTTTTTTCTTTCAACACTGTAAATATTTCACTCCACTTTTTTTTTTTTGCTTGCAAGTTTTCTTTTTTTTAATTGACGTATAGTTAATTTAAATATTATATTAGTTTTAGGTACATAATATAGTGATTCAATATTTTAATAGATTATACTCCATTTCAAGTTATTACAAAATAATGGCTATATTTCCCTGTGCTGCACAATATACACTCGCTGCCTATTTTTTAAAATATGTAATAGTTTGTGTCTCTTAATCCTATACCCTTAGCTTGCCCCTCCCTCTCCTCCTCTGCAACTGGTAACCACCAGTTTGTTTATATCTGCAAGTCTGTTTCTTTTTAGTTATATACATTTGTTCATTTTATTTTTTAGATTCCACATCATTCTGACAGGTGTGAGGAGATATCTCATTGTGCTTTCAATCTGCATTTCCCTGGTGATTGGCAATATTGAGCATCTTTTCATGTGCCTGTTGGCCATTTTTATGTCTTCTTTGGAAAAATGTCTATTCAGATCTTCTGCCCATTTTTTAATTGAGTTGTTTGTTTTTTTAAATATTGAGTTGTGTGAGCTGTTTCTATATTGTGGATATTAACTCCTTCACAGTCATTATTTGCAAACATTTTCTCCTAGTAGGTTGTTTTTTTTTCTTTTTCATTTTGTTGATGGTTTCCTTTGATTTTAAGTTTAATTAGGTTCAATTTAAAAAAATTTTTTTTGACTTCTTTTGCCTTAGGAAACAGATCCAAAAAATATTACTGCCATTTATATCAAAAAGTGTTCTAGGAGTTTAATGGTTTTGGGATTACATTTAGGTTTTTAATCCATTTTGAGTTTATTTTGGTGTGAGGAAATGTTCTGATTTCATTCCTTTATGTGTAGCTGTCCAGTTTTCCCAGCACAACTTATTGAAGAGACTGTCTTTTCTCCTTTGTCTATTCTTGTCTCCTTGGTTGTAGACTAATTGAACATAAGTGCATGGGCTCTTTTTCCCCTGGCTTCTCTGTTCTGTTCCATGGATCTATGCATCTGTTTTTGTGCCAGTCCCATGCTGTTTTGATTACTGTAGCTTTGTATTATACTCCTGAAGTCAGGGTACATGATGCTTCCAGCTTTGTTCTTTTATCTTAAGATCACTTTGGCAATTCAGGATCTCTTGGGGTTCCATATAAATTTTAGGATTATTTGTTGTAGTTCTGTGAAAAATGTCATGGATGTTTTGATAGGGATTTCATTAAATCTGTAGATTGCTTAGGGTAGTATGGACATTTTAACAATATTAGTTCTTCCAATCCAAAAACACAGAATATCTTTCCATTTCTTTGTATCATTTAAAAATTCCTCCATCAGTGTTGTAGTTTTTAGAGCATAAGTCTTTTATCTCCTTAGTTAAGTTTATTCCTAGGTATTTTATTCCTTTTGATGTGATTGTAAATGGGATTGTTTTCTTAATTTCTCTTTCTGATAGTTCATTATTAGTGTATAGAAAAGCAACAAATTTGTGTACACTAATCTGGTGTCCAGCAACTTTACTAAATTCATTTATTAGTTCTAATAGTTTTTTGGTAGAGACTTGAAGGTTTTCTATATGTCGTGTCGTGTCATCTGCAATTAGTGACAATTTTACTTATCCCTTTCAATTTGGATGCCTTTGATTTCTTTCTCTTTTCTGATTGCTATGGCTAGGACTTCCTATACTGTGAAAATAGACATGGCAAGAGTGGGAATCTTTGTCTTGTTCTTGATTTTAGAGGAAAAGCTTTCAGTTTTTCAACATTGAGTATGATGTTAGCTGTAGGTTCATTATTTTGAGGTATGTTCCCTCTATCCCAGCTTTGATGAGAGTTTTTATCATGGAAGGATCATGAATTTTGTCAAATGCTTTTTCTGCATCTGTTGAGATGATCATACGATTTTTATCTCTTCTTTTGTTAATGTGATGTATTTCATTGATTGAGTTGTACATATTGAACTATCTTTTTATTTCTGGGATAAATCTCACTTGATCATGGTGGATGATCCTTTTTATACATTGCTGATTTTGATTTGTTAATATTTTATTGAAGTTTTTTCATCTATGTTCATCAGAGATATTTGCCTTCAATTTTCCTTCCTTCCTTCCTGCCTTCCTCTTTCTCTCTTTCTCTCTCTTTCTCTCTTTCTTTCTTTTCTTCCTTCCTTCCTTCCTTCCTCTTTCTCTCTCTTTCTCTCTTTTCTTTCTTTTCTTCCTTCCTTCCTTCCTTCCTTCCTTCCTTCCTTTCTTTTTTTCTTTCTTTCTTTCTTTTCTTTTTCATGGTGTCTTTGTCTGGTTTTGGTATCAGGGTAACTGTGGCCTCATAGAATGAACTTGGGAGTGCGCCATCCTGTTTAATTTTTGAAATAGCTTGAGAAGGATAGGTATCATCTTTTCTTTGTATTTGGTAGAACTCCCCTGTGAAGTTGTCTGGACTTTGAAGCAAAACTGGAGTTTTGCTTGCTGGGAGTTTTTTTTTTTTTAATTACAAATTCAGTTCACTGCTAGTGATCAATCTGTTTAGATTGTCTGTTTCTTCCTGTTTCAGTCTTGACATACACGTTCCTAGAAATTTGTCGATTTCTTCTAGGTTGTCTAGTTGTTTAGCATACAGCTATTTGTAGTATTCTCTTATACGTTTTGTATCTCTATGGTATTGGTTATTATTTATCCTCTTTCGTTTCTTACTTTATTGACTTGAGTCCCCTCTCTTTTCTTCTTCATGAGCCTGGCTAACGTTTTGTCAGTTTTGTTTATCTTTTCAAAGAACCATATCTTAATTTCATTGATCTTTTCTGTTGGCTTTTGGTCTCCATGTTGCTTATTTCCTCCCTGACCTTTAGTATATCCTTCCTTCTGCTGACTTTGGGCTTTGTTTATTCTCCTTTTTCTAATTTCTTTAGGCGGAAGGTTAAGCTATTTGAGATTTTCCTTATTTCTTGACTTATCATCATAAGCTTCACTCTTAGAACTGCTTTGGTTGCATCCCATAGTTTTTGGGAAGTTGTGTTTCCATTTTCATTTGTCTCAAGGTGTTTTCTGATTTCTTCTGAGATTTCTTCATTGACCCACTGGTTTTTTGTAGCATGTTGTTTAGTCTCCGCATGTTTGTGCTTTTCCCATTTTTCTCCCTGTAATTGATTTCCAGTTTCATACTGTTATAATAAGAAAAAAATGCTTGATATAATTTCTATCCTCTTAAATGTGTTGAGGCTTGTTTTGTGGCTTAGTATTTGATCTATCCTGGAAAACATTCTATGTGAACTTGAAAACTATGTGTAGTCTGCTGTTTTGGGGATGGAATGTCTTGTAGATATCTGTCAAGTCCAACTGGTCTGTCATGTCATTTAAGACTACCATTGCCTTATTGATTTTCTGTCTGTGTGATCTGTCCATTGATGTACGTGGGGTTTTAAAGTCCCCCACTTTTATTGTATTGCGGTCATTTTCTCCCTTTATTTCTGTTAATATTTGTTTTATATATTTAGGTGCTCCTGTATTGGGTGCATATATATTGACAAGTATAACATTCTCTTCTTGCATTTATCCCTTTGTCATTATGTAATGTCCTTCCTTGTCTTTTGTTATAGACTTTGTTTTAAAGTCTATTTTCTCTGATATAAGTATTGCTCTTCCAACTTTCTTGTTGTTTCCATATGCATGATATATCTTTTTCCATCCCTTCACTTTCAGTCTGCATGCCTTTAGATCTGAAGTGAGTTTCTTGTAAGCAACATATAGATGGGTCTTATTTTTATCTAATTCTGCCACCCTAGGTCTTTTGATTGGAGCATTTAGTTGATTGACATTTAAAGTAATTATTGATAGGTGTGTACTATTGCCATTTTATTACTTGTTTTCTGGTTGTTTTTGTAGTTCTTACCTTCTCTGTTTTTCTTTTTCTTTTTTGTTTTTTCTCTTATAGTTTCATGATTTTCTTTAGTGGTATGCTTGTTTTTCTTTTTCTCTTGTTTTTGTGTATCTATTATAGGTTTTTGATTTGTGGTTGCGATGGAGTTCACATATGTTGACCTATAACTAACTATATAGTTTAAACAGATGATCTTTTAAGTTCAAACACATTCTAAAAGATATACATTTTTAATCCCCTCACATTTTATATCTTCATGTCTATCCCTTTACTGATTATTATAGTTATACTTGATTTTAAAACTTTTGTCTTTTAATCTCCAGCTTATTTAGGTGGTTGATTTCCAGACTTTACTGTATATTTGCCTTCACTAGTGGGGTTTTTCCATTTCTGTAGATACTCCTTTTTGTAGCTTTTTCTTTTCCACTTAGAGAGGCCCCTTTAACATTTCCATTAGTGTTGGTTTAGTATTGATGAACTCGTTCAGTTTTTGATCATCTCTTCAATTCTAAATGGTGGTCTTGCTGGGTAGAGTATCCTAGGTTGCAGATTCTTCCCTTTCAGTACTTTAAATATATCACGCCCGTCACTTCTGGTTGCAGTTTCTGCAGAAAAATCAGCTGAGAGCTTTATGGGGAGGTGGGGGGGGGAATCCCTTGTATATCTATTTTGTTCTCTTGCTGCCTTTAGAATTTTCTCTTTACCGTTGACTTTCGCCATTCTAATTATGATATGTCTTTAAAAGTTTATTTAAATTTTTTGGGGGGAGGTGATGAAGTTTACTTATTGAGGAGGTACTGCGGATTGAACCCAGGACCTCGTGCATGCTAAGCATGTGCTCTACCACTTGAGCTATGCCCTCCCCCCTCTAATTATGATATGTCTTGATTTGGGTCCTTTGGGTTCATCTTGTTTGGGACCCTCTGTGCTCCCTGTACTTGGGTATTTGTTTCATTCTTCAGGCTTTGGAAGTTTTCAGCCATAATTTCATTAAATACATTTTTCACCCTCTTCTATCTCTCTTCTTTGTCTGGGATACTTATAATGTGAATGTTGGTATACCTGATGTTATCCCAAAGATCCCTTAAGCCGTTTTCATTTTTTAAAATTTGTTTTTCTTTTTGTTATTCTGATTGTGTAATTTCCATGCTTCTGTCTTCCAGATCACTTACACACTCTTCTGTATCACCCAGTCTTCTGTTCATGCCTTCTAGTGTGGTTTTCATCTGTTCCCTTCTTCTGGGGCCCTGCCTGCTGCTCACAGTTTCTCACGCCCACCAGACCCAGAGCTCTTCACTCCTCCTTTCCCAAGAGGGTTCACCACCTGCATGTAGACTGTTTTACACATAAGCTGTAATTACATTGTCTTATCTTGTCTTCTATTCTATTTAGAGAGATTATCTGATTAATGTCTGCCTCTCCTAACAAAGGTTTTCCTTGCAGAAACCCCAGGTTGTTCGTGGCAGAGGCAAGAACTCACTATCTGCTGAATGGCCAAAGGAGTGAGCGTGGCTTGAACTGGGTGTGCTGAGGGGCTGGCCTGTCTGGGACACACAGCTGGTGCCACCTCTTCCCAACACATGAGGGCTCCTGAGGGTGAAACCACTCTCCTGGGTTGTGCTGCAGAATCAGATTCAGCACACAGGAAATAAAACCCAGCAGTTTCACAGAACATCCTGTCCCTTCTGTCATCCACTTTGCTTCCAGCTGTGCCAAGACTATTTTGGCCGTGCACTTTGGATGCTGTCCCCTATGCTGGCCTCAGTGAGGAGTCTGGGGCATGAGGCTCTGTCACCACCCAGACATGGCGTGGCCTTAGAGCATCCAGTGCCCTAAAACTGGCGCCCACACTGTGGAGAGTCAGAAAGGAGTTCTGAGAAAGAAACCTCAATTTTTAAAAGTTTAAAATACACAGAACAGGAAAACCAATGACCCTCCTCTCTTTCTGTTGGTAATCATAAGATTCACATGAAACGCAGGCTATGAAGAGAGCTCTTCCAGTGGAGGGCAGTACGGGATGTTATCTACCGTCTCCCCAGAGCCCCTAGTTTCTGCAGGTCCACTCCAACCTCCAGCGTTTTTGACGTTTTGCTACACAGACGTTCCAGACTAGAAACACGACATAGAGAAATGCTGGGAAAGAGAACTGGCCCAGGAGTTAGAAAATCTGAGTTCTCCTGTCTCTGCCCCCATTCCAAACCTGGGTAAACCCTGAACTTCACTAAAACTCAGTTTTCTTACAGAAAAAAACAAAATACCATCTATGACTGCTTTGTAAGTTGGTGGGAAGGACTGAGCGAGATAACACATCCTAAAACACTTCTTAAGTCGCTTGCATTAAAGGTATAGGTGTCACTGCTGCACACGGGGAAGAGGAAACGCCTGCTCTCCAGGGGAAAGACACGTGTGGGACGGCAGTGTGCTTGTGGTGGGCACGCACCCCGCCACCTGCTCCTGGGACCTCGCCCACAGACAGGAGCTTGAGGACCTGCCTTCGGGGAGTGGGAGGCCCTCCTCCCCAGGCATTTCCCTAGCCCAGGACTCCAGCATTTTTGTGGGCTGCTCTGTTCCCTCTGATTCCCTTTCAAACTGGTGGCATTTTCCGGAGAAGCAAAGGTGTTGTTAAATTACGCATGTTTAACAAGAATGGGTAAATCAGACCTTTCCTTTTTGAGAGGAGGAGCCCGGCACTGGCGGGAGGAGGGGTGGGAGGAGGGGTGGAAGGAGGATGCTCCTGTTCCCCTGGGTCTGCCTGGTGCAAGCCGTCTGGTGGGAAAGGCGGGGGAGCCCTGAAGGCGCCACTAGTGGACGGGTCCAGAGGCGGGGAGACCTGCAGAGCAGGACGCAGAGGCTGGGAGCATCGGGCGGAGACGGGGAGGCACAGCCGGGGGCTGGAGGGCCACACCGAGGGCCTGGGGGGCTGTCAGAGGCTTTGAGAAGGGCCCCACCTGATGTTTCTTTCCAGGGGCCGCCCAGACCACGCAAGGAGAGAAATCACGTGCACAAGAGGTCCAGCCTTTAGAGGCGGTCGGCATCGGAAGGACGGCACTGCTTTTAAAATGCCTTGTTTCTGTTTTTAGAGAGAAGAGAATGAACAAATTTAAATGAGAACAAAACAAAGAACTCCTGTTTTGGCCGCATTCGCAGCAGAGATGAGACTCTAAGGAGTAAACTAGCAAATGGGACTAAGTTTAGAAGTTTGCTTCTAAGATGAACAGGGGAGGGCAATTAATTACTCAAGTGGCCCTTTGAATAATGAGTAACGTTCCCCCAGGAGCAACTGAAGCATCACATGGAAGTGGGGGGTTTTCTGTGCCTAATTATTCCCCATCGCTAGCTCCTTTTACAGACAAAACCAAAGGCATTAATAAAAATATCAAAAAGTTTGTGCCAGTTCCTTTCATTAAAATATTGCTGTCCTAGTCTCTAATCTCTTTTCTGAATCCCTTCCCATAATTCCAGACGCACTTTGGAAAGGGAGGCGGGAGGGCCCTGTGAACCCTCACAGTGAACACGGAATATTCAGGTGCCATTCACTATGGAGCACACAGGTTTTTCCAAGACCTTGTAGTGACAGTGGCTACTTAGAGCTTCCCTTTCTGACAAAGCTGCCCAGTCACTAAGTAACCAGGGTAGCTCAGGAAGAAGAGCCTCGGAATCTAGGAATTTTGCCGGGTCCTGCTAATGACCCTGGCATTATTTTACCTCTCGGACAGGAGCTCCCTCATTTCTGCAGTGAGCCAGCAGACGGGCTAATAGGGTTCTGACTACCTCCATCACTCTGAAAGCAAGCCAAAATGATACTTAAAGTTAGATTTAGCTGCATTTTCACATTTATTTATAGTCTTTAAAAGAACAAAATGAGGCTTTTTACCTACTATGCTGTCAAAGCTGGGAAAAAATTTCCTTTATTATAATTTCTTTTATTCTGCATCTTTAGAAGACAAAAGTTCAGGGTTGTTTTTACTTCTGGAAGCAGAGAAGACAGCCTGTTATCAAGAAGGGTCTTACCCTCACCTGGTGATTTGACCTACAGCCTGAGATCCAGTGTCAGCCCTTCCCCTGAAAGGAAAGTCCGGCAGTGGCCAGTCACTTCTCAGAGACGGCTCTCCTGGGAGTGTCGCCGAGGGGAGAGCTGGTCGGGGACTCTGTGCAGCAGGCCAGCTCAATGCTAAGTGCTGACGTGAAGCTGGATTACCTGGCTTCCTGATGGCCAAGTTCAGAGCTGTTGAGAAGCTCTGAGTCAAGTTCACTGACAATCATAGCAAACGAGAGGAGTAGACATTAAATTAAAATACAGATTCAGGCACTAAAAACACTGCTGCCAGGTGTCCCTGCGTTAAGGAGACAGCATCACCCAGGGTCATGGAGATGCAGTGGGAAGACCTCCAAAATGTCCCCTGCAGGGTGCGTCCAGAAGGCTGAGAAGTGAGGCCCTTTCCCACAAGAAGTGGCCTCACAGAGGTGATACCTGCTCCTACGAGCAACCTGCTACCAGCTGAGGCCAGGCGAGGCTGACAGCCCTGTCTCAGGAAAGCGAGGAAGGAGACTCTTGAGCGTCTCTGAGGGACCCACGAGGAAGGTCAGGCAGTCTGTAGCCGAGGTGCTGGGGTCACGGGCTGGTAAGTGTGTGACCATGCACAGGGTGTTCTGAATCTCCGTGAGAGAGGTTTACGATGTATGTCAAGGAGATGTTTGGTCACGTTTGTGTGTTGCTATCAGAAATTCTGAAGCCTGACTCTGGTACTTTCTGGACTGCGATGTTCAGAGGACGACAGGGAGCCAGGAACCCCTCCCTGTCGGGGACCCACGACCTCAGGGCAGGCAGGTCCGTTTTGTTGTGTCCTCGGTTAAAGAAGGCTGGAGTGATTGCTTTCACTTGCAGGGGGGGAAAAAGCCGTCACATAGCCTGGGCATTTGCTCTTGGCGGCACCGCCGCCGGGAGGTCTGTGGAAGGCAGACTTGGGTCTGAGTGAGCCCTGCCCGGGGGCCTGCTGCTCACATCTGCGTCAGGCTGCCGGGTCCAAAGTGCACCTGACAACTGTCAGACGGGGCAGTCATGGTTCACGCCAGGGACCCAGGTATCTGAGACATTTGGGAGTGAATTGGGCTTGGCTGTTGTGCCATCAGGTAGAAAGACGATCTAATAAGCCGTCTCTTAACCATAAGCTGGTTGGTGACCCGGCAAGGGAGGACCCCAGGGCCCTGCCCGCCGCCATCCTTCCCTGGGTCCTCAGACTCCAGCGCCAGCACATGGGGTCCCGTTGTCAGCATCTGGGCTTCTGTCCTGGCCTTTGGCCACTGTTCAAGTACAGTTGCGGGCCTGTGGGAGGCAAGTGGAGAAAACTGGGTCACGGAAAGGGGAGAGATCAGGGGATAGAGGCTCTGAGGATAAATGTGTCAACTTCAGAATTTCGATGTGACTTTACTCTCATCTGAGCCCCATTCTGTGATGGCCAATTTTTATACACCAGGATGTGAAGAGTTCTGATTTGGTTACATTTTTCTTCTATTTCTCTGTATTTGCTAAGTTTCTAGACAATTATTTTATAAACAAAAATAAAAGATAGTTTTGAAGTTTTTAATGTAACAATACATACCTGCAAAAATCCATTTCTTCTGGTTTCACTCTTTCCTGTAATTCCTACTTGTACTAAGTTTAGTACCTATGTACACACTCAGTAGTACATCCACTGGGCTGGGCCCTCCAGGGTGAGAACAGTCTTTCAGGAGAAGACGCACACACACGACACTTCTCACTGAGGAGGTGGACAACTGCACCCCCATCTTTGTGCCGAGATTTCTCTAAGACTTCGGGACATGCCGCTTCAGCCGACACAGCGTCTTCAGCCTCAAACTGTGGGACAGTGGGGGCTGAAAGAGGGTCAAAGAGTAGCTCACAGAACATCAGAGGACAAGACTCAATTTTCAAATATTTAATTACTCTGTTAGTGACACGTTTTGAGTTTTACAACATCAGATGGGAAACTTCCTACACAAATAGGTGGACAGGAGGAAAACACATATGAGCCTCAGGCAAGTTGCAGCCACTGGTGCACGTTCAAGACTCACCTCCGTCTGCCTGTCTTCTCCAGTTCTTGATGTGGCCAGGGGCCGGACGAGGCTTTTGTGTGCCAGGAGTACACGTTTCCAGATTCAACTAGACGGTGCACATGGCTGTACTCTAAAAACACCCTTTCCCTCTTTACTTTTTAAAATTGAAGCATGAATCACACGCAGCAGATGGGACAATGCACAAGGGTCCAGCTGGCGAGCTGTACGCTGGAAACAGCTGGGGAACCAGGACCCAGGGGCCCGCGGTCCCCTCCTGTCCCTGCCCCACCTCACCGCCCGATCAGGCTGTGCTGACGCCAGAAGACAACCGAGAGAACCCTGCTGGACCTGGTCTCACGGACCGTCCCACAGAGACGGGGCTGGGCCTGTGCTGCCCATTCGGACATTTACTCCCGTGCCAGTCTGCACGGCTGTCTGATTATTTTATGTCCACCCCTCCCAGAGGGGTGGAAAAGCCGGCAGGTACGGGCAGTGACCAACGTTTCTGCATCCCCTGTGGTGGGGGTCGAGCCTTTAAAATGCAGTATTTGTTGCATACTGATTTGTAGCATTCCAGCCTCAGCTGTCTTCAGAGGACCATGCTCAACAGAAAACCTAAATGTCCAGCTGACTGGTGACCTGTCAGCACGCAGTCTGTGCAGGGCACTGGCTGACCTCTGAGAAGAAACATTCCTGAGAACTAGAGGCCTGTCTCAGACCCCACAGGGCTTGAGTCTGTGGCCAGCCGTGTTGGGAAAGCCGTGTTGCCTCGTGCTTTGTTCTGGTAACTCAACCAGCAGATCACATGGAACTTAGATAGATGATTGTACAGGAAATAAACACTGAGCTTTAACTTACACGCCTTTATGAGTCAACAGAAAGTAAACACATCAAGTTGGACACGATGCAACTGAAGAAAACAAAGCTCTATTAAACCCACGAACCAACCCACATTTCTCCTGGGAATGTGCCCTGCTGTAATGGAAGGCACTTTAGCTGATTGCTTTAAGATGTTCCATCCCGCAAAGGTGCGAACACTGCTGTGATTCTCTTTCCGCAGTGAGCTCTCCTTCCTGCTTGTGAGCTACAGAGCGCGAGGAAAAGGAAGAGGAAACTGAAAAGCTGAGTGTGATGGGATGATTAAACTGGGGGCTGGGCCCAGGCGCGTCTCAGAAGGAGGGTTGTCCCGCGGCGTGAGGGCAGTGGCACCTGGATCTGGGGAGATGGCCCACTTCACGACCATCACCAGTGGGGCTCCCCTGGGAATCTCGCAGCAGCACCGGGGGCTCCACACCATGGACCTGGGAGCCCCAGGCCCGCGGTACAGACGGCTCACAATGGCCCTGGTGGGGGTGTCTGGCTTCTGGGAAGGCCATGTTGAGGGGTTTGGAGACCAAGCCCGGATGGCAGGACGGCACTGAATCACCAGCCCCTGTTAGGGAAGGAAGAAGAGAGTGGAAGCCATCGTTCGGTCCAGCCCCTCAGTTCTGAGCAATGCCGGTGGGGCGGCGGGGGCCACACCTGCAGAGAGAGGACTGTCCCGCCCTCCAGGCTGCCGCCCTCTCCCTGTGTCAGTCCACCCGAGAGGCATAACAGCTGATATTTATCGTCAGGCACTTTCAATGATTATTTTATTAAACCTCACTAAGCCCTGCGGACTAAATGGTGTTAGCATTCCTGTGTCAGTGACTAGGAGCCAGAAAGTGGAGGCGAAACTCAGATATTAGGTAGAAGAGCCCACGTGGGTCCCCGTGGTCTAATTTTAGGGACCCCGCCTCCTCCTTCTCCTTCTACCGCGCCTGCTTTCTGGGGTTCGGAGAGGCAGGACCTGGCATCTAACTCTGCACCGGCTGAGCCTCCACCCTCTCAGGGTCAGAGCGAGACCCAGGCTGACCCAGAGGAGTCGACCCCGCCAGCATCAGGCCTGCACCGCCAGACCAACGAGGAGGGGCCCTCAGGTGATGACCTGAGCTCGCGCCAGGCCCCTTCTCTCTCTGTCCTCAAGGAGAGGGCCTTCCCGGCTCCACGTGCCGGTCCTCGCCTGTTCACCAAGGAGGGAAACCTCGGTTATCCAGAGACAGTCATTACACTTCAGAAATCGTGCCCCCCCTTCAGCTGGAGACAAAGCCCAGCCCAGGCCCCGCTGCAGATATCATGCACATGTTTTCTTTCTTTCTTTCTTTCTTTTTCAATGGAAGAGCACTATTAAAAAAAAACCATTGATTTCATTACCAAACTGTATAGTCACCCAAAAGGCTTACAGCAAACCCTCATTTTCAGGACAGAATCAGAGAAAGTTAAGGAGAGATTGAAGAGATGGAAGAAGTCCATCAAAAACAAGTCAATGTGACCTTGTTAAACGCAATTTTACTGCTTCACATTCTCTTCCTTTTGAATAAGAAAATGTTTCTTTTAATATTCCCATTTCCTTGCGGTTCTGTTTATGAAACGCTCTTTTGAAATGCAATTTTAATGCCATCTTCTTGGACTTAATTCCTAAGAAAATATAAAAATAAAGTGCTGTGTCTCCCACTGGAGCCCATGGCTGGGAAGTCAGGACATCAGCATGGGGACGATGGGGGGTGGCTGGGGAGATGCCCCCGTGGCTCTGATGTTTCCCCAAAGCCACGTCTCAGTGCCGAGAGCAGGCCTCTTCCCTCCCCTGGCTTCTCCACTGAGCTACACGCTTTTGCTACCTTCTAAGCTGGACACTCGGCTCAAATCAAGTTGGAGTAGTTTACTCCCACTGGGAATAACTTCTCTGGAGCCATTTCCCACGTTAGAATTCCTTCCTTGCTGCTTCTTCCTTGGTCACAACACCCCACGCTGACCACACCCTCCTGGCCCAGTGGCTTCTGCTCCCCTCCCGCCCTCTGAACCCTGAGGCAATTGTAGCCCAGTGAAGAGACCCATCTACCCCAGGTCTGGATGAGCTCGGCAAAGCCCCCGGCGAGAAGAAATAATTTCACAGTAAATTTTAAAAATCAATGAAATTGTAACCTATTTTTGAAGTCAATGTTCATGAAATAATTTTGATTTTTAAATGTATTTTATTTGCTGTATTTTTAAAGACACTGCCAATTTGTCCTTAAAACTCAACTCTGAAGTTTTCACTTCTTAAAAACTAGATCACCATGGCTTCCTCCAGGTTCTCTTGGGACACTCAGTGGGGACGGCAGTGGGAAGCTGTGTGAGAAGGTATCGTGGGTGCTCCACGTGGGTGTGGGTCTACTCCACGCCAGCTGAACCCCCAGAACGAGCTCCCACAGAGGGCAGAGCTATCGAGGGTGTGCAGCCCTCGGGCCCTGGATCAATGCAGCCTCAGCTGACACTGAGCCATGATTACCCAGTGAAGACCCCCAGGATGGCACAGCCCCTACTTTTGTGTAAAAGCAAAATAAAATGCTTGTTTGAATCCACTAGATTTTGAAGTAATTTTTAATGCTGCCAAGTAGCTGAAAAGGTCCCTATAGACATCTTGCAGCTACAAAAGGAACTTGACTGACGATCCCTTTCCTCACCTGACCTTCACACCCCAAGGAAGGGTCCTTCTCGTGCCTCGAACCAGAGCCTCCAGGTGAGCTCGGATCATTAAACCCAACACTCCCCTTGAAGGTTCAAGGTCAGCCTCTGACGCAGATGCAGGCCATGCGGAAGTCATGCTTCAAGCTAGAAGTCTTTAAAAAGAGAAGACTCGCCTGTAACTAAAACCACTGAGCACCAGGGTATCATTTATCAGGTGCTGTGCGTGCCCAGCTCCAAGTTCTCCACCATACACGTGGATTACTGTCTGCACCGAAGGAGGTGAGAGCCCTCTGTCTTCACTTTGCGGGAGAAACTGACTGACCGGGAGGCCTCTCAGGTTCCACAATGCCACTCCTGAGGCTCACGTCACTAAGACAAGACAGGAACGTGGCTGAGCCCTGCACAAAAACCCTAACACCTTTCCCAGAATGAAGTCAGTGACTGTGTTTGCTCCCTGCTGCATTCTGTGCTTAGAAAGCACATGGGTAGACCCGCCCCTCCCACCAGTGCATATGTTGGTTATTTATTGCTGTGCAACAAACTATCACAAAACTTAGTGAATTAAAAAGCCATTTTAAGGGGGTAGGATATAGCCTAAGTGGTAGAGTGCCTGCTTAGCATGCATGAAGTCCTGGGTTCAATCCCCAGCACCGCCTCTGAAAATAAATAAATAAACCTAATTACCTCCCCCCACAAAAAAAGCCATTTTGCTTTGCACGTGATCCCATGGGTCAGGAGCGCAGGGAGGACCGGCCTTCCACGTCTAACGCAGCTTTTTCACTCATGTGTCTGGAGTCCCCGCGCTTGCCGGCCTCTCTCGGTCTCTCCGTGAGGCCTCTCCTCCCCCAGGGCCTGTTGAGGGCTGGCAGTGGTGGCATCAGCGTGGCTGGTGAGGGCTCTGCCCTGCCTTGCAGTCTTGGTGGGGCGGCTGGGAGTCCTGCCTGGAGAGACGGTGCCACAGGTGTTACGTAACCCGCCTGTTTTGTTCAGGACTAAAAACACGTGTTCTTCAGGTACCTTCAAAAGAGGATCCCAGATGGCTACTATGCGTGTAAAAGTATGCTCAGTCTACTTACCCATCATTGTTTATCAGGGAAACGCCCTACACACTCCAAGGAATGGCTGAACTAAAGACCCCGACAGTCCCGCGTCTTAGCAAGGATGTGGAGTAAAGAGAACTCACGTCCTCCGTGGGCAGGAGTATAACTGGGTACAAGCCCTTTGGAAAACCACTTGGCAACAGTTACTGAAAACTGAACGAATGTTCACTAGTGACCTGCTGGCTCCGTCTCAGGTACCTGCCCGAGACGAGTGCGTGCGTGTGGCCAGTTCGGCTCACGTACAGGGGTCCTGTCAGCAGTCTTAGCAGCAGCAGCCCCAAGGGAAAACAACCCAGTGTTCATCGACAGTAGATTGACAGTAGAAAGGGCAGGTAGCCACTGCCGCGGTCGTGCCCTGGGACACGCTGTCGCAACAGAGAGAGAAGGAACTGCTGCCCCACAGCGGGCGTGTCCTGTACGCCGTGTGGGACAGGAAGCCAGGCAGAGTCTCTGAAGGCCGAGCCGCTACACCCAGTCTGACAGCAGACAACACCAACCACGTGCTAGAAGCTGGAGAGTGAGTCCTTCCGGTGGGGGGGGGGACGGGACGGAGAGACCCCAGGGCACCTTCTCTGGGGCGTCGGGAGTGTTCTGTGAGTTGCTGTGGGGGCTGGTTGCCGGGGATGTGTGTCTGACATTCACATGTGAGTGACAGGCTTAAGATTTGTTCACTTTATGCGTGTCATTTTCTTCAGAAGTTTTAAGCAGCAATTTTTACTGTCACAGGAAAAGAACTTCATCACCAGATAAGGGTGCATGCTGAAGTCCATTTGGAGGAAGACTGAGAACTCTGCGTTTAACTTTTGGATTCTTTTCAGCCAGTTATTTAGTGGATTTAAAAAATATTTTTGCATTTTGTACATTTTTATACATTTCACGTGGTTTTAAAGGACGGTGAAAATGTGACAAAGCCGAAAGTCAATCGAAAACACTCCTTGAAGAGAATAACAGGGTTGGGCACCGTCTCTCAGCAACAACGGAGTTCTCAGCTCCGTTGGTAGGAAACTGGGGCTTTCCTTCTGTATCACAAATAACCGTGCAGCCAACTGAGCACATGGCTTACTCGGGAGGCAGACCCTGTGCCGCTGGTGGGGCTGTGGGCGGGAGCGCGGGGAAGGGAGCGTGAATGAATAAGCAGGACAACTAGGGGCAGCTGGGAAGTGACACAGGATGTGCCCCAGAAGCGTCCCACCCAAGGGGCGTGATGCCAAGGTCTTCCTCCTCCCCTTCTCGCAGGTCACTGGGGCTCCTGGGGCAGTGACTCCCCTCCGACGTCCCAGGTCCAGGCTTGGAAACTTGAGGTGGGCATGTCCTGGGGAGGGGATGCTGAGGGCGTGCGGCGGGGCACAGGAACCCCCTCCCCCCACCCCGCCGTGCACCCTGTGCTCAGGCATCAGAATTGTTTCTCAATGACAGCTGAAAATCAAAATAGACTCCTGTTACCTTCAGCAAGCTTTCTTTGGTGTTTAAAACTAAAATGAAGTGGAGATAATTACTCAGGTATTTCAGTACATATCTCCCTACTCAATGTAAAGTATTTTGGTCCAGATGAAATCCTTTCCTGAATGTCTCATTTACCAGGGACTTGGGGGTGGTCTGTCTCCTTTCCCACCTTGGAGAGAAAGTCTGCTCAGGGTCCCTGGTGCTCTGCACAGCGAGGCGACACAGTTAGGACTCAGTGAAGACCTGCTCCTGAGCTCCAGTTTTATTTATTTCCAGTATAGAGAAATATTTTGAAAATTAATTTTTTTTTCTATTTTCTCTTACAGGCAAAAGTCAGTTCAGGCCCAGACACAAGCTGTAAATAGAGCAGGGCTGTCGCAGCGGAGAATCTGGCAGGGAGCGGAGCCAAGGGCAGAAGACCAGGAAGTACAAGCAACAGCTCTGAAGTTTACATCTTTCCGGCCAATGTCCAGAAGATGCTTGGTTGGCTGGAAGCTGTGCAGGGACTGCTGCCTGTTCCCAAACTGACACTGTCATGTCCTGGAATAAACTTTGGGGGAACATAAAGTCCATTCCGTCTACCAAACGAAGCCAGGGATCTGAGGCTAAGCCTAGTACTTAAGTATATTTTCCTGGTGGTAGAGGTGGATTTGCACTTTGTCAAATAGCGTCCTTCGCGTTACCTTTCTTACAGCATTGGCTGTAACTTGGGATGTCCCTGAGAGTCATTTATAAAGATGTGTCTGGGAGGCAGTCATCCATGGGGTTGGCGTTCGGGAAAACCATCGCACAGCTTTGCTTTGGCAGTGGAGGGGAGCGTAGGGTTAGACCCAGAACTTAGCCCAATTTTAACTCTCTCTGGTCTTTGTGTGTCACTTTGGGCAAGTTTCTGACCTTTAGAAGGCAGCAGAGGTCTTGGGCTGCAGAATGAAGCTAGGAATCACGTCACTGATGTAGGCCGCTGTGAAGATGAAATAAGGTGAAGCAGATGATCTGGAATGTCTCCAGGCGTCGAGTGAGGACCCAGCAGGTGCAGCAGGCCCTGCCGATGTATGGGCTCTGTGAACGGCACTGCTCCGTCTCCTGCCTGCGTCCTCACCACCTGCTCAGGGCCCTCCGTGTGGATCGACCAGCCTGGGGCTTCCATACCCTCAGCCTTTTCTGACCCTGCTTGCTCAGATAACTGGACCAGTCCCTGTTCTCTCCCTAGATGGCTCTCAGTGGGGCAACCTCAATCCAAGGACGTGTTAACATTAAGCTGTGAATGTGGTCATGGTTTCATGTGGCAAGTCGCTCAGGCAAACTGCTTTAGGCTTTTCTTATCAGCTTCCAAGGGTTTAACCCACAGGAGAGAGTCAGCAAATATTAAAGCCACTGGAGGAAAGTATGACAGGAGAGGCTGACCTGCTGACGTGTCCAGCTTCCACACTTGACTCTGATCTTGGAGAAACTCGCCTGCTAACCAGCCCCTCTGAGTCCCACACGGCCTCTGCTGAAGAGCAGGCATCTCGATGTCCAAGCCAAGGGACCACACCCTGCTGCTGGCGGGACGCAGGCCTCCAGCTCCTGCCTTCCAGACGGTCGGGAGCTGGAGCCAGCCCCCCACGCCTGGAGGATCGTCCGCAAATCTCCTTACCCCTCTGGGCCCTGCCTTGCTGTTTCCCGTCTTCCCTGAAGAGCAGTACCTTCCTGGAAGCCTCATCTTGGCCAGAGGTGCCTGCACTCTGAGCCAGAGAAAGTTCTTCTGGGTTTCCGATGGGTGGATTGACTTGCACTACCAGAATTTATGATTTTATTTTCCAGATAGAAGAAATTCTAGCTTCTTAGCATTTACAAATTGTCTTTCCAAGAGAGAATCTTGATTTATTCGAGTCAGTTGTGGGCACAACTTTGAGGCAGGTCACTGTGACTTCTGGCCCTTCTTGCTTTTTCTCTCTGCACGGTCGGGGGGCCCTTGAACACTGAGCTGCCTGGGGGACTTGGTGCTCGTCCTGAGGAAGCCCACGTTCCTTCTTGCCCTCGGATATCCTGGCCAAAACCCTCATCTCCTTAGGAAAGAGAGTCTAGCTTACTGAAGCTCTGTGAAAAACACTTGTTACCAACATATAAACATCTACAGTGACTTAACATTGTGCTTTCTGATTGCGTCTCTTGGCATTGACCACGATGATAAAAAAATTTCTCTGCCTTCTTTTTCTTACTATGTTAACACAGAGGCATTTGAGCCACAACCAGCTCCATTACTCTCTGCTCCCAAGCATGTGCTGCAGAGGCTCCGTCCTGGGCAGTACAGCCAAGAACCTGGGAGCGCCCTTCCCCAGCACCCAGGCTGAGGCGTTGGTCTGTCCCAGGAGGGCACGCGGCGGGCATTTCCGCCCTCTCTCTTGCACTGTGTTGCAGAAGCAGGTGCAGTTACGAGCACCAGGTCTGTCCTCCCCTCAATCTCCTCTGTAGGAAGGAAGCTCCACCCCGGGCATAGCAGGCTGGAGTTCTGAGGCCCCAGTATCTTCACCCCGACTCACTCCAGAGCAGAGACTCTGTGTTGGGGGGCAAGGTGGGCGGGACGATCTGCACCTCCCCATCCCGGCACCCACCTGCAGAGCACAGGGAAAGAGGCTCTGGTTCCGGGTGCAGGTGCTTTCCTAGGAGGAGGGCGGGACAGCCGGTGGAAGGGCTCTGCAGTCCTGCCTGTGAGCAGAACGGAGCACTCCAGCCAAGGGCATTGTCAGTAACAGCAGAGCTCCCGGGCGGAGGAAACTGAGGAGCGGGCTGGCCGGGCAGCCACACTGAATGGAGGGAACCAAAGAGCTCGCTGGAATCACATTGGATCTGGGTGTCGGCAGTGGAAAAAAAAGTAACATTTCAGAAATTTTTTTTTTTTTTTTGTGGTAAGAATACTTAACATGAGATCTACCCTCTTAAAAAATTTTTAAGTGCACAATACATGATTGCTGACTGTATGTACAATGCCGTATAGCCAAAAAAAGCATTTTTGCTGAAAGGAAAACTTACTGTACGCTGAATCAAAAACAGAGACATTGTTAACAAAAATTCAATTAAGCAAGTAGTCCTAATGTAATATTTTGTTTTGTTAACCCAGGACCTCTTGTCCTTTAATTGTTTAAAAGAAACAGCCAGTGAAGTCTGACTGAGGAGTAGCACTGGGCGGCTCGAGACCCCGACCCCTTCCGAGAAGCCCCTACTGTCACACCGGCAGCTGCCCATGACCTCACTTCAAGGATGAGGATCCCACGGGCTCTCTGGCTGTAAACTCCGTCTTCAGAAGACATTCTCTGGTCACCAGTAAATTTTCACTGAAATAAAAATAAAATTACACGTAGATGGAAATGCAGAAGAAAAGCAGAACTCTATATTTAAACTGTATGGTCTGAAATAACACGAGAACAGACCTCCTGACAAATTTATGTCAGGAAAATGGAATGAAATATGGGGGCTTCTCAGCCAACCAGACTCAGACAGAGATCGACCTGGATGGCAGCTGAGATCTCGATTTTCCTTCAGCATCTTGCCAAGTCTTCCAGCAGCACCCACTTTGTGCTGGCATTCTGCGGTCGAGGGTGTCCAAGCTCCTCACCCCCAAGAAGGGGTTGTAAGAGGAACACATAGAGCAGGGATTGATCTCGTTTTGAAGTAGGAAGATTTTTGTAAAGGTCTCTCTTTGACTTTTGAATTTTCCCAGGCAAAACAGACTGCTGCATGAATTGCTACTTACTGTCTATGCTGACCTGCTCCCTTAGCAGGAAGAGGTCACAGCGTCAAACTCGAAAGAACAGCCGTTTTTACAGCCAGTTCTCTCCACTTTCCAGATCTTCACGTTTTCACAGCTCTCGAGAGGGCTGCCGTAGCCGCATCTGCAGGTGGCTGGTGAGCTGAGTCTCTGAGGGGCAGGGGTAGAGACGTCTCCGGTTCTGCAGGGACTTGCTCCGTGACAGTCACCTTCTCTCCTGAGGCGTCTCCTGAGCACTTCCCTCAGGCCGTCCACGTGCCCAGGTCATGCGTATCCCAGGAAGAATAACTAAGAAGCCAGGTGGATGTAGAGCGCTCTCAGATGTGCTCTCCACCTAGCTGCTTTGAAGCTTTTTCTGCTCAGCTTCTCAGCAGAGCTCACCGCCTTCTCCTCGTCACACGTTTGCTCCCTTGCCCACTGAAGTCCACATGTCACCAAGCCAGGAAGGCTGTGTTTGCACAGCCCACTGTGACCTCTGAGCTGTCCAGGCCCAACATCAGTCTTGGTCAGTGTGCTTCTTGGGGGCTCTGGGCCTGGGGGCCAGCACTACTCCAGGCTGTCCTCTGCGGATCTCCGTCTGGTCCACTCGGGCTATTGTAACACCACCGTGGCCTGGGGGCTTAGACCACAGACATTCATTTCTCACAGTCCTGGAGGCCGAGAAGTCCAAGATCGAGGTCCTGCCGTCTGGAGATCTGGATTTCGTGCCTGTCTCCCTCAGTCTAACCTCCCACTGCCCCCAACCTGGAGGACAAACGCAGTCAGTGAGAGGCTCAGGCCAGAGTGGGCAGGGAGCTGACGTGTTCCTGCTGCACCGGCGGGACTAGGTGGGACGGGTGGAGGAGGCACCACGAGTCAGACGTGTGTGTGCCTCCTCCGCTCACCTTCCGGTGGGAGCAGCCGGGAAACGGCACTCCTGACCGCCGGGCCTGGGAACCCGGGCTGACGGGGCAGCTGTGCTCTCGGGGGAGCCCCATCAGAGTAACAGAAGGGCAGACTGTGGGTGGAAATGGACCATCTCAGCTGACGGCTTGGGCTGGACTTGTTGATGAGGTTGGCAGTAAGTTTAAGATAGGGTATTTATGTTTACCTCAAATGAGTGCTTTCCGTAATAAAGTTCAAAGTCAGACTCCCCTCATCACCCAAGTGAGCGTTTTTGTATACTTATCCAAAATTCCCTGAAAATAAATGTTGTCTCTGCAGTGTCCGCTCACACAGACGTCCACACAACATGCAGACACGCACAGGGCCAGGTGAATAACTGTAAGGCAGTCACTCAGGAGGAAGAGAAAAAGCTAGTTAGTTGAAATGATAACATTGCCTATGTTGATGTCACGAATTCCAGTAACAGCCTTTTTTCATGTTTTTTTATGACCACAAACATTCCACTTCTTCCTAGTGGATTTTTAATTTTTAAAAAGTGTTTGCAAGAAATTGTTATGTGGAAACTCTTTAGCACACTTTATATGGAGAGGTGGCCCCATTTTCACAGTCATATCTATCTCCTGGAGATTATGCTTCAGAGTAAAATTTGTAATCAGTTTCTCTCCCTGCATCTCTCAAGCCAGGGTTCCCCTCGTGAAATTTCCTTCTTGGAAAAAAAGCAAAGTTCTTTGGCAAATACTTTTGCCATCTGACAATGTAATGATAAAACGTGTTGGAAGGATAGAAAAAATGTTTAAATCATCACAATTTCCCTCTGCATCAAAGTTTCTGGTTTGGTTTCTGACTCCCTCCAAGGTAATAGGCTCCACTGACTGTTTTCCTCATCGTCTTTCAGCCTTAAGGGATTCCGGCGAGCAGTTTTCCATTCCATGATCTGGAAACCCTTTGTCCTGGCTCTCCAACTCTTGGCAAGTGTGCTAATGCAGACCACACAGGAATAAGCTGCCTCAGGTGGTAATTCACGGCTTGGACCAGTTCTTGGATGACTTCAACTGTCAGACTCATTAACTATTTATCAGGTTCACTCTGCTATCTTCTTCAAACCTTTCACTGAAGTTAGCAACTGCTATCTGATTCCACTGTCCGTCTCCATCTGCTTATCACTCTGTTCGTGTTTCTCAGCATCTGTCACAGGGCACCTGCCCCAGGGCACCAGGCACTTGGTCACTGGTCCGAACGTTAACAATGGCTCAGCTCCCTTGCCACCAGGCATTCTTCGCTTCACCTTGGAGTAAGCTCCCTGTCATTGGTGGTAGGTCATTCAGCTCCAAAACTGTCTCCCAGCATCTGTCCTCTTGTACCACTGCAGCATGAACTGGGCAGACAGGGCTCCCGGGTGACTCTGAGATGGCAATGACCACTCTGGAGCTTCATTTTGGGGTGCTCTGGGGGCAGCACTGTGGAAAGAACAAGACAGGATTGTGCAAAGGAAGAACCTGAGCTCGGACACAGTCTCGACAGGGTTCTCAACTGACTTGCAGAAAACACTGAGGCTGGAGTGACGCTTCGCAGGGCCCTTCATTTGGGACCCTCACTCCCTCCTGGATCCATCGATGGCTGGGAGGTGCCCCATGGAGAAGGGGTGACCTTGGGCAGACCAAGCAAATCCTGACCAGAGCTGATGGCTGTGGCTCCTTGCTGACAGCGCTTCCAGCAGCTGGAAGAATCTGGAAAGGAGATCTGAGTTGGTCATCAGACCAGACGTTACTTGGGCCAATAAAGAAGCCAAACCCAAAGGAATGCACGCTGTTCCATCCCACAAAGTTCAAAGCCAGGCGAAGGGTCAGGGAGCAGTTCCATTTGGGGAGCAGGCAAGCGTGCTGGTGGGGTGAGGGCCTGAGCACTCTAGGATGCGGGCGCATGTCTGACTTTTCACCTGGGTGGTGTTTGCTTTGTGTTTGTTCGTTCGACTGCACGTCTATATTTTGTACACTTTCCCTGTATGTGTTATTCTTTGGAAAATGTTAAATAATTTGGGAGAGTACGAGTGTCTGCGAGCGCAGGAAGCACCGTCGTCTGAACCCTTGCTTACCTCTTGTGGATACTGACACAGCCTGGAATTTCCTGGTTTGCTCACTGAGGAACATTTCACCCAGGTGCAGTCCATCTGCTTTCCTTTTCCAGTCATTGAATTTGGAAGATTCAGATACTGACTTGGACTCCTTTCCTTGATTTTATTTTATTTTTTCTGGTTGAAATGAGTAAAGCAATGTGTTTTTTTAGAATGGAAAGTTTTGACTAACTAAAGCCAAAATTACTTCTTTCAAATCACAGTGCAAGTTTCCTGCATTTTGTATCATACTTACTATTAAAGTTAGGGTATGTGTCTACTTAGGGTAATTTTGCTTTTAAGATGAATCAAGATAATGGCTTGTTTCTAATGTTTTAAAAAACTCTTCACAGCAAGAAGGAACTTTGCTGATTTTAGAACACAAGCAGTGAGGGCAGAACAATAGAAATCAGTCAGTTCAGTAACCCTAAGACAAAGCTTCTACTGCAAGGGAAGTCAAGTCCACGCCGAGTGTTCCCAGACGTGCCACAGGCACTAGCGCGCCGTACCTTCTGAGGACGCCATCGTGAGGACTCCGTCTCTTTCCCCAGGTAGGCAGAGGACCTTGCGGGGAGGCCTGTGAAGCCTGTTCTCACCTTCAAGGTGAGACCTCACGTCAGACGGTCAGGGACCCAGACCCTTCATTCCACATTTAGGAAAAATGCTTTAAAAGCAAGTGACCTTGGTAAAGCTAACACCTCAGCTGCCGTTTCGCATAGCTTGAGAACACAGCTGAAACTGTGCGTGTGGTGGTACTTTTCAGATTTATTAAAAAGAATAAAAGATGGTAGACACCAGTAGAAGACACAGATGAAATACAGATGTCCAGATCTTGACAGCAAAATGTTTGTTGAATGAGCCCACAAGTGCTGATATCAGAAACCCCAGATACCTTAAAGAAATTGGAAACACATCACAGAATGGGAGCAGATATGTGGAACACATAATTAAGATAGGATTTTTACCTATAAAGCAAAGAATTGTTATTAATCAATAAGAAAAGGACTAATAAAAACACTTAAGATGTCCAAAAGCAGTGGCACGTACTTCACAGAGAAGGACACACATGGTTAGCAGACATATGAAGAGGCCTCCGTGTCACCAGTGATCGGGAAAATGCAAATCGCGATCACGAGGAGATGCCAGTCTCCTCCCCTTCAAGCCCAAAACGTGAAGGGCTGATGGTGCCATGCTGGTGGCAGGAAAATGCGCAGCTCAGCAGGGCTGTGCCCACGGCTGCACCCATGGCTGGTGCGGGTGCAGGCAGGACTCTGGCTTTGGAGGCAGCTTGTCCGTTGGTTGGAACATTAGTGGTTCCTTGCACGTGCACACAAGACATGCGTAGGAATGCTTCACGTGATAGCAAAAATCTGGAAACAGCCCAGTGACTGCCAACAGGAAAAGGATAAATTGTCACATGTTCAAACAATGAATTATTTTTGTACCTCAAATTAGGAACCATAGCTACATGCAACCAGAGGTATGAATTTTAGCAATCTGATTTTGAGTGCTAAATGAAAATCCCCGAGGGATAAAAAAAATCACTAAAAATGCAGCCACATGATTTTCAGGAACGTGTGTATGGGACAGAAATACATGGACAGAAAGGCACGAGACACAAGTCAGCAGCAGTTAAAGAGCGGAGTGGATGGGAGCTGCTAAGACAGGGGGCTTTTACAAAGTCCTAGCTTTTATTCTGGGTAGTGCTTTTACAGGTGTTTGCTAAACTGTAAGGTAAATTAGTTGTTAAAAGGAGGCTTTGCATAAACAACTAATGAGAGTGTGTTAGAAACTGGTTTCAATTAGAAGAAAATAAATAGGAAAAAATCGGCATGTGATTGAAGTCCTCAAGCAGCGGAAAGTCCATCAAAAAGTGGGAAAACAGTGAAAAACAGAAACGTGTAGGAGGGAGAGTCTGAGGTGAGTATAAACTTGGCTCTATTGTTTCACTGAAGACCAGCCTGCCGAGGATGCTCGCGCTGGTCAAATTCCAGGGAAGCTGTTTCCCTGAACAACTTCGTCTCCTCCTGGGGGGACTTGAGGCTGCAGCCTCCACCCGCGAGGCTGTGTGCTCTCTTCCTCCTGGCCAGGGGTGGGGGAGGCCACAGAGTCCTCCCAGAGCTTGAGAGCTTGCATCTTGGCTGCTTGCCCGAGATGTACTTTAAAGGGACAAGGAAATGGTATTTTCACAACTGTTTCCTGGAAACTTTTATGAGGCAATAAATCAGCAGGAAAGGTCACCGGCCTGCTCTTTCATACTCCTTCTGTAATGAACATGCGTCTCCATTAATATTTCCTGCGAAATTTTTAGCCTAAACATGATTCTATCAATTATCTTACAGAGCAATGAGCTGTGTCACTAACAATTGTTGTCCCAGTATTAATTTTTTCTGCTTGGCTTTTAAGTTTATAAAACCTGTATCATCTTATTTGGAAAAACAAATCCTATGAAATAGGGCCTGAAAAAATAATTTCCATTTAACAGACGAAACAACTAAATTTAGAGCAGTTTAATGCATGGGCCCAGGCTGTGACTCTCAGCCTCCTCGCTCTGGTGTTTTCTTCACAGCGCTAATGCAAACAGTGAGCCTCTCGTCTGCCGACCCCTGTCTCCATGCAGAAATGTCAGTGCCACTGGGATCTCTCTTGTCCTGGCCTGGCAGGCAGTCGGTGCTCAGCTGGTTGGTTGAAGACTGGCAGGCGCTTCCCTCCCACAAGGGAACGAGGAGGCTGAGCAGGGCTGTCTACGTCCTTCTGGCTCTCGGACTTAAAATGCACCAGGGATGACCATGCAGTCCAACAAGCAAACGCTTCCCATTACTGTAAAAGTGAATTGCAAAATTGTATGTATATTATGATTACTTTTTTTGCACAAAACATACATATAAAAAAGAATGTAAGGAAATTTATACAAATGGTTTTGTTAGCCATGCCCAGTGGTGAGATTAGGGGTAAGAATTTCCCCCTTTACTTTTACCAGCTACCTTAATTGAGGCAGCAGTGTGCTGAGTCCCTGTCAAGTTTGCTAAGGTGATGCAATGCTGTCTGGCCTGTTTCTCCTCCCTCTGGGGAGGTGTGGGCTTGGCTGAGGCTGGACGCCTGGAACCAGCCCCTCGGCCCCAGCCCTGCCTTGCCGACTCTGTGAGCTGGCGTGTCCTGCCCTGTCCTTGGTCACCTTCCCTGGCCATCCTGCAGTCCATCCTGGTCCTTCATAACTCGGCTCCCGGGACCTCTCCAGGAAAAGCCTCCTGCCTTCAGGGTGAAATCAAGGTCGTCTCAGTGTTACTGTTACAGCTTGTAGGGGCCTGTTTGCCTGTTTGCTCCCCCAGGGACAGAATGAGAGAACTGTTTGTCCTAGAATCCCGGTCCCAGCACAGAAGCCCAGCGTGTGGGCGCTGGATATGTGGACCCACAGAGAAGGGACACGTCCTGGGTGCCTGAGCTCTTGCCGCGTATTTCAGGACAAGTCATGGACCCGCTGGGGGACATACTCCCTCACCTGCAGTCGAGAACGCTGGACTCTGACGCACGAGGTAGACTTTTATCCTTTCTTCTCCTTCCCTCCTGTCCCTCCCTCCTTCCTTCATCAGTTATTGCAGCTTCTGCCATCTGGGTGCCAGGGAAGGAGCGGCCCCGGGCACTTGTCCCACGTGATCTGGAGCTGAGAGTCTGCTGGCCTTGCCCGCAGCTCCTTCACCTACTCTCAGGGCTTACTGCCTCGGAGCCCCTAAAATGTTGTCGATATAAGCCATTTATTATTTGTCATTTAGGCCTAAGAGACAGTGGACCTCTTGCTTTGTGTGGGGGGTGGGGGCCGCCTAGTTCTGGGTCCACTTGGAGCAGGGTTGAGTCTGGGGACCGTGGTCCTCGAGGCATCAGGCTGGGACCAGGCTGGGTCTCCAGGGAAGGAACCCCGTGCTGTCCTCCTGGGGCCCCTGCGTCTGTTTCCAGGGGAGGGACTGTTTTCCCAGCGAGCGGCTAAGGGTCCTGGCAATGGGGTGTGTCTGTCATCCCCTCCTCGTGTAAAACGAGAGGCCTGGCCTGTCTGCCCTACGTGTGTACTTCTGTCGGCAATTTCACTCGAAAACCCTGTGTGCATGAAACTCCTTTTCAAAGAGACCTTTTCAGGGTCCACCACAAGGGAGCCCCGAGGGGGTCCACACAAGAGGGCCGTGTCCGCCCTGGATGGGGAGGGCAGAATCAGAGACAAGCCTTCAGAAACCGTATAGCAATGCAGCCCCTCCCCACCACCCCGGGTGCCATCAGGGCCGCTGCCGTGGTGGCCAGGCAGACACTGGCCTGGGGATGCAGGTCCACACCGCCCCCTGTGGCATCTCAGATGAGTGTCGACCCCGAAGAGAGTGACTCTGCTTTCCTGGAGTGCGCAGCTGGTGCTGACTGCTGGTGCTCCATTCTGTACAAAGTTAGAAGGAATGTTCTAGGCCTGCTGAAGTGATTTAACATTTCCTATGCCACCAACAGCCCTCTGTCAGGTGGTTTCTCTAAGCTTCTGAAGACTGGAGGTGGCAGCAGCTGGGTGTTCATTACCCGTCACGTGCGTCCTGCCATCTCTCCCACTTAGGCGAGATGGACAAGGCAAGCAGCTCTTGTCACGTCAGAGGCTCTACATGCTGGCATCCACAGTGTCCTTTCAGAGCATGCATGCAGGCATTGCCTTTCCATAAGTTTTTGTTTACTTATGACTGCCAAACAGCAAAGAGTCACACGTTTACAGGCATGTGCACTTCCCAGTGAACTGCTTGTGTGTTTTTGGTAATCTGTCCACACTGTACTTGCTCTGATTTACTGAAATGTGATTTTGTCTTTTAAATCTAATAAAAACCTGGACTCACTTTGGTACATCTTTTAAAATTTTTTTTCTAGAAATTCTTTTCTATTGTCTTTTGTAAACTTACTGGTCTGTAATGGCTTGGAGATTATGAACACAATCAAGTCTTCTCCGGAGATGGTTGGGAGGCCTCCACTGTGAGCTCTGAGCCCCAGGCCAACAGTCCCCAAGAGGCGAGCAGGTCCACAGTCAGGGCTCTCAACGTAAGACTTACAAACTTGGAAAATACCCTTCAGTGCCAGTGAGGGAGCCAGGCCTGGTATCTAGTAGTTTAGTCATAAAACGATGAAGGACATTCCAGTTTATCAGAGCCCAACAGTTCAGGACTTTATAGGAATGGGGCTTTAGTTTACTTCTGAGAGAGAAGCAGATGGCTGACTTCACTTAGAATGACGATCTCCGGCTCCATCCATGTTGCTACAAATGGCATTATTTTATTCTTCTTTATGGCTGAGTAGTATTCCACTGTATAAATACCATAGCCTCCTTACCTGTTGACAGACATTTAAGTTGCTTCCATGTCTTGGCTATTGTGAATAGCCCCATGTGCATACATCTTCTCAAATTAGAATTCCCTCTGGATATATGCCCAGGAGTGGGATTGTTGGATCATATAGTAAGCCTCTTTTTAGTTTTTTGAGGAATCTCCATACTGTTTTCCATAACAGCTGCACCAAACTCCATCCCCACCAGCAGTGCCGGAGGGCTCCCTTTCCTCCACACCCTCTCCAGCATTTGTCATTTGTGGGCTTTTGAATGATGGCCATTCTGGCTGGTGTGAGGAGGTACCTCACTGTAGTTTTGAGTTGCATGCCTCTGATAATTAGTTACATTGAGCTTTTTTTTCACATGCCTTTGGCCATCTGTATATCTTCATTGGAGAATTGCTCATTTATGTCTTCTGCCCATTTTGGATTGTTTTTGTTTTTGTTTTTTTATTAAGTTGTGTGAGTTGTTTATATATTCTGGAAATTAAGCCTTTGTCAGTCTCATCTTTTGCAAACATTTTCTCCCATTCAGTAGGTTGTCTTTTTGTTTTGTTTATGGTTTCCTTTGCTGTACAAAAGCTTATAAGCGTTTATTTATTTTTGCTTTGATTTCTGTTGCCTGAGTAGACTGCCCTAGGAGAGCACTGCTGAGATTTATGTCAGGTAATGTTTTGCCTGTGTTCTCTTCTAAGAGGTTTATAGTGTCTTGTCTTATGTTTAAGTCTTTAAGCCATTTGTGTACTTACGGTGAAAAAGAATATGAAAACAAATATATGTATGTTCATGTATGACTGAGGCATTATGCTGTACATCAGAAATTGACACAACATTGTAAACTGACTATGCTTCAATAAAAAAAATATATATATATATATATACAAAAAAAGAGAAGCAGATGATGTGAAAATAAAGTTGCAGAGAATTATTGGAGTCATAGGAAGAAGGGCTTCAAGCTTGGCAACTCCTGGGGATCAGTGCAGGTTCAGCCTTATCTCCCACTTCTTGCAGATGGACGGTGAGGGCTGACGTCCTGGAAAAGCCCCACATCACAGCGAGATGCTGTCTCATCTTCTGACCTGTACAGAGAGTCAAGTGTGGTGAGCCCGTTTCAGAGATTTCCAGCAGTGAGCAGTGACCCAGAAAGGGCTCTGGGGGTCACGGTGTCATCTCAGCTCCCAGCAGTGGGGTGTGCCTGTGTGGGTGCCCCCAGGGTTCTCTCCACACCCCGAGTTCACAACCTAATGAGTCTGTTTGATCCTCAGTCTTTTGGCAAAAGTTAAGTGACCACTTGGTGTGAGGCCCTCTGCAGCACAGTGGAGACACAGTTGAGGTGAGGTCCCCATGCCTGGTGAGAGGCCGAGAATGGAAAGCTCCATCAGCAGCCCTCTGTCCACTAGCACGACCAGAAAACTTAAACACAGAAGTGCATTCACTTGTCTGTGTTTTGATGCCAGTCTATAGCCACGCATTCTGAGTCCACTGTGCTTGTCCAGAACAGGCAAATCCATAGAGACAGAAGGTTGGATAGTGGTTTCCAGGAACTGGAGGGAGGAGAAGTGGGGAGTGAGTGTTAATGGGTTAGGAATTTCTTTGGAAGCTGATGAAAGTCTGCCGAAATTAGATAGTGCTGGTGGCTGCAAAACTGTGTGAATATACAAAAACCCACTGAATTGTACACTTTGAAATTGTGAGTTTTAGATTTTGAGAACAGAATTGGGTCTAGAAAGAATATCTGACCTGAAATCCTATAATTCAAAGAGGACACAAATAATGTCTTTCTTTATAAACTCTTAAGAAAACAGTAACCATTTATTTGCCTAAGTCCTTACCTGCAACCTCATCTGTACAGAACACAGCTGAGAAGCAAGTGAAAAAGGACCAAACAGCAAAATTCAGTTCCTGCACGCAAGCTCATACACTTCATTCATCAAGTCTGCTTTGAGCCCTCTTCACTCATAGCCCATTCACTGTCACGTCACATAAAATTTAATACATTTGGCTGTCTTGTTTTCCATTTTAGGATAAATAAATAAATAACATTTAAGGGTAAATACATAAATAAAAAATTTTAGAGAATGTTTCTATATGATAATTACTTCTCAATAAAAAAGAATGTTGCAAATTTATCTTCTGCAATGACTGTTAATTTAATGACATAAAATTTACAGCCCCATTGATAGTGCAGTAGAGCACCTGTTTCGCTGGGTTACTGTCAGCTCCGGGTGCTGTCCTGTTCTTTAGTCTCTGCCAACCTAAAAGTTACTTTAAAATCATTAAACTTAAATGCCACTTATTTTATTGAAATAAAGTAGCACATTTTTCATGTTCACAAGTCATTGTTTCTTTTCCTAAGTGTTCATTCTAGTCTGCTGCTGTTACTATGTTGGTCATCACATTACTCATTCTTACTCTTTGTAAAGATTCTTCATAAATGAATAATTTTAGCTTTTTGACTGTCATATAGGTTGCACTTTTTCTCATATTTGTCTCATATCCAGTACTAATCACTAATTTTTTTGTCATATTTATTAATTTTTTTCCATTATAATTTATAGTTTTGGTATAATATTTAGACCTCCCACTTTCAAAGACTGTAAAACATTCTGCTCTATTTTCTTCTCATAGCTTTATGAATTTAAGAATTTTATGATTTTGAAATAACTATATAACTCTGAGGCTTGGTAGTGGGGGGAGAAATTGTAGATATTTGGCAACTTTGTCCCACTAATTCTCATGATACCCAATATGCAATTTTAGTTTGAAGCCTGACATTTTACTACTGCATAGCAATCAGCACCTGTTATTTTTTAAGCAAGGAAATTTCCTATCAAAGAGAAGTTGTCGTGGTTACTACGAGGCTACCTCTTATAAGCCTTAACAGTTTTAGCCCATATTCAAATACGTAGCGAATTACTGTTTACGCTTGACAGTGGCCAATGTCAAGAATCTAAGCGAGACCATGGAGATTTGAGAAGCACACTTAATACACAGAATCATAAGTAAATGACATAATATAGAAGTTTGCAGTTTTCTTAAGGAGTTGAAAATAACTTGAATTATATCAACTTGTATTATAATCATCACCGATTCCCTGTCCATACTAAAGGGGGGAAATTATAAAATCAATTTCTCTTTGCCGTTGGGTACCTAAGTGACATAATGAATGAGTTTTCTCTTTGTTGTAACACATGTTAAAATCTATTAATGTAAAAAGAAAATATTACATTAAAAATACAACTTTAGAGTTCATTTAGTTTTCACAAATACCCACTTATGAGCTTTAATCTTTATATTCTGAACATTAAAATTATATATTTGGTAGAACTGTAATAAAATCCACCTAGGATTCAGTCTTTACTTCCACTTTTTTTCCTGTTAAAAAAATGGGAATACTCTCTACATTGTTAGCTTCAAAATGCTAATGTACCATGAATAGCCATAATTTCCTTGTAAGAAATAAAATAGCCACAAATCTATCCATATCTTTTTTGAAATTACATTTTCAATCTTTAAAATCTCCTAATAGTAAGAAATATTATAGATTTACTATGTTTGTGTGCAGAAAATATTTTCCTTAAAACTGCCTTTTTTGAATTTCAATAGCTTCATCTTCTTTCTGTAAATATTTATTTCTGGAAAGAAAACATTAAGTCAGAATCCAAGTTGGCTTTCTTTCAGAACTTTGTAAGTTATCAATGCTATGTTTGCTGCGTATAGCTTAGTGGCAATGCTCATCTGGGCATCTCAAAGGATTTAAACGTTTCTACTTATATTTTCTCTCAGTGGTTATTAATCAATCATCTGATTGTAAGAGATTTATTCATTAAAGAAACATTTATAGTGTCAGGCACTGTGATAGACCTAAAACACAAAGATGTACACAGTCTTGCGCTCAATGAACTACCACAGGCTGGCAGCAGGTACACACTTGTACAAGGAACAGTTCTGGTCACTGCATCAAATAGCTTACACTCTAGAGAAAAAACACTAAGGCACCTGCACCAGCCAGGGTTTCCTAGGGTAGCAAAATCAACAGGCTAGGTAGGTGATAGCTAGATAGTTAGACAGGTTGGTAGGTAACTACATTTAGCAGAGGGCTCACAAGATTGTAGGGCCGGCAGGTCTGAATCCTGCAGGTCCAGAAGCAGACAGCAGACCCAGGGAAGAGCTGATGCTGCAGCTGGAGACCCTAGTCCGTCCAGAGGCAGAGCTCCTTCTTCTTCAGGGGACTTCAGTATTTCTTTTAAGGCTTTCAACTGGTTGGGTGAGAACCACCCACACTCTGTAGGACAATCTACTTTACTTAAAGTCAACTGATTTAAATGTTAATCTCATCCAAAAATACCTTCAGAGCAACATCTAGGCTGATGTTTGGCCAAACATGCGGGAAGTGTGGCCGAGCCAAGCTGACACGTAAAATTAATTGGCACACCTGAGGAGTAATGATACCACAGTGTGTAAACAATCATTTCAGCCCATACGTGTAACAGAACATTAGGGTCAGAAGATCAGTGAAATCAGAGTAACCAGAAAACACAATATTTAAACTAGAATGTGTGTAAGAGAGGGGTATGAAGGGAGGGCATGAAAAAGAATCTCAAGAGAGAAACTGAGGGGGAAGATGTTTGCAACTCAAAAAACCCACAGTTTAGTTCTAAATCTGAAACTGATTTGAAACAATGGCTGTGGACATGCCTTGAAGGGAGAGGGCACGTAGGACCATATAAAGGATGGAGAACCACGTACAAAAGGCAACGTTCTCACGGCTTCCACTCATCCAAGTTGTAAAACGCGGTGACCACGTTCAGGCGTGCTGACCGAGGGCTGCTCGTGAGCCGACCAGTATGTCTTGTATTTCTCCTCCCAGGTTAGGGTTTTATGCTTAACAAAAATCAGTAGTGCTTGTCCTTAAACCCATTTGTGCCAACCGTGCTTATTATAATTACATAATTTAACTAAAGATTAAGATGATTAAATGTGAGTACACAAAGAATGAGGAGTGTTTCTAGGAAAATCAGATTGAAAATACTTGATAAGAAAAACTTGGTAAGAGTGAGTCATTAAAATATGCTACCAAGTTATGTGTGGGGGAGAAAACTGGAATTGATTGGGAAAATAGTGTAAAATTTGAGGAGTCTGGATCAGATTACTCCACAAATGCCTTTAATCGTGTGTTTTTTTTTTTAATAGGAGTACTGCGGATTGAACCCAGGACCTCATGCACCCTCTGCCTCTGAGACACGCCCCCCCCCAATGCCTTTAACTTCTTGAACTAGTTTTAAAATTCCAAAACCTGGAATAGCAGATGCCATATTATGGGTGTGGTTTATGGAAGAAAGATAACATAGGAACAGAAAGAAGATACTAATTGTTTAAAATAAAAAGTCCTCCATCACGGGCCTGAAGACTGTTCAAGCCAGAAAAAAACTTCTACTCATGCGACTCAGGCATGTGCGACAGCCAGCAGAAAACTGTGGCTCAAAATAGCATCCATCTTACTTGTTGGCGAGTCTGTGGCCCCACGTTTAAAGCTGTGGTTCACGGGGTCCCTCATGTGGCTGGGCCCCCTGGGGACTCCCCTGGAGCCTGTGGTCTCAGACGGTCTCGGCCACATTCATGGCACCGATGTTGGCTGTCGGTTGGCCAGCCCTCCTCGTGGCCCAGCGTCCTCAAGGGGCTGGCCTGGGTTTCCTCGCGCACCGGCTTCAGGGCGGTACCCAGGGGAGCAAGAACAGAAACTGCGTAGCCGGGACTTAGAACTCCACAACATCACACCTGCTGAATTCCATCATCACTGCAAGTCAGAAGACCCCGTCAGATTCAAGGTGGTGAGGACAAACCTGAGATTGTGCTGAGAGGAGCAGCAACGTCGTGTTGCAAAAGGGTGGGCACTCCGGGACGGGGGTTTGCCAACCTTTCCCTGCCGTCCACAACAGCACGAATGTGTTTTTTAAATGATTCCTTGCTTTAATCAATTTTTACGTAATGAGCCAATTACTAGTCCCTACCATATCTGATAAAGGAATTTCTACCTTGAGCTTCGAGGAGCATCTGGGTTAAGGGTTGGAAGGAGGAGGTGAAACTAGCAAAGAAGCAGAGGACTGATTGAAGAGGAAACAGGAAACCTTTCTAGTAGTGGTTCTTGAATTTGGCTGCATATTAGAATCACCAGGAGAGCTTTTAAAGTGCCAATGCCTGGTTTCCTCTCCCAGAGATTCTAATCTTACTGACCTGAGGCGCAGCCTGGACATCTGATGCTTTTTAACCACCTACCTGATTCTGAAGTCCAGCCAGGCTCCAGAACCACTGCTTTGTAACACAGACAAGGAGCGGTGAGGAAACCCTTTCAAACAGAAATGTATGAAGAACGGGAAATTCTTTGTATATCATTTTAAGGTATACGTGCTGAGCATTTATGTAGTTTTTTAAATTCCAGAGCATTCATTATTTCATTGTAATTTGTCTGAAAATCTGTATGTTGTGAGGAATTCTCCTTCCTTATGACGCCTCTTCACAGGTCACTGTGTTTTAGTACTGTCTGAATACATGCCATTTAGTTGTAGGAAAATAATAACCTGATCCCTAGGTTATCATTTTCATTTTCATTTTTTTTTCATTTTACACACAGAAAAGTTGACACTTCACAGTGTGCACAGCCTGCCCACGGTCACTCACCAGGGCTAAAACTCTGATCTCCGGATTCCTGGCCCAGCTCCCCTACCAGCCCATCCCAACGACCCTGTGCAGGTCCTACCCAGCTGAAGGAAAAGGACCGCTTGACCAGCGCCATTTAAACAGATGTTCCCTGAGAAAACACCGTCCATTTCAACCCTCACTTTGGAACTTGGGGTCACTCGCATGGAGTCTTTATTCTGCCCACGAATATATGAGATTTTAGCAGTCATTTCATTATTGCCACACAATGAACTTAATAGCCTTCATTATTTAGAAATAAGTTGCATAGAAACAATCACAAAACTTACTATAAACGGTGTCTTGTTATGAAAGTAACTTCCCAAAGGCCTCAACTGATACCAATCCTATCCTGTTTTACGCAATTAAATGTAAGAATTTTATCTCTTTCAAAATATTCTGTGACATACCCTGAGCCTTCCCCAGTTACTCCAAGTTTAACATGTGATCTCCCATCCAGGGAATTCTTCAAATACCCGAGTATCACAGTGTCATTGAGAAAAGAAACACCCCCTCGCATCTGCGCTGTCTGCGAAGTGAGCGCTTTTCTTCCTGCTGCACCACGAATAGCTCCTGGCGCCCAAATCAAAAACACTTCTGAGTGGTTTTAGAAGAATTGCTAAGCCATTGTGCCAGGAAGGCTATAAGAGACATTAAGGATCACACATAATTTCATGAAAAGTTATTTGCTACTAAGTGCTCACAAAGCTGTATTTTAATATAAATACCATTTACAATTCTCAGGGGCTTAACTTGCAAAACAATAACTTTGTAATCTTTGTCAGTTCTGTGGTTAAGAAACCGTCCAGCTTCGAGTTTTCTGTTTCTTGAGATAGAGTAGATGAACCCTCTTACGAATCAGACCCTGAGGCATCCCGTTACCACGCAGGGTGATGTTCTTACCACGCAGGGTGATGTTCTTACAAACCCAGTCCATAGCACCCTGTTACCATGGTGACAGCTGTCTCATTCAAGAGTGTCCACAGGTGTCCAGTGGAGCCTAAGTTCACGGGCATTGATGTTCCCGAGTGGATGGAAACTGGCTTCCTCCAGACAGTTGTACAGTGTTCTCTCCCGTTAAAAAGCCCCGCTAATTTATATTGTTTGGGCATGCCCAGTGGCCTAGACAAAGCAAACGGAATAAACTCCTTTAACTTAGCCAAATTTAGAAGAAATGCTCATTCAGAGAAATCACTCATGTCAAAATTAAACTAGTTTCCAAGATCTTTCATTTTGATAATGCAGCCAAACTCACTGGAGGCGTCTACACACGGGGGAAAGGGAAACACAGACGCTCCCTACAGGACCCCATCTGTGTTCAGCAGTCCTGTGGGGGGACCACAGGTACTTCCCAAGAGGAGACCTCTGCAGAGCCGCAGCTGGACTGTGGCAGACATTGCTCAGGGGAAAGAGAGCGGTGTAGCCTGTTCCAAAGGCTGCCTTTGAAATGCGCCTTTTCTGTTCCAAGTCCCGTCTCTGGGGCAGAGGGAGAGAGGCTGCCCATCCCCATCCGCCTCCTCCATGTCTCCTCTTTAATCCCTCTGCCAGGGCTCTTCCGAGCTCACAGTGTCCGTCTCAAACAGGTACACGAGGGCAAGGGTGATGCTGGCTCCAGATCTGAACAAGTCCCAACACGGTCCCAGTGACTTTTAAACAATTCTGCCTGCGTCTCTACTTTTCATTTCTGCTATTAACATATTACGCTGAGCTGTGAGCACGCCTTGTGTGAAGTGGGCTCTGCAAAACCTTTGACGGTTTTTGAAAACTGTAAATTTGGTTAATGCCCTGACTTATAAACAAACATTTTTCTAAAGTTTTGTTTTTAAACGGTGGTTATTGCAGTGTTAAGTTGTGCAATTCTGTGTAGCTGTGTTGATGGATATGTCTTTCTGCTCTAAGATCGTCCATTCTCAGGCCAAAGCTTCATCCAAAGCAAGGCCTGGTCTGACTGCCATTTCACTGGGACCGCAAGTGGTAATGTCATCCAAGGAACAAATATTTTTCAACCCTGAAAGCCAAAGTTAAACTGGTCAAAAGAAAAGACTTGAAGGGCCTTTAATTTTTTTTAGGGGATTTTTTTATATTTTGGAAATTCCTCCCTGGTATTTACGTAAGCATTAAGGCAAATTGAGAATTAGAAATTAAATTTCAAAATGCACAATGGATTATGATTTGTAAGTAACTAGTAAGAAAAATTCAAGTATAGTAAACTAGCATTTTCACATTCACTGGAGTATGCATTGCTGATCTAGGAAATGCTGAAACTGGAAAACTTATACCTAGTTTATCTACATTATTCATAAACATGGTATTTATGATTTATATGTTTATGTGCAAATGGAAGATTGGCAGTGTTATCCTTCTTTTGTTAATTATTTCATTATTAGCATACAAAGAACAGGTGAATGCTATGTTTGATAAAATCTCAAACACTATAAAGGCAAATCTCCCTCGATGAGGAAACTTTTTTTGATGATAGTGAACTTTCCACTCTTTGGACCTTTCTTCTCGTTAGTTATGCGTTCTCCCTCCTTCAGGGTCCAGGCACTGATGTACTTTGGGGTGTGAGTTTAGGTGTTCACAGCGGCTGCGGGTGACTTTGGGAGGATCAGGAACCCACAGTCCGCATTTCTTTGTTGTGGAGTCTCGTGTTTCCTAGCAAGTCTGCTTCTTGCAGAGGGATTCTGCCGTGTCCATGGTGAAGTGTGTCCGTGGTGAGGGCACTGACTGACGTGTGTCTAGAAAACCATCCCCAGCCCTCCTCCAGATGTGTCTCCTACTAACGCACATTCTGAAATTACACTGTTGCAGGTGGTTGTGAATTCAGTCCTTTGAACGGTAAGATACTTTGTGTCCAGAAATTCCTATTTCCAATCCATGAACTGTAAGGAAGGATAATAAGCCACTTATAAAGTTCTATTTTAGTAGGTTTGTTGAAAGATAGCTGGGAAGCCAAGGAATGAGAGTGTGGGTCTCAGGAAAGTAGAAGCAGCCCAGAGAAGTTTCCTGTGCTTTGGTGTTACTTAAGAGTAACCCTGATTGTAAGATTTCATGAGAATCAGGTTGTAGAACCAAGTCACGATCATAACAGTGCCATCTTCCATCACTGTTTACAACCTGTGACCTCCACAGATCATCTCACTTCTGCTAGATTCTAGGGCAGCTCCCCGGCTGTCACATGATTCTCCTTTGTAACAGTCACCAGGAGCACCTTTCTGTTATGTATTGATCTCACTAATCACTTTAACTCTATTTGGTTGAGAAAGGTACCTGCACATTTGAGTGTAAATAGGGCTGATTTTGCCGGACCCTACCTTGACTCCCTCAGCACCATGGAGGCTCCATAAATGACTTTAGTGGCTGTTTGTAGAGGGGAACAGCCACCTATCTTGTGCCTGAGTACTAATGGCAGAAGTCAGATTACTCACCACGTGCATTGTCTGACTTAGTATCGGAAATTCCATTCCTTCTAGCCTCATTCTTTTGGGTCTTGAAAATTTCTAGATATTCATATTAAAATAAAATTGTTATCCTCAGGGTAAATCTTCAAGTCCTAAGGTGCCAGCACCCTAGTGACGGGAGGTGGTTCCCCCTGCAGGGGAAGTTGTGAATTCAGTCCTTCGAGCTGTAAGATACTTTGTGTTCAGTAAAACACAAAGTCTGTTCTGCCTCGTGCCGGGTGGACGTGTCCAGTCTCGGCTTGTACAGCACACGTCTCTCTGGAGCGCTGCTGTCTCGTGTGTGTACACATCAACAGGCCAATACCAGGAATTGGGGGCTTAAAAAGTAATTATGGATCCTTAATTGAGAACAAGTGCTAAAAAGTGGAAAGGTCACTGGCTGGGAAATTCACGTAGAGGTTCCCACCGCAGAGAAGCTGCAGGATTTGTCTTGTCTGAGTGTCAGTCTGAGCTGAACCATGACACAATCCTTCCCATTCTCTGACGTGATAAAAGAAGCAGATGATCTGGAACATCAGCAGTGCTTAGAGGCATCACCCACACACTAACGAGGTGATATCATCTCAGAACTGTTGCAGAGGGAAAAGAAGTCCAGTGATTTCACGGTGGCTGTGTCCAAGTTCATTGGAACAGCTGAGTCTTGCCAGGTATTAAGCAAGTGATTAATAAATAAAGCAGGTCTGACAGAGTCCAGGCTGTGACTGAGGAGCCGGTGATTTGGCAGAGAATCTGGTCTCCCATGATCACCTATGGATGTGACTTCTGAAGTCATCTTGGACAACACTTATGAGTTAAGCAGCTGTTTATCCCTAGTCTCAGCTGTGGTAAGTGCATGTGAGAGAGGGGTGGGGTGTGGGGGAATGAGCAGGTGGGAACCCCTGTGGTTCTGACAGTAAGTGAAAAAGGGAAAACACTGTCTTTCTCCTTGTTTTGAGGCCTGAATAAATCTGTCACACTCTGTTTAAAATTACCTTTTTAATTGATTGTACCTCCCAGTAAATCGTAAGCTTCATTTGTTCTGGTCAGTTCTGTGCTCCCCGAGCCCGCACAGATCCTGGAATATGACGGCTGCCCCACAGACAGTCCTTGAATGAGAAGTTGGACACAAAGCCCAGGGGAGAGTCTGGTATGGACACTGGGAGGGTCTAGTGTGGACAGGGGAGGGTCTGGTGTGGACAGGGGAGGGTCTAGTGTGGACAGGGGGAGGGTCTGGTGTGGACAGGCAGCATGATGGAGGAGAGAATTCTTTCATGTCTTCTCAGGTTCCCTTTCAGTTGAGTCTTTCCTGAAGAGGCACAGGGCTGGGGCAAATAACATTACGTATCCAACAAAAATAAGCAAGGAGATAACATGGGTCTGAGGGGATGGGAACGTGGGTGTGAGGGGGTGGGAACATGGGTGTGAGGGGGTGGGAACATGAGTGTGAGGGGGTGGGAACGTGGGTCTGCAAAGGTGGGAGCTTATCGTGAGCAAATCTTCTAGAGAACAAGGGTTGCAGGTTCTTTCCTCCCCAGACCCTCGACTCCTTAACTCACTGTCACAAGTGCACCCTCCCAGCCCTGGTTATGAGCCCTCTGCCCTCTTACTCACCCACAGTGTACTCATCCCTTCACCCCCAGACCACCCCAAGCCACCCAGGTTACAGGTCAATACGGTCATTTACACCGACAGTCTGAATCAGCAGGAATCTGAAGGAGGAGCTCTTTATCTAACTCAGGGAACCCAGAAAGCCTTTTTAGTCCAAACAAAATCTTCAAACATTTACTTAACCGTTTCTCTATTTTAGTTAATAAAGTATCTTTGAACTTAATTTGATTATTGAGAAAAATTAGTTTTACTCATTTAAGAGAATGCATACAATGTTTTTAGCATAAGGACATTTATACAAAGCACATACCTTGACTCAGAGTTTCTCAAACTATGTCCCACTTTGAAAACTGGCACAATTTATGAGCTCCCTTAGTGATGCTTTAAACTGCCAGATAAACAGCATAACTAAAACCAGATCAAAGCAGGAGGCAAATCCCCCCATTCCCTACCCACCTCAAACATCCTCGCCTGCTCCTTTGAGAAGTCTCTGCATTGTGTGATTTGACCTCCCTTGCAAACCTGTGGAGTCAGCTGAAGCTGTGTTATCAGCTCCATGTCTCCGAAGAAGAGCAAGAACACATTATTTGAGCTGATGAGGGACCCACCACCAGGGCACTGCAGGAGGATAGGACCTAGTTTACAAATTCCTGGTCCCATCTGCTGGGGTTTCTAATAACTGAAATTGAGTGCTATGGGGTTGAATGAATCTCCCCTACTAAAATTATGAGGTCAATATGAGATGTCTCTTGGAAACACCTTTTCACTTTTAAAATAAAAATTTCCTACACTGACTACTTTTTTCTTACATTCTTTATTTCTCACAAACAATTCAGATCAGTGAAGGAACATGAGTGTTTACATTTTCTACTTGGTATATTTAAGCAACATTCTTTTCAAAAGAAAAGAATTAATCCTTTGCGTGCATAGCCAGCAATCAAGTTAAGTCTAGGAGTCTGAAAATAAGTTACATTAAAGAAGTGGCTTTTTCTTCCCCCAAACAATGATTAGGAGGAAAATCTGTAAACAGGGTTTTTGAGCAGGTCAAGCAGCGGAGACTCACTGTGATGACCACACCCACGGAAGCTTCCCGAAACCCATTCCTCGGGCGTGTAGGAGCTGAATCGTTGTGCTTGGTCCTGAGAGGCAGCAAAGGTGGGGAGCTCCAAATCCAAAGGTGATCTCACAGGGCTCCACGGCCCCTGCTGAACAGCAGAGTCAGGTTCTTCGACTTCATGTGGGGCTCCTGTGCTCTGCTCCTGCTGAGTGTGGTCTGTCCTCGCTGGGGCTGCTGCAGGCTCCAGTTCTCACAGCTGAGTGCATCCCAATGCACAACCGCCGTGTGAGCCTTCTAGAGTTCCCTGTGACAAACGTGAATGTGCAGGGGGATGGGGGAGGGGAGGGAGAAGGAAAAGTGGGCAAAAGAGGAGGGTGGAAGTAGGTTGATGATAGAAAAAAATAGAGTTAAGAGTGGAACTAAACATTCCCACACCAACTTGGAAAAGTGTCAGAGCAGAGGAAATATCTCTTTCAGACTTTCTGCCACTGTGTTTAATTGCATAGTCTCTCAAAACCCAACTTCACAGAGAAACTAGCATTCTCATGACTTATTCCATCTTTCATATGAAGGAAGAGTAATGAACAATGTTGAATAATAACGCAACACTGACAGGTAACAGTTACTGAGCTCTTACTATGTGCTGGATACAAAGCCAGGCAGTTTCCCCGCATCACCTAGCTCATGTAATTCCTACAGTGATTACAAGCAGTGGGCATCATTGTCGCCACTTTAGAGACAGAGAATAAATAGCATCCCTGGAATTCAGGCCCTGGCTTGCCTGACTCCAAAGGTCACTGTTTTCTCTCTGCACTTACACTTCTCAAACTGTCGTGCTGGTGGCCAGGAGCAGACAGTGGTGTACAGGGGCCGTGCTGTACCATAGGGGCATCTTCCTGAAATGGCAGTTTTCCTTGAGGATTTGATGAAAAGGTTTTGAATTTGTGAACTCTTAAAAAGTTTTGTCAAACAAATTGCAAGCAAAATCACAAAAATTCTTGCTTTTACAAGTTGCTCAATCATATTTTATCTAGCAAGACTTAGAGAGTGGAAACTTTATGTGCAACAGTCATACAATTGGCTGTTTCAGGTTTTAGTGAATTCGGTGGTAGCTGTGTAAGAGCATGCTCCTGGGATGAGAAGGATTTGTCACAGGGTCAGTCCACTGAAATAAGTGAGCATAAACTAAAATCCTTGGCAAGTCTGGTCAGAATAAAATACCTGGGTTTTTTTTGTTTGTTTGTTTGTTTGTTTGTTTGTTTGTTTGTTTGTTTTTAAGCATCGAGTTTTCCCCTCGCAGAGGAGTGGGATTTTTTTCTTTTATCAAACATGAGCTCCCTACTAGAACATAATCTCCCTGAAAACAAAATTTTGTCTGTTTTGTTTCACTGCTCTATCCTTAGACCACTTCCCGCATGTGCCACATGTTCAACAGACACACATTTAACAAACTTAATGAACTAACATTATACAGAATGGGAACAGTTCAACTTCCTGCCACAGCTGTGTTCCACTGAATGTTTTGTTTATAGACAAATACTATGTCCAATCTTACTTCTCTTTGCCAGTTTCCTGACAACAAAAGTCTAAAAAGATGAGGTGGAAACTTCATGTCATTTTCCATTTACCTTATACAGTTGGACTTTTAGACTGGAAAAGAGGATCAATGTTTGAAGGCAGAAAATTTGAATGTGAGTTTGAAGTTGATGAAAGTATACAACATAGTAAGAGAAATTCAGAAGAACCTAACAACACAGACAGTAAGGATATAAATCTAGATGTAGATCCATAGATAACACATTATCCCTTAGATGCTCCACAATGAACCCAACAGCCCACAACATCCCAACTACAACTAGTTAATAAGGTCACGTGCAGCAGTACTAAATCTAAAACTTGTGTGATGTATCAACACAGGAGGATGGGGAAATTACTCTTTTTGAAACATGAACTGTTCTACTAATTGCCAAGACCATTCAGTTGGGAAATAATAGTCCTTTCAACAAATGGTGTTGGAAAGACTTGTTATCCACATGCAAAAAAATGAAGTTTGATTCCCTACACATTCAATATAAAAGATTAAATCAAATGGATCAAAGACTTAAACATAAGTGCTAAAACTATAAAACTCTTAGAAGAAAACATGGGGGAAAGACTCATGACATTTGATTTGACAATGAATTTTTGGACACCAAAGACACAAGCAACAACAAAAGAAAAAATAAACAATGTAGACTGTATCAAAATTAAAAATCTGTGTACACAAAGGACATGACCAACAGAGGGAAAAGGCAGCCCACAGAATGAGAGAAAGTATTTGCAGGTTATTTTTCTGAAAAGGGATTGATATCCAAAATATATAAAGAACTCTTACAACTCTACAACAAAAACAGATTAAAAATAGGTAAAGGATTTGAATAAAAATTTTCGAAAGAAGGCATACAAGTGGCCATAAAGCTTGAAAAGATGCTCAACATCACTAGCCTCTAGATAAATGCAAATCAAAACCTCAAAGAGATTATCACCTCACCATTAGGATACGTACTATCACAAAACAGAAAATACAAGTGTTGGCAAGAATGTGGAGAAATTCAAACTCTGGTGCATTACTGGTGGGAATGTAAAATGGCACAGCTGCCGTAGAAAATAGTATGATGATTCCTCAAATAATTAAACAGAATTATCATATGATTCAGCAATTCCAATTTTGGGTATACAGCCCAAAGAAATGAAAGTGGAGACTAGAACAGATATTTGTACACCCATGTTCAGAGTAGCATTACTCATGTAGCCAAAAGGTGGAAGCAACTCACGTGTCCATCAACAGGTGCTGGATAAACATGTAGATACACATACAATGGAATGTTATACTATGAATGCATGGTACAAAGTTCTGTACAAGTCTTATTGTAGACGTAAGTTTTCATATCTCTTTGTTCAATACCAGGAAGGGAGTGTCTAAGTCATAGGATAAGTGCATTTAAACTTATAAGAAACTACCACCCTTATTCCAAAAGTGACCCTACTATCTCAGACTTCATGAGCAATGTATGAAAGTTCTAGGTGTGCTTCTCAACCTAAGGTAGTGTTTGACTTTTAGATTATCACCCATTCTCGTGAGTGCAAAGCAATATCTCACTGTGGCTTTTATTTGATTGTCCCTCATGACTAATGATGACAAGAAAATTGTCATATACTTATTGGCCATTTATATCTCTTTTTTTGTGAAATGTCAGTTCAACTTTTTACCCATTTTTAATTGGACTGTTTGTCCTTTTCTTACAGGTTGATTGAAGTTTCTTATATATGATCTACAGTACTTTGTCAGTTATAAGGATTGTAAATATTTCCTTCTACTCTATAGTTTATCTTTTTCATTCTCTTAAAGTGCATTTTTATGAATAGAAGTTGTTGGTTTTGATGAAGTTCAGTTTATCAAATTTCACTTTGTGGTGGTAGATTTTTTTTTTCATTGTTGTTTTGTTTTATTTTTGTTTCATATCTAGAGAAATTTTCACTTGCATCAAGTTCAGAAAGATGTTTTTCTATGTTTTCTTCTAGAAGATTAGAGTTTAAGACTTGGTGTTTAGGTATAAAATGCATCTTTATTACATTTGTGTATAGAATGAGGTAGGATTGAGATTATCCCCATAAGGTTATCTAGTAAATTCCAGCACAATTTACTGAATGGACTTTGCCTGTTAAATGTCCTTGGTGCTTTTCTGAAAACAAACTGGCTGTAAGTGTGGACCTGTTTCTGGACTTTCCATTCTGCTCCAGTGATCTACCGCCTGCCCTCAGCCAGTACTGCATGATCCTTTCTGAAGGGCTCGCCTCCAGCCCTGCTAGCTGGTGTAACTCTCTTCCCTGCTCCCCTTTCAGCATGAAGATATTTATTGTTATTTAAATTTTAAAAGTTAACGATAGTGTTTGGTTATTTAAATATTTATTTTTAACATTACCTCCTATTAAACAAGTGATACTACTTATCCATTGATACAATTTTCTTACATTAAAAAATTGAAACATTTTTAAAAAACAGAAAATTACCTTTTAAATAAATGTAAGTAAAAAAGGAACAAAGAAAACTCTTCAGGAACTGGTGGCATAGGCTGTATATGGAAAAGGTAAAAATCATTGGGGTAATATGCTAGAGGTAGAAGTTTGGGAAATGCTGCCCCACACCAGCCATGCCGACATGAAGTACGGGCACCTATCTCCAAGATGTAAGATGTGTTCTCCAAAGCAGACACATTTGTGGATCGACTCCACTCTGCAGTAACAGGAAGAGCCCAGCTGCCTCTCAGGGTCTCAGCAAGGCAGAGCCTCTTCCAATCCAGTAAGTTCACCCTCACTCAGGCTCCTTGTGACACATGAAGTGGGTCTTGAGCGATGGAGTTGTTTGCACAGGTGGGATCTGGAGGCATCCTAGACTGAGAAAGCCTGGCAGAGGATGGAAAACAAGACCGTGTGAGGAGCTGCAAAACTCAGTGACCTTTCCTTGGTCACTGCTGTCCAAGGTCACTCAGCTTGAGAAAATCAGTGCAGTTTTTTACTCCTGGTCTTTCTGAGTTTAGAACAAATGCTCTTACATGCTATACCACGGTTTCATGCCTTCAAATAAGTTAGGGAATATGGTAAATCAGGTATTCTGAGTATCTTTCTGCTACGAAGTACCCAGAAATGTGAGGTAAATTACCACATCCATTATTTAAAATGAATTAGCCAAGAGAGAAGCAAGATGGTGGAGCAGAAAGATGCTTGTAGCTCACCCTCTCCCACAAATACACCAAAACTCACATCTACGGACCTACTCAGCCAACCAGAGCATCTGCTGAACTCCGACAGAACATCGCCCTCTTCAAAAGACAAGGATGCCAAAAATCTGGTAGGAGAAAAGGAAAAAAGAAAGAAGAAAAAGCAAAACAGTGCGGGACCGATCCCGTGGGGAGGGAGCAGCAAAGGAGGACTGGCGCTTGTTCACTGGGTCTCCCCTCTCCAACGGAGAGGCCAGTAGGATGGAGGGGGAGACTCCGAGGCTCAGATCTGCTCCGAGCACCCGTTGACTGACAGAACTGAATTAAACAGGCACAGAGGGTCCCAGCAACACCCAGCCTGAGACACGAGCTGGCAGCTGGGGCTGGGATGGGCTGCCCGAGCTGGGCGGAGGACTGGGGCGGCTGCACTGAGGCAGCCCCGGGGGACTGCAAGGTGCTGCGTGCCATGGCTTGGAGGGGATACGGAGCAGAACAACCTCAGTCCCCCATAAATTGTGAAAAAAGCAAAGCAACACAGCTAGTGTGCCCTGGGGGGAGGGGCGCCATAGCCTTTGTCTCCTCAGACTTGCGCTGCCATTACTGGCGCTTCTCATGAGAAGAGAGGCAGGGCACAGCCACAGCCGCCATCTCCTCCTGTGCGCAGCGCCCAGGAGGGGGCGAGGCCAAGGCCTGAATCTGCACCCGGGGGCTCTGCAACCTCCTAGGCAGGACTGAGACTTGTTTACAGCCCGAGGCAGATAGGATCTTTCTGCCGGCACCTCAAAGAACTCACGCCACCAAGACAAACAAGGAGCTGAGATTTGGCACAGAGCAGGGGTGGGGCCGTTCCGTGGTCTTCCCTGAGCCCGCTTTCTGAGCGCTGACCCGAGGTGGAGCGGGCAGCTGCACAGAGTAGCGGAGTGACCGGCGCCGGGAGAGGGCAGGTGGCCAACTGCCTTCCTGGCAGGAATGCAGCACCTGACCATGGTGCTGGGAGGGGGCGCGATCTGCTAGCCGACTGCCACTGGGAGCAGCACAGACAAGGGCGCCAACAATGGGGCTCTGGAAACAGCAAGCTGAGTTCATGAAACAGGGCAAAGACACAAAGACCTCTTGATAAAATCATTAAGAGCACACTGTCTCCAGGAGAACTAGATAACTGATACTTCTTAAGCCACAGTACCAGAGAGATATGAGCAATATGAAGAAGCAGAGGAGCCACTCCCAATTAAAAGATCAAGAGAAATCCCCTGAAAGCACGATCAAGGAAATAGACATGGATGGCCTACTAGATCAAGATTTCAAAAAAAGACTGATCAAAGTACTGAAGGAACTAAAAGAAATAGTGTTTAAAGATATAAAATATGTCAAAAACGAAATAGAAGATATAAAGAAGAACCAAGTAGAATTAGTAAACTCATTTGCTGAGATGAGAGCTGACGTAAAGGTTGTACAAAGCAGACTAGATAATGCAGAGGAACGAATAAGTGACTGAGAAGATAGGACAACAGAAAGCACATAATCAGAACAGCTGAGAGAAAAACAAATAAAAACCAAGGAAAACAATGTAAGGGACCTATGGGATAATATAAAGCATGCCACTCTATGCATAATAGGGGTTCCAGAAGAGGAAGAAAGAACAAAGGGGATTGAAAAGGTATTAGAAGAAATCATGACTGAAAACTTCCCAAACCTAAAGAAGGAATCAGATATCCAAGTACAGGAAGCTCAGAGGGTCCCAAATAGGAAGAACCCAAACAGACCCACACCAAGACATAGCATAATCAAGATGGCCAGAGTCAAGGATAAAGAAATGATCCTAAAGGCAGCAAGAGAAAAACAAAGAGTGAGTTACAAGGGAACTCCCATAAGGCTCTCAGCTGATTTCTCTACACAAACACTACAGGCCAGAAGGGAGTGGCAAGATACATTCAAAGTCCTGAATGAAAAAAAGATGCAGCCTAGGATACTCTATCCAGCAAGGCTATCCTTTAGAATAGAAGGAGAGATAAAGAACTTCACAGACAAGCAAAAACTAAAAGAGTTTAGCAACACTAAACCCATGCTGAAAGAAATACTGACAGGTCTACTCTAAATAGAAAAGAAGAAGGATGCTACAAAAATGAGAAACTCACAACTGGAAAGGAGATAACTGCCATGAATTACAAAAAGAATAAGCACAAAATTGTAAAAGAAGACATTTAAATCATTAAGAGTGGGAGAGGGAAGCAGGGAAAGCCACTGTGGAAAACAGTATGGAGATTCCTCAAAAGACTAGGAATAGACTTACCATGTGACCCAGGAGTCCCGCTCCTGGGCTTATATCCAGAAGGAACCCTACTTCAAAATGACACCTGCACCCCAATGTTCATAGCGGCACTATTTACAATAGCCAAGACATGGAAACAGCATAAATGTCCATCAGCAGATGACTGGATAAAGAAGATGTAGTATATTTATACGATGGAATACTGTTCAGCTACAAAAAATGACAACATAACGCCATTTGCAGCAACATGGATGTTCCTGGAGAATGTCATTCTAAGCGAAGTAAGCCAGGAAGAGAAAGAAAAATACTATATGAGATCACTCATATGTGGAATCTAAAAAAAACAAACAAACAAACCATAAATATGAAACAGAAACAGACTTATAGACATAGAGTACACACTTGTGGTTGCCAAGGGGGGTGGGGGGTGGGAAGGGACAGACTGGGATTTTACAATGCAGAAGAGATAAACAAGATTATACTGTATTGCACAGGGAAATACATACAAGATCCTGTGGTAACTCATAGCAAAAAAAATGTGACAATGAATATATATATATGTTCATGTATAACTGAAAAATTGTGCTGTACAATGGAATTTGACACAACATTGTAAAATGACTATTACTCAATAAAAAAATGTAAAAGAAATAAAATGAATTAGCTGAACTAATATAGAAGTAAGGAAAACTCCTGAAGGCTGAAAATAAACAGGGGGCAAGATAATGCCCTGAGGTACTTGCAGTTGCGAGGATTTTAATAACTCTCGATAATATAGCTCAAAATAGAAAACAGGCATTGAGCCCCCAAAGACGCGTGGTTAGGACAGAGCGACTCACCTCCCACATAAACTCAGCATACTTTAGGACGATTTCTGGATTAGTCGGGTCCTGGAGCACTTGGCAGGGTAAACATCGATCCTTTTTAGAGGAGGGTATTCTAAGTCGAGACATCTGAAGATTTGCCAGGTCAAGTTAGTCAAATAGGAGCTTTCAGTCCAAAGCTGTCAAATTCATGAGGAAACAAGACACCAGGAATGAGAGACAGAAGAAAAACAGACCAGAATTAAACACCTAAAATGTAAGATATTAGACCTACCAATTTCAGAATATATGATTAAAATGCTCAAAAGCCTTAAAGAATAAAAAAAAAAAACTAACGAACATAACTAATAAATAAAGGACTATCAAAAAATGACCTAAATTTCTCAAAAACTGTCTAAAATTTAATAAATAGAATAAAGTTAAAAAGATCACGAAAATATTGAATAATATTTTTCAGAGAACTGAAAAGAGAATTAGTAAATTCTGAGATACATCAGAAGAAATAGCCCAGAATTCCGTGCAAAAAGAAATGGATGGAAAACTTAAGCCAGAGTCAGGAAGATGAGGAGACAAGAAAGTCTAGCATCTAGCCAAGTGGAGCTCCTGCAGATGAAAGGACAGGCCACGGGGTGAGCAAGGAGGGGAGTGCTGACAGTTTACCAGACTTGAAGGGTGTGAGCCATCGAATTTATTCAATTCCATCTTTAGGAATTACACTCACTTCCCAGCAGAGTAAGCAAAAAGGGAACCCACACCGAGACGTGTCCTAGCAAAAGTGGAGCGTCGAAGACACAGGCTGAAGAGAAAAAGGTACCTACAAAGGTGTGAAAGGTCGGCCAGTAGCTGGCCTCAGCGGAAACTGGAACTGAGAAGGGTAACTTGGAAGCACCTCAGTGAACCACAAGCAGCTGACAACCAGAATCACACGCCCAGCGACGTTACTTTCCAAAAATGAGGACGAACTGAAGACATTTTGAGATCAACAAGACTGAGAGTGTCACCTTCCGTCTGACTCTGAGGCACAGACTGCTCCACCAAGGATGGTGACCATCTCTGCAAAGCATTGCACAGCACGCGGCCCTGGGATAAGGCGGCGCTGAGAGGTAACAGAGCTCTCCCTGGCAGCAGGAAGCAGTTCCAGGCACAGTGACAAACGTGGTCCCCAGGGGCTGGCCTGGTTAGGGAATGAGGCAGCAGGCAGGTGTCTGGCTGCACAGGGCCCACAGCTACTTGGTAATATTTGATTTCTGTTTCTCTGATTTTCATCTCTATACTGCTTCCTGTGTCTTAAAAGTCTTCTATGAGATGTCTTGAGCGCCAGTGCCTGCACCTGTCACCTCATTTGCCTGAGGTTCCTGCCTGGGGGCTGTGATCCTCTGTCCTGTACGTGCTGGATCCAGTTTGCGGCACCCTGAGCTGTGGGGACCCCTCCAGCAAGTGGCACAGGGCCAACCTCCTCGCCTACTTAACTCTTCCGTGAAGCTTAACCCCTTCAAATGTTTTTCTCCAATCTAGTTTTCAAAAAATGTCTGTTGTGATTTCATGTGCTGTACAGCAATCACAACCAGAAGACTTTATTAAGAGCAAATTAGAGATTGGATGTGATCAGAGCTCCAAGTTGAGGTCTGACACTGACCAAAAGCACTGAGGTCTCCATCCTGAAGCTGCCAGACGTCCTGAGCTGATGGCTGTGCCATGCACACAGGGGAGTACCTGACCCCCACCTTCCATGGGGCTGGGATGTAGGCTGACCCTGGCCTTGGAGGATGTGAAGAACACAGGGGTCCCTCTTAGGTGACTCAGAGCTGAGCCAATTAACCTTTACACTACTTCTCAGACCTCACCCAGCACGGCAGTCTTGCTTCTGGCATTGAACCCACACCTCTGTCGAAGTGGGCTGAGTCCCCGCCATTGACCTGGGTTCTGGGTCTCCTCTATAGGGCCTCCTCGGCCTCCCTGCTGGGGTCCAGTCCTGCCTCATCTCAGTGGCTAAGCTCCTGCCAGGTGTTCCTGGGCCTCCCCCAGGCTTCCCTGTGGAAACAGCTGGGCTCTGGTTCCCTCCCTGCTTTTCCCAGCTGGATGCCCCCATCACCTGCCTGTAGCACCACCACATCTTGGTTCCATCTCAAAGGAAGCCTCCAATTCCTGTTTTTTAACCCCTCATACTTGGGTGCAGTTCATTTCAGGTCTCTGGTAAGTCATGAGGTTACAGGACTAATCAGGCACAAGAATCTCTGCAAGGCAAGGCTTGTGAAGAGTTATCGAGCTTTCTAGAGTTAGTATGTGGTTACTTTCATCCTGCTCTGTCCCGCTAGGGCAAGGACATTCTGGGGATGGCCAGGCAGGGCCTTTGTCCATCTGGGAAATAAGGCCGAGTGGGAGGAGGGGCAAAGGGAGCAGTGAGACCGGCTGTGCTGGCTCCGGAGGCAACACCTGGCGGTCAGGCTTCCCAGGAGTCATCTGGCTGTGAAGACAGTCCTCCAAATGTGCGCAAGTCACAGCTAACTTGTAGTTTAAAATGATTTAGGATTTTACACCCTAAATACTGAGGATTACACAGTATAGAATAAAGATTTATAACTAAGTATATTGTAGGAAGGTCTATTAGAAGCTTTTGAGGACACAGAAACTCCTGGAGAGACTCAGAGCCGCCTGACCCTGAGGGATGGGTGGTTTGCAGCTTTCTTCTGGGCCCTCGGCTCCCTCTAAGTTCTCATAATGGGTCAGTCAGGAGGAGTGGAGACAGGTGGAGGTCAAATCCTCAGGCTTCTGAGAGGACCGTGGTTAACAGTCGCGGTCACAGAACCTTCATTCCTCGTTCCAGGGGAAAGATGCCCCAAGTCAACCTGACATTGGCCAGTTTTAAAAGCAGCCGCAAACAACCCAGAGGCCGGGGTGCAGATAACCCAGAGGCCCATGTGGTGATCTCCTCCTCCTCTGTTCCAGCTGGATGATGTCAGTGGACGCCGCCCGAGGGAAACGTGCCAAGGAGTTCAAACTTCCCGCTGCAAGCCAAGAGCATCATTTCTCAACTGCCCGTTTCCGAGGTGAACAGGCTCTTGAAACACAAGGGTGGCTCTGAGCGATGAAAACTGCGCTGGAGAGGGTGGTGAGAGGGTCCCGGTGACCCTGAGGGGCTTGTAAAGGGCTCCTTAGAGAAGACAGCAATTCTAAAAATTCTTCAGGGTTAAGCCAGAAGAGCCTGTGACAGCCTGACCCACAGCTGCCAGGCACTGGGGCCGCACTGCCTTTGAATTTGGTACCTAAATGTGATTTGTTTGACCAACCAAAATGTTCCCCAAACTTGCTGATGTCCAGAAATAGAGGAATGTCCACCCAGACAAAACACCAAATAAACAAACTGGTAGATGTCGGGGAACTTTGTTTACTCCTGGAATTTCTACTGGGTTGGGATGGAGAGAATGAGGGGCTTTGTTTCTGTGGAGTTTGAGCCTCAGCTGGGTTCAGGTCCTGGGTGACACGTGAAAGCCATGGAAGCCACGTCCAGGAAAGTGCCCTGCGCCTCCATCCACGCAGCTCAGCGTCTGAGCTACGTGTCTGTTTAGCATCAGACGTTCTGGGGAGGCGGCCGTCTTACTCATCTTGGTGTTCCTGGTCCAGCGCTTGGCACATTCTCAAACTTGGTAAATATTTGAGTTCGTTAATCACAGGATGACTAAAGGGTCAGGTGGCTGCCACACTTGAATGCTAATTAAGTACGTGCTTGAGACCTTTCTGAGTCTTCTTTTTGAGTTATCGTGTGAGGAAGGTTTATCTAGACCCCCTTGATCCTACAAAGTTCTGGTTGGCTTTTGAGAAGAGCTGACCACCTCTCGCAAGCAACCCAAATTCAGCCTGGTCCTGTCTTCTCGGGCTGTGACAGTGAGTGCTTTGCAGACTGTGATCTCATTTGGAAAGATGCTAATTTTAGAAATAAATCTATTTCTTCAGAAATTGAGCTTTGGCCTTGAAGGCTATTTTGGCCCAAATCTCTCTTGCTGAGGCACTAGACTTCTTGGCTTTGGTGACTCAGTAATGAGCCATGAGATGCTGGGGCAGATCTGCACTCAGATGTGAAGAGTGTCCCTCTAACAGGGAAAAACAAGGGAAGAAGAAGCTCATTCTGACTCTTGAGCTTGGACCTCTCCACACTTCAGCTTTTAGCACTGTCCTCAGCCAGACCCTTGACCTGCGGCACGGGAAGTTCCTAAACAAGTCTGGAATGGAGACAGGCCTTTTCTCACAGGTCCTGCCATGTTGACCACCAGCCTCTGCCCCAGGTGATACCAGTGTGGTCACTGTTAGGACTTTACAGGGCATTGACAATGGACTTGGGGTTCTCCCAGGGTCACCCCATTGAGCTAGCTGAGCCCAGAGCTGACTTGGGCAAAAGGCAAAGCCATCTTCAACGTTTTCTCTTCACTTTCAATTTCTCTGAATAATTATTAATAAAATCATGCCCCCTTATATTTTTGCAAGCTTTATAATTTACGTAAGTTATACATTGCACATATGTTACACATCAATATTTTGAAAATATTAAACTGGTAGTATTTTTAAAAAACTCTCTTCTGCAAAGACCATGTCCTCCAGATGTCATTCTGTTTTCATGGAATCAGTGGAGGGAGGTGGGCAAGTGCCCCTTTTGAGGGAGGGAGGAGACAGGACAGGGAAATGTCTGTTGGCATGAAGAGGAAGTGAGCAGAGCCCCTGGGCTGGAACGTGGGAGGAGGAGGACAAGCAGGTGAGTACTTCCCCTGAAGATCAGGACTAAGGCAAGGATGCCGGCTCTTACCACGTCCATGCAGTATTGCACCAGCGGTCTCTCCAGGGCATTGACAGGGGAAAGACTTAGCCCACACAGACTAAAAACAAATTAGTAACATGGTTTGTTTTCACAGACAACATATCTAGTATATCTGAAAGAATCTATTTTGAAAGTTACTAGAATTAAAAAGTAAGTTTAGAAATGTCTTAGGGTGCAAGGTCAATATTCTATACTCTTATAATGGCCTATAATGAAAAAGACTATGAAAAGGAATATGTGTATGTATAAATGAATCTCTGCGCTGTGCACCAGAAATTAATACAACATTGTAGATTGACTATACTTCATTAAAAAAACCAATTTTATTTCTACACACTGGCAATAAACAATTGGAGATTTAAATAAAAATAAGAACATCATTTGTAACAGCATCATAGAGGGTAAGGTACTCAAGGGCAGGTTTAGCAAAGTATTGCAATATCCACACTCTGAAAACAGCAGGCATCACTGAGAGAACTCAAAGAAGACTTAAATAGAGAGAGATAGTGTGTCAATTCATAGGAAGTCTTACTGTTAAAAATGTCAGCTGTCTTCGAAGTGATCTAAAGATTAAACAAAACTCCAATCAAAATTCCAAATTTTTATACAAATTTGTAAGCTGATTATAAAATTTCACGCTAATTTAAAAGATGTAGAACAGCCCAGACAATTTTGATAGAGTTCAAACTTAGGGAATTTAAGATATGGGATATAAGAATGTGTGATAAAGCTATACTAATCACTCAATGCGATATTAGTGTAAGGATAGCTGTATAGACCAGTGGAACTAAATGGAATCCAGAAATAAATCTATATAATTTATTTTTGACAAAAGAGCTAAGGTAACTTTATACAGAAAATATCATCTTTTTGCCGTATGTTACTGGAAATATTGGATATCTACACGGATAAAAAAAATTTGCTCTTATTTCACACCATATACCAAAAAAATTAACTGGAAATGCATCATAGACATAAATGCTAACTTAAAACAATAAAACGTCTGTTAGAAAACGTAGGAGTAGATCTTTGTGACCTTGGGTTGGCAAAGATAAAGTAGATATGATACCAAAAGCACAAATCAGGATAAGAACAACTGATAATTGGGCTTTCTTGAAGACCAAAATGCTTTACTATTCCAAAGATATTCTTTTGAAAAACTGAAAAGGCAAGGTTCAGATTGGGAGAAAAACATTATGTGCTAAAGCACTTGTATCAAGACTGTATAAAGAAATCTCAAAAGCCGGGAATAAGAAGACATACAATCTGATTTAAAATACTGGTAAAAGATTTGAACAGACACTTTACAATAAAAAGATGTTTGCCAGAGAAAAATGAAGAGGAAAATGAAAATCCTAGAGAGGTCCGATTACCCAAGGACTAGAATATCTAAAATGAGAAAGGCTGAGAAAACCGAGCACGGAGAATGGTGTGAGGAGTGGAGACCCTCAGGGTGTGCTGACGGGGATGCAAGATGGCACAGCCACTTTGCAAAACATCGAGGAATTTCTCACAAAATTGAGCATGCACTTACCATTTAACCCAGCAGTCCCACTCCAGGTTTTCACAAAGACATGTATACAAATGTCATAGCAGTTTTCTTCGTGATTGGCACACCTGGAAACAGATAAATGCCCTTCAGTTGGTAAAGAAGACAGGTTGTGGTGTACGATTTATGACGGGGCAATAAGAGAGAATGAACCACTTGAAAACAACAGTGTGAATGCATCTGAAAAGTGTTACATCACATGAGTGAGACAAGAAGAGATGCAGAGATGATCCGCGAGTGATTCCAGGCACATGGGTTCTAGGAAAGGCAAAACCTTGGCAGAGAGCAGCTCTGCAGTCTCCTGGGGGAAGGGGCTGGTGTTAAGCCAAGGAAAAGTTTGGGAGGTGATGGAAGAGTGCTGTATCTTGATTGTGCTAGTGTCTACTTGATTGTATACATTTATCAAAACATTGAATTTCATACTTAAAATGAGTGAATTTTATTGCATGTAAATGATACAACAATGTAACAGATTATAAAAGGAAGAATGTATACTCCTTGTAGGAAACAGAAGTATGTGTTTGCATCTAACAAATGAAAATAAGCTGATAAAACATTTCTAACGATTTGATGCATAGTCTTTCAGATAATTTTCTATTAATATATACTGAATATATTGTTTTATAAACTTTTTCATATGATTAAACATTGTGAACATCTTTCTATGTCAAGAAATGCATTCTATATCGTCTTTTTAAAGTTCAGTTTATTTAGAAGAAATTATTTAACACATCACACATGGTTGACTATGCAAGTTAACTTTTCACTTTTCAGTGTTGCAAACCATGATATAGTTTCAAATATTCTAATGTTAGTGCAATAATTTTGAGCAGAATTGGCTTACATTTTCATGAGCTTGATAGGGGCTACAAAAAATTTTCAGAGGAAAGGGAGGCCCTGCTTGGGTCATGGGATGACTCATGCATTTCAAAGTGACCCCAATGAGATAACAAAGAGCTAAGACTGTCAATGGAAAATATATTTTTACTTGATGAAGATTTTGTCTATTTCCATGGTCACCCGGTGGAAGCAACGTCTTTAGCCCATGCTTGTGAAGGCAGACCCAGCAGAGTCCTCACTCCTAGCTGACACTTGAATCTGCCCAGGCCCTGCATGGGGTTGAGAGACCCAGGCTCAGCCCCACCCTGGCAGCAGGTTGTGAGGAGGGGCCTGACGCTCTGCAGTGAGGCTGAAGTGAGTCTGAGTTTTACTCCTGGTCACTAGAAAGTGACACCCCCCGGAATTTTCTGTTTGACCTCACAAAGGACTTTCGTGTCCATTGAGTCATCTAGTACTTTCTACAGCCAAGCCATGAAAAATGAGGAAAATGAGGCAGAAAGTGGCTGACGAGCTCATGAGTGACTGAGCTGGGTGAGAACTGTGGATTGCACAGTCCTCGTCGCCAGAGGCGACCACTGCCTTGTGTTGAGAGAATTCGCCACTTTCTCTCTGGGGTGATAGTTGTGTGAATCTACACGGCTGATAACGTGACTCAGAGTTGTACGCGCACTGTACCGCTGTCCAGCTTTCTGGTTTTTGTATTTGCTATAGTGCTCAGGACCTCTCTCTATCTTTGCCGCTTCTTATGAATCCAGTTATTTCAAAAAAATTTTAATCAATAACAAGTCGAGAACATTTAGAAACAAGAATAAATTAAAAACATTTAAAAATGTCCTGCCGCTCCATACCCAGCTCAGGTCTCTGAAAACTCCACTCACAGTTCTTAGTTTCAATGAAATTTGTTAAAACTTAAAGCAGTTCTATCCAAGTGAAAACACATACCGATCACCATTTTGTTTCAAGAAGGTCAGCTTATTCCAAAGACAATTCCAGGTGTTCGTGTCTGCATTTTATTCCAGTTTTAGTTCAGTGAGTCTGTGCAAGTCTGGAATGAGCAGCGGACATCGTCTCATCCGTCCTCATGAAAACCCCAGAGGTGGGTGACACCCTTCCCACCAGACTGAAGACTATGCATTTAAGAAAAAATCTCTGCACCATTCTATTTTCTACACAAATCTGGGATGGTATTCTAGTGATTTCAATCTAATTTTATTCAAAGCACATATTGTCTCTTAGGGAACCAATTCAGATATTTCAGTACTGGTGGCTCAGACAAACAAAGGATTTGTTTTGGTTTTGCATCATCCTGAAGCCTCAACGTGCTGCATTATGTAGCAAACAACAATTCAGTCATCAGTAGGGAGCTGTTCTTTCTTCCCAAGGGAAGGGTCAATTTTGAGCTTGCCTTCAAGTAGATAAGTAGACAAGCAGAGAAGATGGCTTTAGATCATTTTGTTCAACAAATTCCAGGAATCATGGACTTTCCTGCTGCCAGACAGATATAAATTGGAAAGTTGTACATAATCCTATAATTCAGTCAACTTCTCAGAGAATAGAAATGGAAAACTTTTGGGAAGCCAACCCAAAGATTCTGAGATGCTAGCTGCTGGATCCCAAATCCTTGGCTGTTCTTTGTTCCTGTCACATAAGAGAAAGTTGTTGTCCCAGGCAAATGAGGTTCCCACAGAGCTTCAGCCAGCTTTGCCTGGGAGGACTTGAGACAAGAGTCTACTTTCCCTCAAGAGATTCAGTATCTGCTCATGTCTTGTGTTTGCTCTGTAAAAAACAAAAACAAAAACAAAAGGATTTTTACATCTTGCATATTTATGGATTATCTAGATAGCAAATCTGAAAGAAGCCTAGAGTGGGTGGCTTGATACATAGTTTAATTTACTTATTAAAAATAAAAAGGAAAAGCCAGCTAATGTTTACAACACAGAAGAACCGTGAAAAAGGCTTTTAAATTGTTCAGTTTACAAATGTCTTTATTGTAGTCTTTTCCTTTGATAAGAGGAATTGGCACTTAAATGTTAGCTGAGCCTCACTTCTGATATAAAAACCATGATTTGGGCAATTCAAATTGTATTTTCACTCACGAAAATCAGAATTTTACTTAAACAAATGAGTGGGTTTGTCAATAAAATGTACAGTCGAACATGACTGATTTTCTAGCCTTAGCTTACTGCTACAGACACTCATTTTTAATGGCAGGTTAGGCTTCTCATCGCACAAACAATGAGAAGAAAGCATTCCAGGAAAGCTGTAAAGGAATTAAAGCTAGATGTGGACTCTCTCTTCTGTGAACACAACTTCAGTGACACATTTGAACACAGTAAACCAGCACAACATTCCCTCTATGGGTTTGAAGTACATGATTCAGAGACACCAAATGTAACTCAGAGCAGGAATGAAACAGGATCTGCTCTGGAGAAACAATGATTCTCCTGAGATAATCTTTAACTCTGCAGAGAGAGCCAAGTTGGATGAAAGATTGTCTTTCTGGGCAGTCTATGGAAAGTTAAGTGAAACTCCATCAGCCTGATTTGAGAAATCCTGTTTCCATTCTTTGAAGAGCGCCATTACTTAAAAGCTATAGAATGTTTTCATCTTCAAAAATATCAGCTCCATTTCTGCTTGAATAGAATGAACAAAATTCCCAAGGGTCTTTGAACTCAGTGTTTGTGACTCGGCACAATTGAGCTCGGGTGATGAATGGATTGCCTGACCTTGAAAATATCCTAAGGCATAATAGTGGCAGGACTACAGAAAACTTTTCCAAGTAAATCGACTTGAACTTCATTGACCACATTTAACATATTTTCTCTCCCTGTCTTCTTGGTTAGAAGATTGAATCCTCATAGGATATTTGTGTTTCATCTTTCCATGCCATCCTCGCCATAATGACTGTAATTTATGAAGGTGCTACATGGTGGGTAATAGTACACGGGTTTGGTGAAATGTGTAAACTGTGTTTAGACTTGGATGATGAAAGAACTGTGTGTAATATATCATCCATGCACATGTGTTTTGTCTACACAAATATAAATCTTTATTACCAAGCTATTTTGGTAGATTCTCCTTTCTTTTAAAAAATTAAATAATAAACACAAAAGTGAATTGAAGTATTCCAGTTCAGATAATGTATCCTTCTTATTACCAAACATGTTAAGCTCCATCCAGCTGAGCTTTCTCTTACCCTCGCTGTGGCCTCAGGACATGTTTTGGGCTCCAACTCTGTCTCTTCCTGCTATTCCTGGGTTCCTATGTGATTTGCCATTCATTTTTTCTCCTCCAGCTCTATATCTGGTTTTTTTTTTTTTTTAAATCTTTTCCACTTTACAAATTTCCATTTGCAAAATATGGACACATAATGTTCTCAATCTGCTAATTTCTTGTGACTCACATGGAACCTCTTTTCCTAGGAAATGGAGCCTCCATCTTATTGCTTGGTCTTTTTAAGAAATCAGACTATTTTTCCCTAAATATTTTAAACTACCCAACATAACGCAACAGTTTTAAATAGGATTAGTAGCCTCTTTGTAATGAATGATATTATTTGCAGATTTTGACCTCCAAGTTTTCTTTGTCCCACTCTTATCACTGAGGGTAATCCCACCTCACTCCCATACCATTGAAATGACTCTTGTCAACGTCATCACTGACCTCAGTTTGCCAAATCCACTAATCACTTCTCTGTCCATGGCTGTTATTCAACCTCTCAGCAGGATTCAGCACAGTTGGTCACTCTGTCCCTTTTTGGTTTTTCCTCATCTAAAGCACTTTCTTCTCGATGTCATACACAGCCCTTTGGGTTTCCTCTGGCCTCAGTGGCTGCATCTTCTCAGTATCCTTTCCTAGACCCTTCTCCTCCGCAAGACATTAAGCTTAGTGAGCACCAGAGGTCTGTCACTGGCCTCTCTCTTCCCTCTCTGCATGGTCTCTCCAGGAATTTCCATATGATGGGGTGGTGTTAGGTGGCGGTATTGACCATCTTTGTGCCTCCACCAAGCTCTAGACCCTGTACCTAACAGCCTACCTGGCATGACCACCGGCTGCCTAGTAGATATGAAAGTGTGGCCTGTCCTAGAGAGAACGCTCAGCTCCTCCACAACCTGCTCCGCTTTCTGTTTTACCTACAGGTCTTGGTACTACCATCCTCTAAGTTGCTTAAGCTAAAACATGGGAATTTTCCTTGATTCTTCCTCCCATCCTACCCCACATCCAGTCTGTCTGCAGATTCTAGCATCTCTACCTGCAGACATGCCCCTAGTCCTTCCAGTCCCCTCATTCCCACCACTACCCCTGGGCTACACGCCCCCATCTCACCTTAATGACTCAGTGTCTCCAAACTGTTCTTCTGAGGCCTACATTTGCTACTGATATCCTGTTTTCTACAATATAAAGTGACTTTTTAAAAGCACAACATAGATGTCTGAACAACTTGATTTTTTTGTTGGTTCTATAACCTAAAGCTGTCCACCTCCCGTCAATTAAAACACCATGAGTGACCCACCATTGCTTGACCACAGATTTCTGTGCTTGCCTTCTTGCTCTTTACATTTTGGCCACTTTGCTCCTTAAGTTTGGTACCACCACCTGGTCTCTGCCATTCTGGAACCCCAGTAGTCCCAAATGATACAGGAAAATCCAACTCCATAGCTGCATCTCCTACTGTCAACCCCCGATCTCACTAGTCATCTCACACTACCTAATGATGCCAGCATCCCTTCATCAGAAGACTTGTTAGCCTTCTTGAAGGGAATACTCTCCAGGGACCCCCAAGGAGTATATTGGTGTCACATGATAAATCCACCTTAGTGTTCCCACCTCTCGAAAACCCCAACCACCTTAACAGAGCCATCCTGCCATCCATTCGCATCCTGTGAGGAGGACACCCTGTGTCCTGGGAGCCACCCCAGCAGCCCTTGAGAACCAGTGTCAGGTGTTCTCAGCTGTGTTGCTGATTCCTAAGCCTACCACTCCTTTTTTCAAGCCTTTCAGGCAGTTAACAAAGGCCAACAAAGTCCATGATCACTATAACTGTTTTAATAACACTTATATTGAGAAAAACAAAGAGTGAGTTACAAGGGAACTCCCATAAGGCTCTCAGCTGATTTCTCTACACAAACACTACAGGCCAGAAGGGAGTGGCAAGATACATTCAAAGTCCTGAATGAAAAAAAGATGCAGCCTAGGATACTCTATCCAGCAAGGCTATCCTTTAGAATAGAAGGAGAGATAAAGAACTTCACAGACAAGCAAAAACTAAAAGAGTTTAGCAACACTAAACCCATGCTGAAAGAAATACTGACAGGTCTACTCTAAATAGAAAAGAAGAAGGATGCTACAAAAATGAGAAACTCACAACTGGAAAGGAGATAACTGCCATGAATTACAAAAAGAATAAGCACAAAATTGTAAAAGAAGACATTTAAATCATTAAGAGTGGGAGAGGGAAGCAGGGAAAGCCACTGTGGAAAACAGTATGGAGATTCCTCAAAAGACTAGGAATAGACTTACCATGTGACCCAGGAGTCCCGCTCCTGGGCATATGTCCAGAGGGAACCCTGCTTCGGAATGACACTTGCACCCCAGTGTTCATAGCAGCACTATTTACAATAGCCAGGACATGGAAACAGCCTAGATGTCCTTCAACAGATGACTGGATAAAGAAGATGTAGTATATTTATACGATGGAATACTGTTCAGCTACAAAAAATGACAACATAACACCATTTGCAGCAACATGGATGTTCCTAGAGAGTGTCATTCTAGGTGAAGAAGGCCAGAAGGAGAAAAAAATACCATATGAGATCACTCATATGAGGAATCTAAAAAAACAAAACAAAACAAAACATAAATACGAAACAGAAACAGACTCATAGTCATAGAATACAAACTTGTGGTTGCCAAGGGGACAGCGGGTGGGAAGGGACAGACTGGGATTTTAAAATGCAGAAGAGATAAACAAGATTATACTGTATTGCACAGGGAAATATATACAAGATCTTGTGGTAGCTCATAGCAGAAAAAAAATGTGACAATGAGTATATATATGTTCATGTATAATTGAAAAATTGTGCTCTACACTGGAATTTGACACAACATTGTGAAATGACTATTACTCAATCAAAAATGTAAAAAAAAAAACAAACAACACTTATATTGTTCCCAAATTATTCAAGTGCCAGAACCCAATGAGTTATGAGTTCCAACTACTTCCACTCCAGTTACCAGGTAGGGGTCTTAGTAATGACACCAGTGCTTGGCACCTACTAGCAGTGGGGTCCTCACTGCTGTCAGACCTGGCTCCAGCATCTCCTACGATGGGCCTGTTTTAGTCTGGGCTCTCTCAGAGCAGAACCCAAGGCAAAAATTTACATGCATATTATTTACCTCAGAAGTGACGCAGGAGCAGAAATGAAGGACCGAGGAAAGTGAAGTGGGAAAGCAAGGGAAGGCAACACAAGAAGGCATCATCCACTGGTCACCAGCACCTTCTGCAGAGCATATAAAAGGCTTTTCAGAATTACCTGCTAAAGGCGTGAAGGCAGGAAGCCCTGGCTCCCGGCCTCTCCCCTCTCCCACTGCAGTCCCAGTTGGCATGAAGGCAGAGCAGGCCGTAGGGAAGCCCCCCAGGTGGAAAGTGCAGCTCAGGCTTGAGGTAAAGTACAGTCATCACCAGGTGGGCAGCAACATGGAGATGGCCAGTGCTCTAAGGTGAGGCTGGGGGTGTGAGGTCTGCATGAGAACAGCCAGGTGTGGGCCAAGTAGGAGAGGAGGGGTTGGAGGCCCTTCTCACTACCCACCTGAGATGATCACTTGAATTCCCTGGCCCTCCCTCATCTGTAAATTGTGAAACTTGTACTAGATTTGTGGTTCTAAAACCTATCTTCAGAATAGAATTACACTGGGAATTCCTAAAGTCACAAGTATCTGTGTGCCAGAAATTCTGATTCAGTGCATCCTGGCTACAGTCCAAGAAACCATGTTTCATCAGCCTCCTAGGTGGTCCTGATGTAGGGAGTTTGTGCACCGCTTCTGGAGTTCCTTTTCATTCTGTGACTTGGTGGATCATTTAGCCCTTGGATAAATGATGTTGGAATTTCAGGATAAATTATCGCATGCCATTACTTACAGACTTTGCAGTGTGCTCATGCAGATAAGATGTACACACAAGACTCAGAACACTTGTGACAGAAGACAGTATCCAACTAGATACTGCAGGTCACACAGCTCTCACGTGTAGAGGCGGTTTTTGGCAGTAATCAAACCGTTCTTCTCTTCACTCTTATTTTTACTGCCTTTAATAAAAGCTTATTAAACGCTTCCTACCTAATAGGCATGCATTGTCTGTTTGATATTGATCTGGTACCAGGAGGAGTGAAAAAATGAATCAGGCATGTTCCTCATCTGAAAGGACCGTAAAACAGTTGTGGACGAGTGAAGACTTAAGGCAGAAAGAGAGTCCCCGGGGAGGTACGAAACCTGCAGATTCGCAGAGAAGGAAGTGATCACTTCCTGCCAAGTAAAGAATGCAAGACTTTCTGGTGTGTATAGCCTATTAATTTCTCCAGCTGTGTTCAATAGCCGAGATCAGAATAGAAGAAGCAGAATTTGGGGAATAGGGACCTGGAAGTAAGGCAAGACAGTGATAGATTCTTGGGGTCCCCCGGGAGAGCCCTGTTGCACTGAGTTGGAGGCCAGAGAAGCTGCACGGAGGTGAAGGATGGGGGAGAGCTCTGGAGAGGAGAGTAAACAGAACTTCATGATGTGGGGAAACAAGCACAGGTTTAAGGCACCCTAACGACAGGTTTCAGCAAAGTTGCGAGTGTGCACGAGGAACTCAGTTTTTAAGCTGGTACGAATGGCATCTTCAAATAGTGGGCATGTTGCTGTCTACAGATGAGGGGCAGGAGCACTCCTACTGATGTGGCCCCAGCCGGTGTGACTGGAGGAGGAATGCCTGCTTGGTCAACCAGCGCCTTCAGCATTCTATCTTGTGACACAATTAAAGCCAGGTTTTGAGTTTGGAAATCAAGAGCATCCTCCAATACTTACTAAGACTTAGTGGTTTTTAATTTCCAGGGGCAGAAACACTGAGTCTAGCTCATTCATGTGCCCAGCTTGACTGAAGTTCTCAGTGGCCTGGCCTCACCACTTCTCCACCCCCGGGCTCCCAGGGCACTGCCACCATGATCGCTCTGCCTCAGAGACCTTCAGCCCAGTGGGCCTGCCCATCAGCCTAGAGCTCAGGGTTGAATGTGGCTCCTGAGGGTCCCTCTTCACCCACAGCCCCACACATACCTCCTCTCCAGACAGCTGTCTTTTGGGTGGGCAGTGCAGACTCTGTGGCTTCTATGTCAAAGTACCTAAATCAGCTCGGCGAGCCCGAGGGACCCAAAAAGTTTCTGTTAATCAGCTGGCGACCAGCAGTCTTGACACGGACAAACAGCAGAGGATGGCTGGGCTGCTCTGGGGGCCAGGCCACTGTGGGAACAGAGACCAGACACTCTGTCCACCTGCAAACATTCGACTCCTGCTCACTGCATCACTGCAGTCTAGCTGCCCTCACACTGTCGCTCCTCCTCCTGAATCATCGGTTTCCTTGGAAAAATAACTAGACTCATAAGAAGGAGAAAAGAAAAGAAAATAGGATGAAGGAAGAGATGAGCCAAAGCAAGCAAAGTGCTTCCAGCAGGGAAAGGAAAGTAAGACTTGTCAGTGGCCCCTCAACAATATGATTATCTTTTATGCCCTTTTTTCTGTTTTGCTGGCATTTCTGATGTAAACACTTGGTACACATGAGGATGGTTTCTAAAAGATCTTCAGAGTTCTATAGCTTCCTATGGGGGAATACTGTAAGTATAACCCTGCCTGCAGGCGAGAGACATTATTACACAAACTCTCCAGCCTTCAGTGCCTCTGAAAATAGATGCTGAGAAAAGCTTCTGAAGGCTTCTTCTCAGGAACAGAAGAAATGTTGAAATCACTATGCGATCATTCAAAATATAGTCTGCCATATGACCCAAGTTAACAGAATTTGCTATGTTTATTTTGTTTTTAAGGAGTAACCAGCACAAATGCACTCTGTTCTAATGGCTTAGTGCTGCTATATATAAAAGGTCTAAGCAGGAGTTGTGGAAACATTGTGTTTCCACTTGATTCCAACAAAGAAAGAGTTCCAAATATGAAAATGAGCTAAATAAAAAATGAGATTGGCCTCTTCTTGAAAAAAAAAAAAGATGAGTATGCCTGTGAATTTAAAAATTAGCCCCTCTAAAATAAATTATTAAACACCCTCATATTTATCATATCTGCTGCATAAGAAAGTTAGAATTAAGTTTAACTCCTGTAACTCACAAACTTGACATAAAGGAAAGGCATTAATAAGAGAAACGGAATCACGCAAAGCGCCTCCAGTGAGCTTGAGGGTTGCAGGTGCAGCCTGTGCTGAGGCTGTTTTGTCTAAGCAATCTCTCGGGTCCTCTTCCTCCGAACGCCCTGTGTGGGGGGAGCTCTAACGCTGTGTCCCCTCCAGGGGACGGCTCGGGAGGTGTCTGCTGTGCTCTCTCTACGTGGAGGTCTCGGGGGAAGCCCACCTGCCACATTTTCCCAACTGTCAGCAATGCAGGCACCTTAGGCGTTTTTCACAGACACCAAACACTGTACAAGAGAACTAAAAAGGAAGTCTCCACAGGGCCTGGCATTCACGAATTTGACTTCTGAGGAAAGACAGAACCGTTTACAGATAAAGGGGTCCAGGTGTTGAAAAGCGGCAGATGTGGGGAAAAGAGAGAAGGATTCGGAGTGGAAACAGGAGGGAGCAGATGGGTTTTCAGACCAAGGAGGTCGCTGCTCTGATTCAAGTCTCTGGCAGCTCTTTTAGAATTGCTACATTCAGGTGTACATGTTGTGCTCACACACTCACGTGATCGTTTTCCAGAGAAAACTTAATAACGTCAAGTTTACTTTGTGGCTACAATAAAAATTGAAAGTTGGTGAGAAAGATGTCTTGGTCTTTCCTTGGGTTTCTTTTCCAGTTTTTAGGCACCCCTATTGTCCTGACCACATGTTGGCAGTCAGTTAACGCTCTCACCGCGTTTTTTGCTGTAGTTTATAACCGCGCTACTTATGTGGAATCAGTAAGGGGAAACACAGAGCAGTGATACACTTGAAATGGTTTCTGCGGCACCTTGAAATCTTCACACGTGTTTCCAGCAGATGACCTGTCTCTGCAGTGGGTGTCAGCAGCCCGAGGACCTCATCACTGTGACAGATTGAGAGTCACACTGCACCAGCTGTGAAGTAAGACAAATGAAACCGCTAATTTGCTGCCTCATCCCACAATATCTGCAACTGCACACCAGGAACAGACAGCCACATTTATTTTCTGATGCTGCTTCCAAGAAATCCAGGGCCTTGGAGGGAGTTCACTGAAACCTACTTTTTTCACCGTGGAAATGCCGTTCCCACTCAAATTCTTGCAAGGGGTTGCATTCCACGAGGTTCTGGTCTTTCTAGGCTGCCACCAAACCCACAGAATCTTTTCATTCTCACTAAAGAGAATGTAAACAGCCTGTGCAAATGAGATGTCGCTCAAGCATTGACTGTCTCATCACCATTCAACAGTGAAGTTGCACAGAGGTGTTTCTGGTCCTGCCACACCCAGCGCACCCGCCCCGTTGGGTCCGACAGGACCTTGGTGTGTTAGGTCAGCTGAGCCCCACTGGCCATTCAGCAGCTACTGACTGTGTGTGTGTGTGTGGAGGCTCTGACATCTGAAAATTATAGCTGGAATTCTTGGTAAAAATTTCAACATGCCTAGACATTTCTGAGAAAAATACATAAATTTAAGGTGGGAAATATGTGGCATTCTGTAAAAATTCCATCTCAGCAGCTCCCAGTTTTGAAATGTTATACCAGCAAATTGTCCTGGTTGCCCTTTCATTTAGGGTGTGTCTGCATGTTCTGAGGCTATAAAGGCCATGTGCCCATATTATAGGAAAAGCCAGGTTATGTAACAACTATGCGCAAGTCAGTGATTTCACTCTAGTTCCACTGTGACGGGGGAAGCCCATTCCTCACACCATCACAACTGAAAACTGGACAAATTTTTAAAACACCTAAAAAATTAAAAAAAAAAGTGAAGATTGTGTAGGGAGTCACGTGTTGGAGAGGTGACTTACAAGGCTCTTCTTCCTTTTTTTCCTTCTGGCAGTGGTTTCCAGGCATTTGGCTGGTGGCTAAAAGTCTAATAGGAGCTCTGTATTTCTGGCCAGGGGCACCAGGCAAAGGGCCCTCCAGGCCCAAGCATGTGAGGAAATGGCAGAGGGCAAGGAGCCAGAAAAGCAGCCCCAGCTCTGTCCACAAATCCACGAAGTCTCAGCTAACTCCAGAGCTATGCCTGCACAGGAAAGACACACTTGCCCACCTCTTGAGTGCAGCCCTTGGGCTGCACAGGTCAGATGCAGAAGGCCTGAACAGATGCTTCCCCCATGCGGACACACAAGTGGCAAACAGGATTATGAAGAGGCGCTCACCATCATTAGTCATCAAGGAAATGCACACGGAAGCCACAGTGAGACACCACTTTCACACGCTCAAAATAGGCTAAAATTAAAAAGGCCGATGGTGTCAAGTATCAGTGAGGATATGGAGCAGATGGGACTGTCACACACTGCTGACAGGGGTAAAAGATGGCAAAACCATTTTGGAAAACAGTATCTTAAAAAGTTAGCGTTCTTTTACTACACAACAGAAACGCTCTACTCCTGGGTATTTAGCCTAAAGAAATAAGAATATTAAGTCCAACAAAGACTTGTACATGAATGCTCATAGCAGGGTTTTTTTTGGAAATAGCCCCCAACTGGAAGCAACCCCAAAGTCCATAAACAGGTGAAAGAATAAGTGAATTGTCCTTCCATACAATGGAATACTACCCACCAATGAAAAGGGATGATTACTGACACACTACAACATGGACAAATCTCAAAAATCATTCTGCTGAATGAAACATGGTAAGCAGAAAAGAGTACAAATCATGTGACTTCACTTACATAAAACCTACAAAATACAAATTATTACTTCCCCTCGAGGACATTTGTGGTGGAAAGTGTTCCTAAGATTTATACAGAACCAGGAGACTCCTAACCCTCTAATATACCAGATGCAGAAAAGGCATTTGTTGAAATTTAACTCCCACTCATTATTTTTAAAGCGTATTTTTAAAAAGCTCCAATCTCACTAACCCAAATATTACTCATCTTTCAAGCTCCAATCAAGTCTAGAATTCGTTTCTAACCCTTTCCTTGAGGTCTGGCTTTAGGCGTTGCTGACCACAGTGTCCTGTGGAAACACAGCTGCTTCAGCTTGAGCCTCTCCCAGGACAGGTGCCTGCTCCCAGGAGTGGTCCTTACTCTCAGGGCATGGCCCTTCTGGGGTCTCAACTGAATGGCTAGGGTGTTAACAAAAGTCTCTCCAATCTGACTCTCCCATGTCTCTGGAATCTGCATGGTGCCAGCCGCCCACTGCTGTTTCCTCAGAGGCCCGTGTGTCCAAGGGCACACGAAAACTCTACACAGACTTCTGGACTCATTTCCCTGCAGCTCTGTGCTCGTCAGTAACCTGGCCCAAGTCACAGCCACTCAGCACCCCTGGGTTCTGGTCCCTGCTCCTGTGTCCAGAGAGCCTCTGGTTTCCACGTGGGTGCTGTCCCCTGTGCGAGTTCAGAAGATGCTCTCAGGGAGAAAGCAAGGGTGCAGGTGGGACTCGTGTGTATGTGTCTTTTCTCCCAAGGGTGAGAGCCTGCATTTGTTGTCAGGGGCCACAAAAAGCAGCATTGCATACTTTATTCAGCTTTTATATTTGTTTGTGGCAGGACAGTAAGACCCAATATCACTCATTCCATCGTGACCAGAACATGGTGGGATTTTTTGCATGTTGAGAATTTTTATACTTGAAAATCAGCTGTAGAAGTAATTTGAGTCTTAGGGGACATTACCTTCTCCCAGGCGTATTTTTTGTTTGCTCTGCCAGGTGCCAGGTTTCAGGGGCTGAGCTGGTGCACAGCCAGGAGGTGTAACCACAGTGGTCAACCAGTTACTTCCAGTGACCTTTGTTCCAGCAGGGCTGCTGTTCTGTCTGGGGCCTGGACATCAACACCCCACTGACTCTCACAGGGAAGAGAGGCCCCGTGCTGGTCACTTCCCTCGATTCCCATCTTCTCAGGGAACTTGGCCTTGTGATCCTTCACCACCGTTAGTGTATCTGATGCCTGAAGCATCAGATTATATTAATTTATACATACAGTATATGTACATCAAATACATACATTTATTCAGCTTTTCTACTCATCTTCAACAGGAGATGGTCCAATGGCCCAGACCAGGGTAAGCAAACTTATCAGTGAAGGGCCAGGCAGTAGACATTTGTGGCTGTGGGACAGCCTCAGTCGCACACTTGGCTGGGTGCTAGGGCACGGCAGCACATCAGTGAGGGGCTGGGACTGGGTCCTCGTCCACCTCCATGGACACACTGGGCACAGGCCAGATGTGGGTCAGAGTTTGCCTCCCATCCAGGGGATCATTGCCAAGGCCCCACTTTTTGCCTTGCTGTAGTTTTTGATCTGGTCTCCTCATCTACAATTCACTCGAGGAATGACCTACATTTCATGTTTCTCTGGCATCTTCTTCAAGCTGACACCCAGCTAGGCATCATCTGTCACGTGTCCCTTCAACCCTCAGGAAGCAGGGACGATGCTGGTGGTGAGTCATGGTGGAGTCCAGACTGAGACAAATGTTGGGTGATGGGAGATCATGTTCTAAGTTGTCAAGGCAGATCTTGTTCAGGTTTTCTGAAAGCTCAAGGAGTGAACTTGTGCTTTAGGTTTGAACCAATGAAACTATGAGGGAAAAGTAGGCATTAAAATACACAGTAAAGATTTCTTACTTAAAGGCTCTGCACACATACGTTCAGCTGCCTACCTCAGCTTATGGTTCTAGGAGTTATCTTGATTTCTGCTCAAGCACCTGGTAATTTCACCTCAAATCACAGACATGAATTACATTTCTAAAGACTGAAATGCTTTCAGAACTATTTTATATGTGTGAAGAATGTCTGTGCCTCTTTCCTTAGATAAATTCAGTGATTAAAAAACATTCAGAATACAAAATTGAAAAAGAAAAGATACAGTTAGTGCTGCTTATAAAGTAAAAGAGCATTAATGTTCCATGGTTTGAAATGGGACCAGATAGAGTGGGTAAAATTTCCTGGTATTTCCTTAAATCAAAAAAGATTCATGAGACTTAAAAGCATTGAGCTTAGCATGGTATTGAAATGTTTATCTAAATAAAAATAGCTATAATGCATTGGAAGTTCTTGAATTAATATGAACCACTTTTTCTTGTCATTGTGGTGATACGCCAGAACACATTTCCAAACCCTACATCCTTGCCGTTTCCCTTAATTTGTTTTTATTTAGTTATACTACTTCTGCTTTGCAGTTTAAAATAAGGCTATTGAAAATGCTAGAAGAAATGTTGTTTTTAAAAATGGTTCTTTTTGACTATGAAAATGGAGAATATTGGGACTACAGTAATCCCCAGCGCTGGCTAGAGTTTGAGCGGACACTCGGACGCGGGTGCAGTCTCTGCAGGACAATTTGTTAGGGCACAGTGAAAGCCTTGGGAGAAGATCCAACTCTTTACCCAGAACTATTATTTCAAGGCATATATCCTAGGGCAACAATTAAGGAAATTCAGCTTAAATAATAATATTGTGAAGCCACAAATGTGGCGTTGTAGAAGTGTGCTTATTAGCATGAACAGGCCGTGTGGTTAATGCTGTGGATGGGCTGAGTCTGCATCAGCCTACATTTTATTATTAAATACGGAAGTGAGAAGTCACAGGTGCATTGTCCAAACTTGAGTCCATCTGCGCAGGGCTGGGTGTGGATGGAGGGGTGGAAGGAACACACTGAAGTGTCGGCAGTGGCTCTCCTGGTAGTGGGAGACTCGTTGTATTTTATGTGTGATTCTCACTCAAGTGAATTTTCTAATTTTTCTTCAACAAGCGTGTATTAGGTGTTAATAAAATACATATGTATCCACACAACTAGAATAAGACCTGTAAGTCTTAGGTTATTGTCTTAGCTCTGCTTCCATAGGGGCTAAGTCTTAGGCGATCTGTCCATTGCTGTGGTCTCCTGGCTTCATCGGTGGTTAGAGCGTGAGCGAGACCATGTCCATTCCAGTTACAGAACATGCGGGGTCCAGAAAATATATGGTGATCCTTGTAATCGGCAATTCCTCTGCTTGTGGTCAACGCCAGATCCCAGCAGTGCAGCAGGTAACAGATCGGCAGCAGCACCACCAGGAAGGCTGAGTTGTGGCCTAGTGAGGAGATGAAAACTGGAGATGTGGCAGCTGAGTTCCATGGGCCTCAGCCGTAAAAGCAGTCTCAAGTCTTCAGCTGGTGACAGATTTCTCTTCTATTTTGAAAAATAGAGTCAAATTGTAAAACAGAGAAGGAGGGGGTGCAGCAGTGCTCAGGAGAGGAAGACACTTAATGACAGACTCTCTGGTCTGCAGGGTGTGACCTGATAGCTCCTCCACCCGCTAAAGCACATGGTGCAAACTCTTTGCATGGGCACGGCCCCACGTGTGCCTGAGCGTGTGTGTGTGTGTGTGTGTATACGTGCATGCATGTGTGTGCGTGTGTGTGAGCTTGTGTACACACAATGTGAAGAATCAATGTGAAGAATCGTTTCCAACACTAACCTGCTATTGTAAAGCTGGTCAGAGTTTCGGTTTAGTGCCTTTCTCAATACTTGACAATTTTCTCAGAATATCCATCTTCCCTTTTGGGAAACGATGAAACAGCACACTGTGGAGGAGATTCATCCTCATTGTGAAAACTGGACTTTTAAAAATAATCATAACTAACAGTTATCAAATGGATCTTTCATGCCTTAAAATGTACCTAATAATTTCTCCAGCATCAATAACAAACTCGAAGTCAGTAGTATTATCACTCCCTTTCCAGATGAGCACCTTGGTGCTGAGGTCACCGAGTTACTAACTGGCAGAGTGGGAGTCACCCCACGTCTGGAGCAAGCCCCCGTGATGGCGCTGCCCAGGTGCGGGGCAAGGAGGCCTCCCGGAGCCCTGTGTGCTCTGTGTAACACTGCCTCCACCCCGAGACACATCCTGCCTCAGCTGCAGTCGGAGCTGCCCCCACCTCCTTCCTGGGCGAGCGGGGGCCTTGTAGACCTGCTGCCTTCTCTGCCCACAGGTCCCCGAGTGGACCCCGCTGGTCTGTCTGATGCCCCACCACAACATGCTGAGTGGTCCCCTGCCTCTGTGCACAGAGCCCTCTGCCCGAGGACCACGGTCTCACGTGCCGCCTTTCTTGTGGCCTGCATCTCCTGCCGTCACACCCCTGCCACGGCTCACTTTCGTGTCATGAGGGAAATGAGTGGCCAGACTGGAGCCGGACCAGCCCACCTGCTGCTCCTGAGCCCTCGCGACTCTACGGGCTGCTTGGTCCCGTCTGAGAGGGTGGGGCCTCCGTGCCCCTGAGGCAGCTCCCTCCTCCACAAGAACATCCCACTCTCCCTCTCACACCCTTCCATCGTCAGTCGTCGACTTTTCCTTTAGGTAAAACCGCTGCCCAGGCGCTCAGGCCAGAGTAATTCCCCAGATAAGGAATGCTAACCTGCACTCTGCTCCCATCTGCTCCTGGGGGCCATGTCTCCAGGCCACTCCCCGCCCACTTCTCTGTGGCTGCATCTCCTTCTCCGCCAGGTTGTGGAGAAGCGGGTCCTCCTTCTCCTTCCTGACACAGGTCCAGGACCGCTTCCTGACACAGGGGCCACAGCCCGTCTCGGCCCCACCCACACAGCAGGGGGGACAGAACACCACGCGACAGAGTCAGAACACAACCCAGCAGGGACAGAACACCACACAGCAGTCAGAACACCGAGTTGTTGGGTGAATGGCCGGCTCAGAATCATTATACAGGGAGGGTGTATTTGTTTAACATGGGCTGCACACGCCTCTTTTACGTAAGTGAAACTTCCAAAAGCTGAAGCGTATTTCCGCTCGTTACGCACATGCGGGTCTTCTCAGTCAGAGAATACTGACCACACTTTGGACTGTTATGACTCAAGTCGCTATAACAATTCAGTACAATTCAATGTTGTACTGAATTAGTGAAAAAATACCAACCATTGTGGTTTGTTGAGAGGACTGAACGAGGTGGCAGGTGACGGCCTTGTCCAGCCCGGGACCAGGGTTCGTGTAGACGCCCCCGCTGTGGTGTCATTTGTTGTCTGGTAGTTTTTCTTCTTTCCCCAGTGCTTGGGTTTGGCATCACAGAATCTGGCCTTGAACTCCAAATCTGACACTACCGTCACCTCAGCAAGTTAGTGTCTCTGGGCCTCCATGTCCTCATTTGTGTGATGAACGCATGAAATTCTGTTTCCTTTGTCAAACATAACACAGGTGGTGCTTCGTGCCCTACACACCAACACACCCACCACCTGGGCAGCGATTGTCCTGGCTCCAAACTACTGGCCTGGGGCCACGGAGAGGGTGCAGACACTAGAGCGTAGCTAACGACACGCGTATTTCCCATGGTTCTGGAGGACAGGAGTCTGAGATCAGGGCGCCAGCAGGGTACATGTTGGAGGAGGCCCAGGTCCTGGTGCCCAGGTGGCCCTCTTCTCGCTGTGCAGTGTGTGTGGTAAAGGGGAAGTGGCTCTCTGGGGCCTCCTTCATAATCTCATTTGGGAGAGATACCCTTCATGCCGTGGTCTCCTCCCAAAGGCCCCACCTCCAAACACTGTCACCTGGGGATTAAGGTTTCACATGCAGATTTTGGGGGGACACAGATGTTCATTCCATGCAGTGACCCCAGCCCTGTTTTCCCACCCAAGGCTCCGTCACCTGTATTTCGGGTTGTGGTGTGACCTGGAGCACTTCATTACATAGGTCACCACGGGCAGTGGTGTCCTGTCAGGTGACCCCCTGTCTTTGCATCACCGGTCATGCCCTCTGCCCCACTCGTGACCCAGGCCACAGTGCTCAGCCCAGCTCAGCTCAGCAACTGCTCCGTGCAAGGAAAAGATGTCTGCACCACCCACCTTGCGGTGCCCAGCTGAGGAGGTTAGAATTCAGATTTACTCAGCCTCCCAGGGCTGTGGGAAGGGGGCACAGATGTCCACAGCTCCTCGTCTTTCACCATGTTATGGAACACTCAATGCCAGTGGCCAGTTGTTCATATTTTTCCAGACTCCTGTCCCACACATAGTACTTAGTAGATGTTTACATTAAGTTCCCCAGGGCTGCCTTAACAAATTGCAACCAACTAGGTGGCTTAAAATAGCATAAATTCATTTCTTTCACAGTCCTGAGCCCCGAACCCAGCAGCGTGGTGTCCTCAGAGTCACACCACCTCTGCAGGCTCTGGGGAGAATCACTCCTCAGCATGGAGCATAACTCTCATCTGCCTGTATTCATGGCCTCTCCTCCCCGTGTGTCTGTGCGTCTGTCTCTGGTCTCTTATAAGGACACTGGTGGTTGAATTAAGGGCCCACCCTAGCCCAGCGTGGCCTCATCTTAACTTACATCCTAATGATATCTGCAAAGACCATCTTTTTAAATAAGATGTGAGTTTTGAGAGGACACTCTTCAACCCAGTATAATGATGGATAAACATGAGAACTGGTGGGTTCCATGATCTCACCTGCATGCATCCTGCTGCTGATTTGACGACTCCGGTGAAGCTCAGCCACGAATGTCCACGTGCCTACTCACCCACTTTCCTCAAAGCATGAGATTACACAGTAAGGCATGTTCTTTTGGATTAAGGCACTGAGGGCTGATGAAATGCAAACTTACTTAACTCTTTAGTTTGACTGAATGGTGAGACCTTTCCACTGAGATAGTTACTGAGGCAAGTTTCAGTTGAAAGGAAATGTTCATTGAGAAGGAAGCACTGGGAGAGGGCGGGAGGAGCTTCGACTCCAGGGAAAGGGAGAATAAGGGAAATATAGTAAAGCCCAAAGAAAAACATCACCAGCTTTAGAATTTTGCTTAAGGTGGACCCAGAGAGAGAAGTTCATAAAATTACACAGAGAGAAGATGGGTCAGAGGTCCAGCAGCTACACTTTGTCAGGTTCCCGAAGGGTCCAGAAGACCTGCCATTCCCCACACTGGCACAATTTCCCAGTGAACTAGAGCATCTGTTCATTCAGCGGGTGCTGTTAAACACGCCTGTGTACACCACACCCAGTGTGTTATGCAGCCGCTGCAAGGCCCTGATGCTGACAGTGATGACAGTGGGGGTTGGAGGTGCCCGACACCGTACTGGGCGCACTACTCAGTAATTACCTCATTTACTTTAACCCTCACAGCCCCTTTGTGAAGTTGATGCCTTTACTGGTTCCCTGCTTGACAGATGAGGAAGCTGAAGCTGGAAGAGGAGTGACTTTTCTAATACTAACTACTGGTGATGGAGGTGGGGCCCAGGCCATCCATCTCCAAAGCACAAAGGCCTTACACACAGAGGATCCAAGGAAATGCACATAATCTCTGATGGGAGGCCCCTTTCCACTTGGTTTTTCCTTCATCTGGTTTACCAAGGTGATTTCACTTTCTTACTTGAAATGTTAAGACTATCTTGACCTCCTTGCAAATTACCAACTAGATAGAAGAAGGTCAGATACCAGATGGTCCCAAGGTCCCTCTGACTCTATGACATTGTGAACTTCTGTAAATAACAACCAGATATCCTTTGAGCTTCTGCTTGTTATGTTATGCCTGCATGTTATGTTCAGTCACTGACTCCCGGCAGCAGAGGCTGCCTTCTCCCAGCCAACCTCCCCTTTGGTGGATGTGTACCAAAATTATGTGTAACCAAAACCAGGAGCTTGGGCTCCAAAATGATATAACATAAATAGTATCTACATATTTTACATGCATTTTAGTAAACTTATGAGTGTCCCATTAGCTAAACTCTAGGTGGTAGAAATGAAAACTTGCAATATAATGGAAAAATTTGGAACTGAAAAGTTTACTCACACTATCCCTACTACATAAAACTCTATGCTACTTTAGAGACTGTGAGGAAAAGCTGATGGCAGTAAGTGTAGCTCCTTCCCTCAGATCACTTGTGATTTCCTTGATGAGATAATATATACAGAAGAAAGCAAAAAGCCAGCATTAATACGTGAGTGCTGGGATAAAGTCTGTGGGGATTGCCTCAGGCTGAGCTCCCCAGAAGCAGACCCTGAGACAAAGATGTGTGTGCAAGCCTGTTTGGGGTACATTCTTAGGAAGCCCCCTGGTGGGGGCAGCAAAGTGAAAAGTGGAAAGGAAAGATGGGCTAACTGGGGCTCAAGCCCCCGAGGGACCTTGAGAGCCGGTATAGAGCAGGCTCCCAAGGACTTCAAATAAGGTGTCACAGTGGAGCATTCACCCACTGGCTCCTGCCACCATTGGTGTGGGACTGCTCCCAAGGTGTCTGGCCTGCTCTCTGGACTGTCTGACTGTTGGGTGGATTCCAGAAGCCAGGAGGCTCCAGGGAGAAAAGCCACAAATGCTTGCAGTTGGAAGCCACCGGGCATGCACGGCCTGGTGCTATGGGGACAAGGTGATCGCCTGTGGCACCACCATCAGGGTCCTTCCTAATGAGGGACAGACCTCTCAGAGCTTGAGTCATGAGGGAGGCTTCACTGGGAGTTAAGTCTCGAGAAATAGTTCAGATTCTGGGCAAAAGTTTAGACTGCTGGCCTCATGAGAGCAAAGGTAGGCGGCATCAGGGCAAGGCCGTGCCTGCATCTGTTGGAGACCAGAGGACTGAGGCTGGACTCTGGAGGGATCCGAGTTCTCAGGTCTCTTTAAGTGACTTGAAGACTGAACATGCACCCCAGCGCCTGCCTCTGAACGTTGGGAAAACTGCCATTATATCTTGTACCAGGAATGAGGCCACTTCTTTTATGTCGGGGCTATTTGAAAGCTCCGGGCTGCTTTCAGACTTCTCCAGACAAAGGGCAGGCAATGGGCCTTCCTCCATGGTGCATGTCTGTCAGAGGCACTAGGTCATACATCAGAGAGATGTAGTTCAAGTTAGGTGTACCTGCTAGTGATAGATGTATGTATGAGAATTCAGAAGCAACAGGAATTTTTAGGTGGAAATTTATTTAAACACACTAGCAGTCGGCTGCCTGAAGCCCTCTAGGCCCATCTTTGAGATGGGAAGAGAAATAGAGGCCGCCGGCCAGCAGCTCTCAGGCTCAGCCCTGCACCTCTCTCCACGTTGAGCCCCTCGGAAATAGGCAACCCCATGACTTCAGCTACCAAATGTGCCATTATTTTCTCTGCACTATGTTTGCTTTTGCAGTATTTGCTTTTCCCCCGTGAAGCAACTGGGTGGACTGTAGGGAGCAGTTATATCCCAGAATATCGTAGGGTTTTCTTTGGAGTCCCTTCAGTGACCTGAAGTTTCCCAGCATCCAAGCCAGAAGGAAAGATCCTGGTTTCTCATCGCTGGGAAGGCTTTGCTGAGAGGCCAGCTCAGTCCACTAATTGGATTATGTCTCTGACATGCTTCTCTTTTGGCTAGCTGTCCCCAGGGACTGAGGCCCTCCAACCTCTGTGCCCCCCAGGGCTCGGCACTCAGTGGGCACTGGGCCAATGGCTGGGCCCTGCTGAACACACCTCAGGCAGAAGCAGGTTCCAGGGACCTCTCCTTCAACACCTGCTGTGACCCCAGCTCAGTACCGGGCTCAGCTGTCAGTCCAGGTAAGGGAAGCAGTGGCCCTTGTGAGGGAAGAGCTAGGAAAGGGGTCTTAGGACACAGACCCTGAGACAAGGACCCCAGTGAAATGCTTTATCCAGGAAGAATTCCTGGAAGAAGTTGTTACAGAGTGAGGGGAGCAGAAGAGGGATGAGCAAGGCCTCCTGCCCAGAGCATGAGTGAATCAGCTAGGGTCAGACTTGGTCCTGCTTCCGGGCAAAGGACCTGGGCTTTGGGTCCCTCCTATCAGGCAGTCCTTGGCTTAGGGTGGCGGTAGGGTGGAAACTCCCAGGAATGATTTTCTTCTGTCGGGTGAGGGAACTCCATACCCAGGGCCACTCCTCCGAGTGCCCAGCAGAAGAGAGCCCGGAGCGGGAACAAGTCGGACCTGCTGGGGCCCAGGGTCATCAGCAGTGTCTGCTTGAGAGGGGAGGCTGAACTTCTATTTGGAATTTGTGGGGATTTTTAAAGTTTAAATACAGTTGATGTACAATATTGTGTTAGCTTCAGGTGCGCTACATAGTGATTTAACATTTGCAAATGTTATGAATTGATCCCCATGATGATCCTAGTGACTGACCGTCAGTCACCATACAAGCTGTTACAGTATTATTGACCATACTCCTTTGCTGCATATTATATCCCTAATGGCTTGTCCCTCTTAATCCCCTTCACCTATTTCATCACCCCCTGCCCCCAACAGCCGCTTGTTTGTTCTCTGTATCTAAGAAGCTATTTTCATTTGGGTTTGCTTATCTGTTGTTTTTTAATTCCACATGCAAGTGAGATTATATGGTATTTGTCTTTCTCTGTCTGACTTTCTTTATTTAAAAAAAATACCCTCTAGATGCATTCATGTTGTTGTATATGCCAAGATTTCATTTTTCTGGCCGAATAGTATTCCATTGTATGTATGTATGTATGTATGTATGTATGTATGTATGTATGTATGTATATAAAACATCTTTATCCAGTCATCTAATAGTGGACATTTAGGTTGCTTCCATGTCTTGGCTATTGTAGATAATGCTGCAGTGAATGTTGGTTGTGCATATATCTTTTCAAATTACTGGTTTTGTTTTCTTTGGGTAAATACTCAGAAGTGAAATTGCTGGATCTTATGGCAGTTCTATGTTTAATTTTTTGAGAAGCTTCCATACTGTTTTCCATAGCAGTGATCCCAATTTTCATTCCCAGCAAAAGTGCAAGAGGATTCTCCACACCCTCACCAACACTTGTTATTTGTTGTCATTTTGATAGTAGTCATTCTGACAGGCGTGTCATGGTGCCTCATTGTAGTTCTGATGTGCATTTCTCTGATGATTAGTGTTGTTGAGCATCTTTTCAAGTGTCTGTTGGGCAGCTGTATGTCTTCTTTGGAAAAATATCTACTCCAGTCCTCTGCCCATTTGTAATTGGGTTGTTCATTTTTTTGATGTTGAGTTGTATGAGTTCTTTGCATATTTTGGATATTAAACCCTCATCAGATACACCCTTCGCAAATATCTTCTCTCACTCAGTAGGGTTTATTTTGTTAATTGTTTATTTTTTTATTTTGTTTTATTTATTTTCTTAATTGTTTTCTTCACTGTGCAAAGTGTTTTTAGTTTGATGTGATCCTGTTTGTTTATTTTTGCTCTTTGCTTCCCTTGCCTGAGGAAATAGATCCAAAAAAATATTGCTAAGACTTATGTTAAAGCATGTGCTATCTATGTTTTCTTCTAGGAGTTTCATGGTTTCAAGTCTTACATCTAAGTCTTTAATCCATTTTAAGTTTATTTTTGAATATTGGGTAAGCAAGTGGTCCAGTTTCATTCCTTTGCCTGTAACTCTCCAGTTTTCCCAACCTCATTTAGTAAAGAGTCTGTCTTTCCCCCATTGTATAGTCTTTTGTCCTTTGTTGTACATTAATTGATCACTAATATAAATTTGGGTTTATTTCTGGACTTACTATTCAGTCCCATTGATCCATATGTCTGTTGTTCCAGTACCATCCTATTTTGATTGCTGGAACTGTGTAGTATAGCTTGATACCTCCAGCTTTGTTCTTCTTTCAAAGATCACTGTGAAAGTAGAATCTTTTGTTGTTCCATAGAAATTTTAGGATTATTTGTTCTACTTCTGTGAAAAATGCCATTGGTATTTTGATAGGAATTGCATTGAATCTGTGGATTGCCTTGGGTAGTATGGTCATTTTAACAATATTGATTCTTCCAATCCATGAGCATGGTTTATCTTCCCATTTATTTGTGCTGTCTTCAGTTTCTTTCATCAGTGTCTTACAGTTTTCAGGATACGAGTCTTTTACCTCTTTGATTAGATTTATTCATAGGTGTTTCATTCTATTTGATGCAATTGTAAATTGGATTATTTTCTTAATTTCTCTTTCTGATAGTTTGTTATTAGTGTAAGGAATGCTGCAGGTTTGTGTATATTAATTTTGTAAACTGTAACTTTATTGACTTCATTTATTAATTCTAACAGTCTTTTGTAGAGTCTTTAGGATTTTCTATGTATAGTATCATGTCATCTGCAAAGAGTAAAGGTTTTACTTCTTCCTTTTCAATTTGGATTCCTTTTATTTCCTTTTCTTCTCTGATTGCTATGGCTAGGATTTCCAAAACTGCTTTGAATAAAAGTAGTGAGAGTAGGCATCTTTGTCTTGTTCCTGATCTTAGAGGGAATGCATTCAGCTTTTCACCATTGAGTATGATATTAGATGTGAGTTTGTCATATATGATCTTTACTATGTTGAAATTTGTTTCCTCTATAACCACTTTGTTAAGATTTTTTTTTAACCATAAATAGATGTTGAATTTTGTCAGAAGCTTTTCCTGTGTCTATTGAGATGATCTTATGATTTTTATTTTTCGATTTGTTAATGTGGTATCACATTGATTGACTTACAGATAGTAAACCACCCTTGCATCTCTGGGATAAAACCCACTTGATCATGGTGTATGATCTTTCTAATGTATTGTTGGAGGTAGTTTGCTAATATTTTTTTGAGGATTCTTGCATCTATGTTTATCAGTAATGTTGGCCTATAATTTTCTTTCTTTCTTTTTTTTTTTTTTTGTGGTATTTTTGTCTGGGCGATGCTGGCTTCATAGAATTAGTTTGGAAGAATTTCTTCCTCTTCAATTTTTCTGGATTAGTTTGAGAAGATTAATGCTAACTCTTCTTTAAAGGATAAGTATCTTGTAGTATTCACCCATGAGGCCGTCTGGTCCTGAACTTGTGTTTGTTGGGAGTTTTTTGATTCCTGATTTAATTTTATTACTGGTAATTAATCTGTTCATACTTTCTATTTCTTCTTGATTCAGTCTTAGGAGATTGCATGTTTCTAGGAATTTGTCCATTTCTTCTAGGCTGTCCATTTTATTGGCATGTAACTGTTCACAGTCATCCCTTAGGATCCTTTGTATTTCCGTGGTGTTGGTTGTAACTTCTCTTTCATCTCTGATTTTATTTATTTGGGCCCTCTCTCTTTTTTTTCTTGATGTTTCTGACTAAAGATTTATTAATTTTGTTTATTGTTTCAAAGAACCAGCTATTAGTTTCATTATTTTTTTCTGGTTTTTTTTTTTAGTCTCTATTTCATTTATTTCCTCTCTGACCTTTATTACTTCTTTCCTTCTACTAACTTTGGGGTGTTTTGTTCTTCTTTTTCATTTTTTAAACTGACATATAGTCAGTTTACACTGTTGTATTAATTTCTGGTGTACAGCATAGTGATTCAGTTATACATGTAAATATTCCTTTTCATATTCTTTTTTTTATTATAGGCTATTACAATATACTGAGTATAGTTGCCTGTGCTATGCAGTAGGATCTTGTCCCCCTGGTAAACATAAATTTTGTCTATGTCTGTGAGTCTGTTTCTGTTTTGTAAACAAGTTCATTTGTGTCCCTTTTTAAAGATTCCACATATATGTAAGTAATATCATATGGTATTTTTCCTTCTCTTTATAGCTTACTTCAGAAGAGGTGATGTATATATATAACTTCTTCTTTATCTGATCAACTGTCGATGGACATTTAGGTTGCTTCCATGTCATGGTTATTGTAAATAGTGCTGCTATAAACATTGGGGTGCATGTATCTTTTCAAATTAAAGTTTCTTCTGGATATAAGCCCAGGAGTGGGATCACAGAGTAAGCCAGTTTTCAGTTTTTTAAGGAATCTCCACACTGTTTTCCATAATGGCTGCACCAAATTCCATTCCCACCAGCAGTGAAGGAGGGTTCCCTTTTCTCCACACCCTTTCCAGCATTTATTGTTTGTGGACTTTTGAATGATGGCCATTCTTACTGGTGTGAGGTGATACCTCATTATAGTTTTGATCTGCATTTCTCTGATAATTAGCGATATTGAGCATTTTTTCATGTGCCTATTGGACATTTGTATGTCTTCATACAAACATAAGACAAGACACCATAAACCTCCTAGAAGAGAACATAGGAAAAACATTCTCTGATATTAATCATAGCAATGTTTTTCTAGGTCAGTCTACCAAGGTAATAGAAATAAAGGCAAAAAATAAACAAATGGAACATAATTAAACTTATAAGCTTTTGCACAGCAAAGGAAACCATAAATAAAAGGAAAGGACAACCTGTGGAATGGGAGAAAATATTTGTAAATGATGCGACTGACAAGGGCTTAATTTCCAGAATATACAAACAGCATATACAACTTAACAACAACAGCAACAAAAACAACCCAATCCCCAAATGAGCAGAAAATCTAAACAAACATTTCTCCAATTAAAGTATATCTTTTAAATCATTCTTTGCCACCAGTGTTACATGCATTTTATGATTTAAAAATTGTAATACCCTTTTCATAGGCCAGTTGCTGGGCTCTCTACCAGAGCTGAGAGCAGAGATCATAGTTTTGTAAAGTTAAAAAAAAAGACAAAACCCTGTAAGGCAAAGCAGCAGTAAAACGAGACAGCAGTGGCCCCTGAGCAATACTTTATATGAAAATTTAATAAGAAAGACCCATTAGCAAGTGCTTTTTCACTCTGCAAAGGACATCTCTTTATTTTTAAAAATCACCTTTAAATAATAAATTACCTAATTATGGACTATATAGGTCAATTCATAAAATGTCTATTTATGAACTGCTTTTCAAAAAGGACACTGTTGCTTACTGAGAAGTACTTCCATGTTTAGAGAGGTTTTCACCAAGAAACAAATGAGGGAGTAAATGCCCTGCACTGAAATAGCTTGACAGCACTCAAAGCAATGCTGCCCTTTATGGTCATGTGTTATTCCTATTGCATTGATCAGGACTTACAGATGACTTTGTGTTATGAAACATTTCAAATTATGTCCATGAGAATCAGTATGAGTTTGCTTATTTTTCACGAAAAGCATGATTTTCTCTGGTTTTGTATTGACTTGTACCTGGATTTAACACGTGTGATGAAACAAATTCTTTCTCGGGGAAAGGTAAAGTATGTCGAAGAGGACACTTAATGGAACAGTCAGTCCCAGTTAGCAGGTGTCAGCAACACCTGAATATCTTAGGAAAAGACAAGTATTGTAAAAATCAGAAAGTGCTGTCTCACTGACGCCAAGGAATAGAGAATTGGAAGTGTTAACCTGAGAATGCACATTGGTGGGGACATGTGAAGACTCTCCAGGGATGTGGGTAGGTTTAAGGAAACCGTTTCCTAGCTTCCCAACTTCCTTGTGTTCTCTCTGATGGGAGAGAACTGCCTTTGGATGCACCCTTCATGGTCTGAGGGCAGGCTCCCCACCTGTACTGGTCCAGGAAAGCAGCAGATGGATTCCAGTCCTTTGCCTTCAGCAATGGTGAGTGAGAATCAATCACTCAGGTCTTCAGCTCACCATTAAAATTAGTGTCAACAACTCACTATGAGATCTTTGCCAAAAGAACTTCAGGAGTGAAGAGAATTTAGTGTTATTGCCGTCACAAAACTCCTTCTGTTTGCACCTACTTATCTGTGTGAGTGAAAGTTCTCAGCACTAAATTTATTAAAGTGAAAGCTAGGAACAGAATTGGTACTGGATCCTGTCACATTCCAGCAGTCAGTAATACTCATCAAGAGATACATGAGCTAGTTATGGGGGAAGATCACATTTATCTAACTAAAAGAGGCAATTTCATTAAATTTTTTTCAGTTTGGTAATTATGAAAATGTATGTTTCTGTTTTGATACATTGTGTGCTAATAATGAATGTAATCTTACCTAAATCCAGAAAATATTTTTAATACTTAGAATACTACAGTATCAGGAAATTTGTGGGAAAATATTAATTTCAATTTGCATTAAATATTTGGTTAATAAAGGATTGTAGAGCAAAAAAGTTACATTAAGATGATATTCTGTGGAAATGTAAATAAGAATCCAAAAGGAATGCGGCTTCACATAAATGTTCCATCTGTTGGACTAGAACTTGTTTGTGTATTTTTGAATGGATGATGGTGAGTCTCAAACTGCTAGTGTATTTAGATTTCATTGGTAACATTTAAGAGAATGCTGCAACAATTTCATTTTAAAATGTTAACATTCACAGTATGCTGGAAGTTATACTCTTCATAGGTGACTAAAATAAATTTTAGCTGTCGATTTAAAAGTACTCAAGAAAGCGCGTAGTGTTTCGGATTTTCTTTTGGTACTTGAGGCTCACTAGTCTGATGTGTGATTTAAGGTATGTTTTTATAGTAAACACCCTGGAGTGACTTCATTAAAAATGATAGAGTAAGGAATTTCAAAAATCCTCTTCTCCATAGAGGCAAGCAAGCAGTGGTACAATTCGTCAGAATCAACATGCTCAGAGCTCTGGAAACGAAAGTGAGGTTTACAGAAATCTGGGGAGCTTTTTTTGAAGAAAAATGGCTGAGTCTCATTAAGAACAGCCCACTTTGTGGCATTTTACTTGTCCTAGTCCCGTTTCTGCTGTCCTGCTATGCAGCAGCCCGAGAGGCTAAGAACCTGCATTCACGGTGAGAACCAGTGATACCTGGAAGTCACTGGAGCGAGCGAACAGAGCTGGAGCTCTACCAAAGCCTCGTTCCCGGAGAGCTGTCATTATGTGATGTATGGTGGTTCTCTGGAAGACCCGGCTTACAAAACTGTCTGTATTTGCCCTGACTTGGAGTTTGGCCAGTATGAAAGTCTCTTCCCCAGGGGCACTGGTTGAAAACAGTCACAGACAGTTTTGTACCTTTGTAGCTGCCGGAGGCAGTGGATAACAGTTGGGGCAAACAGTAGGCTGGCCAGAAGTGTAAAGCAAAAAGCTGGGCCATGAGATGTTCACGTGGCTTCTTAAAGCTCTATGGGGATATTCCTGTGAATATAGAGGCCATGTGGAGGCCCAGGGTGGTCGTCTGCTCAGGAAAGACAGGAGAAGACCCCAGCGCCCACCTCTGGGTGACCCCCGAGGCTCTGAGCCAGCAGGAAGTGCAGGTCCAGGCAGAGCTGTCAGCTGCCCGGCTGAGTATTAAGGCGTGTCCAGCATGTACAGAACCTTTGGCAAAGCCTGGGAGACTTACTGGTTCCAGATGTTTGAGGAAACCGGTCCGATCATTATCTGACCACTAAGCTGGCTGACCCTGACTGTGGTGGCCACATATGACAAGGAAAATAGAGTTACAGAATTAGTTCAGAGAAGTCACTAAAGAAGCAAATAACAAACCCTGGGGATGGGGTGAATCTGATTCCCAGTGTTTCCATGTTACAGTGTTTAAAATGTCAGTTTTCAGGAAAAGATTCCAAGACAAAGAAGTAACAAAGCATGGCCCATACACAGGGGAAAAAAGCAATCAACAGAAGCTCCTGGTGGAGGCCTACATGGTAGACTGACTAGCCAAAGACTTTAAATAAGGTATTTCAAATATACTCAAAGAAATAAAGAAAACTATGTGTAAAGAACTAAAGAAAAGCATATGAAGTATGAGAATACTGTCTCACTGAGCGGAGACTACCGGTAAAGAGATTGAAATTGTAAACATATATATTTAAATTGTTTAAATTTTATATAAAATATAAAAATAATATTAAATATACTTTCCTTTAATTGGAAATTCAGGAATTAAAAAGTACAATAACTGAAGTAAAAATTAACAAACATCCTGCCCAAAATCCTCCCAACTTACTTTTGCATTGCTTTAGCTTCCCCAAAGAGAAGTCCGTTTACTGTGATATATCCACCTTTTTAAAGTGTAAATATTCTCCGGAAGTTAAGCTATCGTCAACCTTACCATCTTCTTGTGACTCAGGTTCCTGTGGCTGACAGGCTGGCTGCCCTGGGACTGGGGTCTTGGTTGGGTGGGTCGCAGGGGTGCGGGAAGCTCCGGCATTTCCATGGCACTGACATGTGAACTCCCTCTACTGAAGACTCTTGGCCTTGAAACTGTAGCCATAACTGGCTCCGCCCTAGTGCCTTACGCCCCACACAAGGGAGGGAGGGAGGGCACACAGTGAAAATCTGCAGACAATAGTAAATTGAGCTGCAAAGTGGAAAATAGCCACAAGGAATCACCACTGCAGCATGATGGAGAAGGAACACGTTTGATGGAAACTATTGTAACTGGATCCTGAGAGCTCAGATCTAACTCCATTAGTGTAAAGTAAACACAGGGAGAACAAACATTCATGCTGTCTTCTTTCCCAAACGTAAGATAAAACAAATATTTAAGGTTTCCAGTTGGACCCGCTGTTCGCAGCCGGGGAAAGGTAGACCCGGTAGGAGGTCCAACAGCAGACAAGATGGTACCTCAGGGCGCTCACCTTCTCCTTCCCTCCCTCGACCCAGAATTCCTTAGCATTACAGACCAAGAGAGCATAATACAGTCAGGAAAATGTTTTCATGGAGACAAGCGAAAGACAAGCCTGTGAACCGCTTATTTAGACTCAGTGGGAGAATACTGAGGCCTGTCTTTACTTCACTGCTGAAACCCTCTTGCTGAGAGACAGTAGATTATAGAGGCTGAACGGTCGATGCAGTCCGGCCATTTGTTAGCTGTGTGATGCAGGCAGGCTGCTAACGTTTCGGAGTCTTTCAAATCAAAATAACAGTACCTGCCTCCTACAGGTCTCATGAAGTAAGAATTTAAAAGATACCCTGTTTCAAAAGGACTCAGGCCAGAGTCTGGCATAAGAGCCACACTCAGGGACTGTGGTGTCATTACTCTCGTAAAGCGGCATCTCCATCAGCTCTGCCCGAGTGACTGAAATACGCAGCCCTAGAGAGCGACTGCTCTGGCCTGAGGAATTTATTCCCAGAATTTCTCTTCTAAAATGGAAATAAGTTTAGGGGGTGATAATTTATCTAGACAGTTTAATTGGTAATATCATGTTATTAGTTAATAGCCAAAAATTAGATCTCCAATCTTTTAGTCAAAAGTTGAGCTCTGGAAAAATTTAAACATAAGTGCAAAACATTTTTACTGGAGGGGAATTTGTTTTGAGCATCAAAAGCTGCCTTAGGAGCTGGGAACTGATTGTACATTCGTAGACAGTCATGGACCAGGGTGGGAACACAGAGACCTGGAGTGGAAAGGGATAAAAGTGGAGCACACAGGGGACCCTTCTGCAGCCCTGGAAGCCCAATGTAATTTGCAACAAATCTTGCATAAGATGAAACCCGGTTCAATAAAATTGAAGACTCACATAACCTTGAGTCCAGAGGGTCCAACAAATGACACAAAGCAACAGAAGAGAGAACCAGACCAACAACCACTTCTCAGAGAACCGATCAGAGTCCGTGGAAAAACAGCCTGAGGGTGAACCATGACTCTTTGTGGTCTGGGACTCAATAGTACCGTTTGGACTTGAGCCAAGTCCTACAATCCATAGACAGACTCAAGCTATGGCACTTGACCTGGGCTGAGCTCCAGAGGAGCAACCAATGTTGAACTGACAAGCCCAAGACCTGTTTGAACAAATCAGTTTTCCTTTGTCACATCTCACGGCTTTGCCCTCACGAGTCTGAGGCTTTGGATGGAGAGATTGTTCTCAGTGGGGCTTCTCATACCATACACCTGTATGCTTTTAACTAGCAGTCCCTGAGTCACCTTTGATGGTCACTCTGAGAGTCCCGCTGCAGACAGCCCAGCTTCGGTATCGGGTCAGGACCTCCTGCCTTGGCCAGCAGTAAACTTGGGTCAACACTGCTGTGGCTCAGAGTCTCTCCACATGGAAACATCAGTTTCTGCATCTGCCACCCTTATTAGAGATGTGTCCTGGTGGGCTGGAAAGTTGCACATTACCGCTGATTCTGAGAAGCTAAATCCTGAGAACCCATGTAGTCCTTGAGTCAGCACTGAGGATTGCCCCCTATCCAGCTGACCCTGGCAAGAGTAAAGCAGAGTGAGCTAGAAAGCACAGATGGTGAGAACAGAGCAAAGAAGCAGCTGAGAGGACTGGAAAACAGCAAGAGGGTGCAAACCTGTGTGAGCAGAGCCATTTCTTGAGCTACAGACCATGGCTTTAGTTTTACTCCCCGTTTTGAGAGTTCTCTCAAAGCAAGGATGCACACCAGGAATCTAACCTGACTATATCCTGTGCTCCACTCTGCAAATCTGCAAATCTCCTATATGATTTCTGCAAACACTTCAGGCCATAATACTTTTTATTGACGTGTAGTTGATTTACAATATTGTGCTAGTTTCAGGTGTACAGCAGAGTGATTCAGATATATATGTATTATATATATCCTTCTTTAGATTCTTTTCCATTATAGGTAATTACAAGATATTGAATATAGTGCCCTGTGCTATACAGCAGGTACTTGTTGTTTATCTGTTTTGTATATAGTAGTGTTTATTTACATTAGTTACAATAATTAAACTAGATGATTTTGATGTTGACTGTAAATGGTAATCTGACTGTCATCTTAATCAAGCTCAAGAAACATATCTGCTAATCCCCAAATTCCAAATTTATTCCTCTCCTCCTTTCCCCTTTGGTAACCATAAATTTGTTTTCTATGCCCGTAAGTCTACTTCTGTTTTTGTAAACAAGTTCATTTTTATCATTATTTTAGATTCCACATACAAGTGTCATCATAATTTGTCCTTCTCTGTCTGATTTATTTCATTTAGTATGGTCATCTCCAGGTCCACCCATGTCGCTGCAAATGGCATTATTTTATTCTTTTTTATGGCCAAGTAATAGTCCATTATACACACATATGTATATACACACGCCACTTCTTTATCCAGTCATCTGTCAACAGGCATTTAGGTTGCTTCCATGTCTTGGCTATTATAAATAGCGCTGCTATGAATATTGAGGTACATGTATATATTTGAATCAGAGTTTTCATCTTTTCCAGACATATGCCCAGGAGTGGGATTGCTGGATCATATGGTAAGTCTGTTTTTAGCTTTTAAAGGAACCACCATACTGTTCTCCACAGGGGCTGCACATATTTACATTCCCACCAGCAGTGTAGGAGGGTTCCCTCTTCTCCACACCCTCTGTGGCATTTATTATATGTAAAGTTTTTGATGATGGCCATTCAGACTAGTGTGAGGTGATACCTCATTGTAGTTTTGATTTGCATTTCTCTAGTAAGTAGTGATGTTGAGCATCTTTCCATGTGCCTGTTGGCCATCTGGATTTCTTCTTTGGAGAAATGTCTGTTTAGGTCTTCTGCCCATCTTTTGATTGTTTTTGTTATTGTTGTTGTTGTTGTTTGATATTTAGGTATATAAGCTGTTTGTATATTTTTGAAATTAACCTTTTGTCAGTTGCATCATTTGTAAATATTTTCTCCCATTAGGTAGATTGTCTTTTCATTTTGTTTATGGTTTCCTTTGTTGTGCAAAAGCTTTTAAATTTAATTAGGTCCTACTTGTTTATTTTTGCTTTTGTTTCCATTACTCTAGGAGATGGATCCAAAAGACATTGCTACAGTTTATCAAAGAGTGTTCTTTCTATGTTTTCCTCTGGGGGTTTTAGAGTATCCTACATTTAAGTCTTCAATCCATTTTGAGTTTATTTTTTATATGGTGTTAGAGGATGTTGTAATTTCATTCTTCTACATGTAGCTGTCCAGTTTTCTCAGCACCACTTATTGAAGAGACTGTCTTTTCTCCATTGTGTATTCTTGCCTCCTTTGTCATAGATTAATTGACCAAAAGTGTGTGGGTTTATCTGTGGACTTTCTATCTTGTTCCACTGATCTGTGCATCTGTTTTTGTGCCAGTACCATACTGCTTTGATTACTGTAGCTCTGCAGTATAGTCTGAAGTCAGGGAGCATGATTCCCCCAGCTCTGTTCTTCTTTCTCAAGATTGATTGTTTTTTCTGTTCAGGGTCTTTTGTGTTTCCATACAAATTAGAAAAATTTTTGGTCGAGTTCTGTGAGAAATGCCACTGGTGATTTGATAGGGATTGCATTGAATCTGTAGACTGTCTGGGGTAGTTTGGTCATTTTAGCAATACTGATTATTCCAATCCAAGAACACAGTATATCTTTCCTTCTAGTTGTATTGTCTTCAATTTCTTTCATCAGTATTTCATAGTTTTCAGAGCACAGGTCTCTCGCCTCCTTAGGTAGGTTTATTCCTAGGTATTTTATTCTTTTTAATGTGATGGTAAATGGGATTGTTTCCTTAACTTTCTTTCTGATAGTTCATTGTTCGTGTATAGAAATGCAGCAGATTTCTGTATATTAATTTTGTACCCTGTCAGGTCATAATATTTAAAATGTCTCAACAGTTGCTTTCAAACAGGTAAAACCGTTTGCTCTGTTTGGGCTTTTTCCACTCCCTTGCTGTAGAGGCTCTAGTGGAGGAACTGAATACCAAAATAAGTTACTCTGTAAAGCTTAAATGTTGACTGTCAGTCATGCATTTGCATATATTCCGTGTAACTACATCATTTATATGGATACATTGTATATATTAAAATGTAAATAGTGTCAGTCTGTACGACTGAAAATGTAGCGACTAGGAGTGCAAGGCCATGTAAAGTGACTGTTTTTCGGCAGGCTTTTCCTGGGTTTCGTTATTTACAATAATTAAACTAGATGATTATGATGTTGACTATGAATGGTAATTTGTGACTATCTGCCATCTTAATGAAGCTGAAAAAAACACAACAGAGCAAAAATAGAACACAACCGAGAAACGCTAAGATGAATTTGTCACTGTAGCTGAGACACAGTCTCAAATTATAACTTAGGGATGACTAAACCCAGCGTTCACTACCATCATTTCCCAGTCACTTGTTTGACATTCCTCAGTCCAAACTAATGAATATCTAGCACTATGTGGCCAGGAGTTGTAGGGAACTCGACGGCTGAACATCAGGGTGTTAGGCTAGTGTCACCACCGCCCAGCTGTGCAACCTGGCAAAGCTCTCCTCTGTGAAATATCTGAGCTAGGTGATCTGTTAGGCACATTTTCACAACCAAAATAAAACAGGTCAAGATAATTCCCAAACAGTTATGTTTAAAAATAAAAGATAAAGAGTAAAACCACAGGATTGTGGTTTTCAAGCTCTGCCCTAAGAAACCCCCAGAGTTTGGAGTGTGTGATAGCAGGGCAGGGTCCCCAGGCCTTTTCCACCTTCTCAGGTCTTACACATTGAGCTTTTCAATGGGACTTTGTCTGAAATAGGTTCAGCACTAAAAACTGTGAAACCACTGTCCTAGATATTCTGGCAAACACGTCTTTTGTGTGTTACCAGTTTTGTTGCCTCACTCGATGCTGTCTTTTTCCCAGCAAGATGAACTTCAGCGTAAATAGTGCAAATGCTGAGAGCAGTGAGGGAAACTGAAATTAAGGAAACTGCAGGGAATATCTATTTTCTCTTTGTTATTAAAAATTCAGCAAAATCACCAGAAAGGAAAAGGGTGCTGCTGTAAAGACCCACTCTTCCTCCTGTAAGTGTGACAAGATATAAAAAGGGCCTCTGGGTGGTCTCTGCACCTGGCCATCGGGGAGGCCCCCCTCCCCTCCCCTTGACCCCGTGAGAGAGTAACAGCCCCAGGGAAGCCGGCGGTGGCTCAGTGTCAACGTGTGTCAGCTGCACGGGCTGTGGCGTGGCAGTTCATTTCAGCAGGCACAGAGACGTAGAGACACCAGATGACCTGTCTGTCCGCAGTCTGGTATCGACTGCGGACATGGTTCAGATGAATGGAACACTGTCCAGTTCATGCTGCTGTGAGCCTCGAGGGGGCAGATCGCTCACAAGTGGTACTTGTCGGCCTCATTGATGCTCAGTTTCCTCAAACGGAGTTTGATCAGGATTCTAATGACTTCAGTGTGAAAGAAAGAATCATTAACTGAATGACTTGCCAAATAAAGAAACAAAGGTGGATGGTCTGGCATCAGAGAATGATTCTTCAACACCATTTTTCTTAATGCGCTCAGACATCTCTCTCCCTGCCTATCGAGCAGACCAACTGACAAGTGCAAACGACCTGCACTATTGCCAGCCACTGCGGCCTCAGCCCACACGGCTTCATGAAGACGTGCTCACCTTCCCGACATGCCTGTGGGCGAGGCACTGGCCCCTGTGAATCTCCTGTTTCACTTGATGTGCAGAGAAATGGTCAGTCACCTTGGGAAACAATAGTCCGAGCCCTGAATAGATCAGGTACAGGGCATGTTTACGTTCCCAGCGTGTGATGTTCTGAGGAGCAGCTACAACTGGAGATCGGCAGGACCAGATGGAGAAATGTAGCAATACTCAAGATGTTGTGTCCAGGGCCATACAGACTGAATGGGTGCAGAAACGGGCAAGGTAAGCTGCCAGAAGCCAAATTCACCTGCCCACACTTTGGCCTGGGGCTGGCCCAGCCCACAAGTACCCATTGCTTTGGAGAGGAAGAAGAGGAGTAAGTTCTTTCTGAAAAATATGCACAGGTAGCTTTCTATAGCAGACTAGGTCCAGACACCCAGTTCAGAGTTCTGGTCCTGGCTCTCTCACTAATCAGGTGCACATTGATGTTATCTTTTTGTGGATCAGTAACCTCATCTGTGAAATGAAGGGACTGGGCTGTTGGTTCCCAATGACAGAGTATCACGGAGAATTTTCAGATCTCCATGATACGATGTGAAAATTATGGACACCTTCCTTAGAAAAATGTGCGTGTCTATGCAAATTTGGGTACAGACCAGTTCGCTAACTGGCCATCAACCGAGAAAGAGTCTCCCTCCAAGGTCATTCTTCCAAAAGTCCTATTTGTCTCTCCTTAAGTCTCTCTGGAGTCCATTCCCAGTTTAAATGTCTGAGGTTCTCAGCCACTGAGACAGAGGAAAACTTACTTCTGTGTTTGGAAGATTTGGTCTCGTGTCCCATCAAATGGTAGATATTAGGCCAAACAAAAGCCTTCTGCTTTTACCTAATGTCGTCCTCACGTGACATCCCACTTTGCTGCCTGACTTCAGTCAACACATAATTTTCACTCCCTGGATACTTGTATCAATACAAGTTTTCCCATCTGACGTAAGTGTCTAACGCATAGTCGTCAAAGGGCAAGTCTCCAAAAATTTCCCTTTGTGCCAATTTTAAAACAAAATCGAATGTCATAAATATTAAGCATCAGCATGAAGTGAGTTAGCCGAAATCCGTAGCTGACACCAGACAGGGTGCTGAACTAGTGAGTGAGCCGAGTTACACATGAAAACTGAAATGACAGATCATTCCATCCGTGGAGATAAGATCTGTTTCAGACTGAAAGAAATGGAATTTATCATCATGGAGAGTGAGAAAGCATCTAGAAACACAGAAGTTAAAACAACAAAGTATAGACTGAAGTGTAATAAACTAAGTTTTGAGAAGAAAGCTACACAAGAAGAAAAACCATAGATGATAAATGTAACTAATGAAACTCTATAATCCTCAATACACATTTAATGATACCCACCAGAGAAATGAAGCTATAGCTTATCCATGAAGAAACACAGCCAGTAATCAGCTGGACTTCAGGCCTCAAGCATTGCGGTTGGGTACACGTGAAGGTGGTGACTTCACAAACCTAGCTGGCTGGCCTGCCCCCTCCTCCTCCACAACTTACCATCCAAACTGGGATGCTGTGAGAGTGACAGGGAGATGAACAGACTTCTGCTTTCTGAGCTCCAGTTGGCCCATGTTTGGGGTGATGTGACACAGTCTTACACATTATCTTCAACACCCTGCTATCACTAGCCCAACGAGATACCTAGAGGGGTGAAAAGAAGACCCACACACAGTAGATTATCACCCCCATCTTGGTCTTCCTTCGGTACCCACACACGCGGCCTTTTGTCCTTGCTGTGCAGATCACTGAATTCTGACTGTCAGATGCATGCGTGGTGTGACTCCACTGTATACCTCATAAAGTACTTGATCACCCAGTAGACCACCGCAGTCGTGCCCTATGGGGAGGGGAGCTCTCTAAGAAGTGTTCACATGCAATGCCTACAGTTAGTCGACTTCTGATCACTTCCCTGAGGAAAAGTGTTTACAGTACTCGATGTGCTTAACTGAACTTCAGTAACGGTATGGCAAAAGCTCATCTGCTACCTAGTAAATGATGGATATATCCAGCACCTATTAAAGGGTCTGGAATATGGTAAATAATACTCCTGAACAAATCAATGAGTAAATGAATAAATGGGTATCGTAAGTTAAGTACTTTCTGTTCAAAATTTATATTGCCCTGGAATTTTCCTGCTTTATGAAGACCCTCATTAATAGTATTTCAATAGCAACATAATTTGAAAATGTCTGGGTCATGGGATTAATAGGAAATAAAAGCTTTCAGAAAATCCTTTGTAATTTGAGCTCATCAACTCGTTTGACTGTAAAGAGGCGGAAAAAGAAATGTTTCGGTCTTAGCCAAAAATGATTTGGCCAATCTAGTGAACAAGGAATTTAGCCAATCTAGGAACAAGCCTGTTCCTAACAGTAATGTTTCCCTAGTCTTAATTGATCTATATTTTTATTCCATAAAAATATTACCGTAATCTTAATCTAGTAATAATGATTATTGAAATGCAATTCTGTTTTAGAGACGTTGGGTTATGTGCTGGGAGAATTAAAGAATGGTTCTTAGAGGGGAGGGTAGAGCTCAGTGGTAGAACCTGTGCTTGGTATGTATGAGGTCCTGGGTTCAATCCCCATTGCCTCCAATGAAAAAAAAATGAATAAACCTAATTACCTTCCCAACTCCCCCGCCCCCGGCCCAAAAGAACAAAACAAAAAGTGGTTCTTAAGTGGGTCCTGGTCCCAGTGGAAAATTAAAAGTAACTTTAGGCAAATCAATTCTGAAGAGCTACCCAAGGGAAGGAAGGTTTCTGGTTGACCTTGACTCCTCAAAGGAACTCTGAGTACAGCATGTCTACCTCCAGGCTCTGGCTACAGCAGTAGCAGGTTAGCATCAGGCTTTTAGAAAGTCATTCAGAGTATAGTTCTCCATTTACCATAGATTGTTTAAGACATTTTTATAATGTGAGAACTGCCACCACTCCAGGGCGTCACATGATCCATGGGGGCAGAAGGCGTCATTCAAAATGTAGAAGATGCCTTAAAGCAGGCTGCTGGAAAACACTGGCTAAAAAAAACTTTTCCCCCTCATTTCTAAGTAGTACTCTTTATGCAGTCCAGGGAGTCATGAGGGGATGCTGCCTCAAATTTTGCCTCAGTTGTTTTTTCCCAAATTTGGTTCAACAACTAAGACCTTCTTGGATATTGCATAATACACACCAGCAGTCCCAAATCTTGATGCATAAACCTGTATCTGGCTGTCTCCATGAGAATCACCTATGGAGTCTGTTAAAATACAGATTTCTGTGCACAAACCCCGAGATTCTGATTCAGTGTCCCACTTCTACTTTGGTAGGAACTGCGACGTGGGTCAAGGTGAAATTCTGCCACTATACTTGGTCTCAGGGGATCTGAGTCATCAAAGTCCAGTGTAGCTGAGGTTTCTTTGCATCATCTAACTCTGGAGGCAGCCAAGAAGATGCCAAGCATCTTCTCCAGAGCTCTCTGGTAGAGACGTGTGGTTGTTTGTTCCTCTGAGGAAGCACAGAAGAAATGTGTCACTTCTCAAGCTACAGAAATAGAATCGGTTGCTCGCCTGTAGGCACAGTGGGTACACAGCCTCTCAGAAAGCCGCTCTCCCTTGCTCACATGAGACTTGCGGCATCTGATGGGGAAGGAGGAGTACGTATCTCTAAGGGTGAGGCAGTGCAACGAGCAAGCTTAGAGCTTCTTAGTAAATTGGGGCAGAAGATAATTACCTCAAAAATGATTTGCACTCCAAAAAGAGACTATCTCGTTGAAGCTCTGCTGAATACTTGTCTGATTGTTTCAGTGTGTTTTGGCAGTATTAAACTCAATGTGATGTTAAGAGATGAACTATTTAGCCTCTTTTCCTCCACCCACTTGAGAAAGATCAGTTTGACCTCAGACCCTGGAGCCTGATGATATTCTCTAAGCGTAACATATTCATCCACAGTTGTTTGCTACACACTCAGTACCGAAAAAGTGACGAAACCCAAGGAGTTTATTATATGTTAAGAAAAATACATGTTAAACATTGCCTTTAATGCAAGACCATGAGCAGAAGATTCTGGAGCTGGAATGGTCTTTATACCTGAATTTTGTTACCTTATATGCAACACTAGACTAAAGCCCCGAGTCTGACCTGGACTCCCCTCTGTCTTCCTCTGGTGGTGATCACCATACCTTTCGCTGGTTTTCTATTCCTTGCTTCTCTGAGGCTCTTCACCTGGGGCAGCCCAGCAAGTGAGGAGCAGCCTGTTCCTCTACAGAAATTATCTACTTCAGGTGTATTCATGCCAGAAAAAGATTGCACAACATGTGTGTCTTCAAGCATAAATTGACCTTTCGTTTCCTCCCTCTGGAGGCCCCCAATTTATTTTTTAAAATTATTTACCAAAGGGATGGCAAATTTCCTCACTAGCCTTTGCTCTACAGTTTACATTTCCCGCCTCTGGTTCTAACGAAAAGGTGGAGGTGGCTGTGCTTATGGCATCAAGATGTCCTGCACATCGGATCTGAGCCACCATGGTCCAAAAGTCCTTCCATCTCACTCCTTCCTAAACCAGTGCGCAACAGCACTCCAGTCTCCACCTATTCCCCTTACCACCCTCTTCCTCCCCAGCCCCAGATTTGGCCTGTTCATGCAATTCTTTGTGGCCAGTGCAGCCGACACTTCCCTCCCTCTTTCCCCACAACCAAAAAATGTTGCATACAAGTGGTAAATGCATGGAGTTGTCTCCCCACATTGAAGGGGATTCATGTCTACTTGAGAATGCAAAGGGAGTTGCATGAAATAATTAGAGAGTCACAAAATGCTAAAACTGTCAGATCTAAAAGTCCAAACCAGGAAGGAGTAAGACAGGCTGGAATATTTGTGTGAGAGGGGGCGTGAGGTGAGAGAAGTCAATGGAGAAGGCAGTGCTCCCTGTGAAGACTCAGCACAGCCCTCCCTGGGAAAGACACTTCTGCAAGACCTTTTGCTCCTGCCGAGGTGGGAGGGGCCTCCTGCTGTTCTGGGCCAGCTTTCCCCAACCATGAAGTTCAACTGTCTGTGTCTCTTCTCTGTAGGCTCTGTCACCAGCCAGGGCTGATTTATTTGCCTTTTAATAAAGGAAGTCAATGCCTAAATGAGGCATTTCTCTTCACACATTTGAGAGAGAGGAAAAGTCAACACGTGTCCCGAGAAGCTAGAAGAGCCCAGGTCCTGATGCAGCACAGAAGTCAAAACACGTGAAGTTCACATTTTGTCGCAGGAAGCTGCTCTGCTGCCCTCCCCGCAGCAGCTACCCGCACCCCTGCGCCTCCTCCATTTGGGCTCCACGCCGCCGGCTTCTCAGAGCTTCCTCACCCTCTCTGCAGGGGGCTGACCCGTGCCGCCCTCAGTCTGGATCGCTTCTTCTTGGCATGAATTCCTTCCTTCTGCTGATTGGCTCGTGAAGCGCCACGCTGTTTGCAGACTTCCGTGAGGGACTGGAGCTCAAAGGGCACAAAGGGGACACTCGACAAATATTTGTAAGTTAAGCAAGTTTTACTCTATTATATGTATTATATGTATACTTTCTTTTTAAATAAAAATATCAGTGTTTTAGCAGTGACTTTTTCATCTTCCCAGAATATATTTGAAGGAAGTTGATCCTGTGGCTTTGTCATGTCCCATGTCCTATAGCTGTGAGCTGCACCTTTGAGGCCCGGCTTAAACCCTAGGGGTGAGTTCTGTGGAGCCTCTGTGGGCACCTGGGGTTGCTGTCCTGCTGGACAGTACGTGTCTTCTGGGGGGTGGTGAAGAGAGCCCCCCCCCCATCGCTCTGCTTCCTCCTTCTTCCCTCCTCCCTCTGCCGAGCATTTCCCACCAGCTGGGTGGGTGGCTTCACATCTCCAGAAGTCGACAGGTTCTGAGAGGGCAGCAACCCAGGACCTTCCCATCACCAGAGCTCAGCACAGCCAACCTGGGAGGTTTCTCTGATGTTGACACCACCTTTGTTCTCAGCATCTGCCATGTGAAGAGCCACTTGCATGGGTGACTTCACTCCAGCGAAGCCACTCTGGGCAGCCGTGGCCGAGGCCTCTGCCATCCAGCCCGGCTCTGTCACCAGCTTCAGGTGCAGCTTTAGGCAAGCACTCAATCTGACCTCAGGCTTTCATTTAGATGTTTTTAGGTGCATGTTATTGATTCCACAACTACTTCTCGAGCTCCTATTAAGTTCTAGGCAGCTTCCAAGATAGCCTCTGTCTCAGGAATTCTGACTCCCGTCTGCCTCTCACAGCCTAGCTCCTCGCATTTAACACAGTGGCTGCTCCTCGAGTATTTCCCAGGGCAGTGTCAGACCAACCAGGTTCTTCAGAGGGCATCATGGCTGACGGGCTGACCCATACCCCAAGGTTCTGGCTAATTTGCCTCAGACTGACTCTACAGCACACGCAGCAGTGCCTGGACCAGCCTTCTGTGCGGCAGCTGCAGGGGGAGCTCGCTCAGCGCCCCCAGTGTCTGGGACACGAGCCGCGTGATGCTGCGGGGGAGCCTCTAGCCCACGACCAGCTCTGGCAGTGCAGCCAGTGATTGTAAATCGCTGCGGGAGATGCAAAGCCAATTTTACCAACAACGCAGGGAAAATGGTTAAAAGACAGAGTCGTGTATGATTATGGGTACATCCAGCACAAAAGGCACAGGCAGACCTAGGAGTGGGTTCTGAGAAGCAGGCTGCAGGAGTCAGGCGGGTCTCGGGGAGGAGGGGGCCAGGGGCAGCGTCAGGGCATCTGCGGCAGGTGAGCTACAGCTGACCCCAGACTCCAGGGCTCTGCTGGCCCTGCCGGTGCGAGGCTCAGTCAACGGCTCCGAACGTAGGGTTTTGCTATTTCCCCGCTTTCCGTGGCTGTTGATTCTCACTGTTTTCCTCTGACCTGGACCGTTTTGTGTGGTCCCCAAACTATTCCGTATTCTAACACAAATTCTCTCTGAAAGTAAGTGGGCTATGCATCATAATTGTTTCCTAGTTAGGTCTGAATATATTCAGTAATGATCTATTGGCCCTAAGACCGACCATGAGACTTTTAAAAGCATATTCGCAATGTAGCAGTTTTGAAGTATGAATTTGGCATTAAAAAAAAAAAAATCAGCAAAGTCACGCTTTTAATGGTCCACAAAGATAGTCTGTGAACACTGAAAGAGGGAGCTGTACCCAGGATGGAACCCGCTCCGCGCGGGTTCTGCTGGTGTTTGTTCACCGGCGCCCCCGTGTGGCCACTCTCAGATAGCACCTGGCCGACTTGCTACAGATTGAAGGTACGTTGGAAGAGGGGTGGTCCCTGGGCCACCGGCTCCTAAAATCATCATGCAGTTCCTGAAAAAACCGCATTCTACTTCCAAGTAGATCTGAACTGGCAACATTACCCACTACAATTGATATATCATTGTAATTAAGATTGTTAAATTTATTGTTCCAATTTGAAGGATCTCCAAACTTCTGAACGATCTAATCCACAGATGCCAGTTGTTTAGAGACCGCATAGTCCACTAAGAACGTAGGCTCTGGAGTCAAATCATCTGGGTCTGAATAACGGCTCTGCCACTTGCAGCTGGGCCTCAGTTTTCTCATCAGCAAAATGGAGATAATAGTACCAATCTCATAAAACCATTTTGAAGATTAAATGAAAAAATACATTCAAAACACTCAAAACACAGCCTGGCGCCCTTAGCAAGCCCTCAGTAAATGGCACTATCATTTCACCCCTCACCGAGTCAGGAGGTCTTGGCACAGACAGCAACTTGGAGTGAGAAGGGGCAGACAGGGTGGGGATGGAACAAAGAAAGAGACATGCAAAATGAGGGTCTGGTTAAGAAAAAAAGATGTCTCCAAGTTAAGAACGCTTTTTTGTTCTGGTTTTTGTTTTGTCGACTGAAATAAACGCGCAGCCTAAAAGTGAAGAGTTATGTTTTATTTGGCGGGAGGACTCGAGCCGGGATGATAGCCTCTCAGATCACTCTGAGGGACTGCTCCGAAGAGGTAGGGGAGGAGCTAGGATATACAGGAGCTTTACAACAAAGACCAGGTAGTTGGAACAATAAAAGATTACTTGTTATCTAAAGAGAATCAGGCATCTGAAGTTAAAGAATTTAGTGCTTTTCTATGTGTGAGAGGAAGCAAACATTTGGGCTCATTGAATTCATTCCTTCGACAAGCACCTAGCTGTCTAGGGCCAGTGTCCTGTCCTTTCTTATTCTGAGTCCGCACAGGGTGCACCATTGTGAGTCGCTGCAGAGGCTGGGCTGCAGGCCCGTCCCCATTGTGGGGTGGCAGTAGCCGCTGATGACTTAGTTTCAGCATTCTTTGTTTACTGATATGTTTGCAGTATTTTCACTCACATTGCAGTATTTTCGTTCACAGTTTCAAATTCATATTTTTAATACTATTTTTGTGAATAGTTCACCTTGATCTTTAAAATAAAAATGAACATTGCTCTTCAGGACATATAAACTCTGAAATGGCCAGAAATAGCAGCTTAAATACAAGCTATAGCTAAAACAAAAGCAAGAATTTGGGGAGGGAGGAAGTCGTTTATGGCAGGTTATCACAAAAGCTCAGTAAACAAAGGTGTGTTTGTTATGCAGATTGAAGTCAGGCCTTCTTTATTTACAAGAGTTAGTTGAGGTTTAGTCAGCCTTCTGTTTCTGGTACCAAGAGGGACACACCCTTACAAATGTAGATTTTCCTAATAAATGTAAACGTCGCTCACAAGTGGGCAACCTCTACTCAGGTTTCTATGTTTTTTTTTTTTTTTAATTAGTCAGACCAGACTAATCCTTATGCCAAAGAAATTTGGCATTCTGCTCCTCCCGACATGGACGTACCCCAGTTTGCTTATGCTTCATCTACTGAAGGACATCCTGATGTCAAGCTTTTAGCCAATACGAGCAGAGCTGCTGTGTGTAGCTGCTTCCTAGTTTGTGTGTGGACGTAGTTCTTCAAAGCAGTTGACTAAATAGTGGAAGCAGGACTGTGGAAAACCTGCCAACCTGGTTTAGAAGTGGCTGTGCGCGTGTTCCAGCAGCAGCAAGGGAGATCCCTGCTGTTCCTCCCCACCAGCTACGGGGTTGTCAGGTTTGGAGTTTAGCAGTTCTAACAGGTGTTCCGTGAAACCCTGTGATTTTAGTTTGTAATTGCCTAATGGTATATGATGTTGAGCAATTTTTTAAAAATTTGTATCCTTATTTACGATCTGTATGTCTTCCTGGGTGGGTGTCTGTTTACATCTATACCCATTTTTATGGGTTATTTTAGAGCTGTTTGTATATTGATTCCAAATCATTTATCAGATACGTGTTTTGTAAATATTTTTGTCAGTTTGTGGCTTGTCTTTTGGGTTTCTGAATAAGGTCTTTCAGAGTAGAAATCTTTCATAAAGTCCATAATATTAGTTTTTTTGTTGATTGGCTTTTTACGTTGTGTGTTATCTTCTGTTTATCTCTATAATTTTGATAGTTTTGCATTTGAAATGTGTATGAATAAATTTGAGTGAATTTGTTGTAGGTTTTAAAGTTTGTGTCTCGGTTTACTTCACTCCATAGGGCCTCCAACTAATCGTTCCTTAACTACTTGGAGAAGTCATGGATATTTGACTCTATTTCTGTTTGAATTTCCAGTTTAAAGGATTGAGCAGAGCCGCTGTCGGGGCGGGGCCTCTACTGGCTGTGAGGGTGGCTGGGTCCGTGCCTTCCCATTGCCTGGCCGGGCCCGGAGCCCGCCTCCCCCACCTGTGGCGGGAATGCACGTTCAGCCCGCGGACTTGGCTTCCTGCACAGCTGACTGGAGCCGCGTCTTCTCAGGACCAGCCGGGGCCTTGGGACAACAGGGGGTTATGTCCACGCTGACAGGAGCCCAGTCTCCTCAGGACCCACCAGGAGGTGCTGCACTGAAGGGAAGGTGAGGAGGAAGGAAAAGTGAGGGAAGGTGAGGAGAAGCTTCCCGTGAGGGGCTGACGGCTGAGGGGAGGCCCTCCTCAGAGGCCCCGGGGGAGGAAGGGCCGGATGTGGGAAGCTGTGGGGTTTAGTCAGGTTTTGTGTGTGGTGCAGACGGTGTGCCGTGTCCTTCTCTGGCGTGTGGTGTCCAGTTTCCCCAGCACCATTCATCGAGGGGACTGTCCTTCCCCTGGTGCAGGTTCTTGGCTCCTTTCTTGTGAATTAACTGACCACATCCCCATAGGTTTGTTTGCAGACTCTCTCTGGTCCATGTCCCTGTGGTTGTGCCAATTCCGCAAAGTTTTGGTGACTGTGCTTTTGTAATGCCGTGTAAAGTCAGGGAGGGAGATGCCTCCAGCCTGTTTCCCTTCTGTAGAATGTCTTTGGCTGTTCAGGGTCCTTTGTGTTTCCACAACAATGTTGGGATTCTTTGTTCTGTTTCTGTGAAAAATGCCGCTGAAGTTTATTTTATTTTATTGAAGTATAGTGAATTCACAGCTTTCCGTTATTTTTTGTTGTAGGGCACAGTGATTTCACGAGGCTAGCTTTGAGTCTGAGCACTGCTTTGGGTAGAACGGACATTTCAACAACGTTAATTCTTTCTGTCTGTGAGCAGAGGGTATCCTTCCATTTATTTGCGTCTGTTCAGTTTCCTTCCTCAGTGTCTTAGAATTTTCAGTGGGCAGGTCTTTCACAGCCTTGATGAAATGTATTCCTAGGTATTTTGTTGGATGCGGTTGTAAATGGGATTTAAAAAAAAGTCTCTTTCTGATGTTTCATTATTAATGTATAGAAAGACAACTGATTTTTGTGTGTTGATTTTGTACCTTGTGGCTTTACTGAAATGATTCATTAGTTCTAACAGTGTTTTGATGGTTTGATGTGGAAAAGTAGAAATCAGAAATCCATCCAGGTCGTCTGCAGCACCTAAGACACAGCGGCTCCTAATCTTCCCACAGTGCCTCTAAGTTACTTGTGGACTCCTGCAAGGGTGATGAGCATCAGCCCTTTGGGTGAACTGGGTCGCGTTAAGGGTGGGCCTCTGTAAGGAAATCTGATGTCTCCTCTGCTTTTTTGGCGTGGTGTTGCCATGGTTGTTTTCAAAAGTAATTTAGTTTCTAGTAAAGTTTCTTATAAAGTTTTGTTATAAAGTTGCATATAAAATACTTTAAATAGCATGACGCAGCACTCACATTTGCCTCCTCACATGAAACACTCCAGTGGGTTTTACCTAAAACTGGGATACTCCCCCAGGGAACCAGCACATAAACCTCAAATGAAGAAATTGTATGGTTCACTTTGTAACCCCATCCACAGGCCCACTTCAGCCTTCCCTTTTGCCCCAACTTATGGAAATCCCTTTTTCCATTCTGTGCCAGTTTTCTTTTCCTGAAACTGTTACTGAGAGTTTCCCTCTTTTTCAAAATCTTAATGGATTTAAGGCGCACAAGATGAATACAATCTGGGTGGCATCTCCTGTGTGTCTCCTTTCACTTAGAATGTTTTCAAGTCTGTATCCAGTTTGAGTCATTAGTGATTCATTCACATTTTTCATTGTCATTAAAAATACAGAACGTAGCATTTACCATTTAACCCATTTAACTATGCAGGTCTATGGTATTCACTAAATTCACATTGTTGTACAGATGCCTCACCATCTGTCTCCAGAGCTTACTCATTTTCCCCAAGTGAAGCCCTGTGTCCAGTGAACACTGACTGCCCCTCAACCCCTGGAAGTTGACACTCTTTCTGTCTCTGCATTTGACTTCTCTGGATGCCTTGTATAAGGGGAATCCTACAGTATTTGTCCTTCTGTGTCTGGCTTGTTTCACTGAGCGTAGTGACTTTAAGATTTATTCACATTGCAGCACGTGTCATAATCTCCTGAGTTTTTAAGGCTGTGCAGTACCCCACTGTGTGTACACCACATGTAGTTTATCCATTCACCCGCTGGTGGACAGGTGAGTTATTTCCACCTTTTGCTGTTGTGATTAGTGCTGCCATGGATATGGGTGTACCCATTTCTATTCCAGTTCCTGCTTTCAACAATTTTGAACATATATCCTGAAGTGGCATTGATGGATCATACATCAACCCCATGTGTAAGGTTTTGAGGAACTCCTGTATGATTCTCCACCGTGGCTGAACCATTTTAGTCCTCTATATGGCAGAATAATATGGCAGTTTATGGATACACCCTATTTGTTTATCTGTTTAGCCTTTGAAGGACATTTCAATTGTTCTACCTTTGGGGCCATTGCGCATAGTGCTGCTGTGAATATTTGTGTGCCTTTTTTTGTTTGAACACCTGTTTTTTATGTTTTGGGGTCTATATCTAAGAGTGGAGTTGTTGAACCATAAGGTAACTGTACTTTTTATCTTTTTGAGGAAATGACAAACTGGAAACATGGGCTGCACCATTTTCCAATTTTTCAAGTAATGTTTAAAAGTTTCAATTTCTCTACATTTTTGCCAATATTTGTTGTTTCTAGTTTGCTTGACTATAGGGCTTCCAGTGTGCTTGGGAGGGTACGGCATTGTGGTATTCATTTACATTTCCATCACGGCTGATTTTTAACATCCTTTCATGTGCTTGTCGACTATTTGTCTTGTCTGGAGAAGGGTCTATTTTTTTTTTTTTTTTAATTATTCAGTTTTCCTTATTTAGTGGTGTTTTTCTTTTTCATTTTATTAGGTAGAATTATTAGGGTTTGGCTGCATATATAAATTACATTGCATGTAAATACATATATACAATATACTGTACTTTATTTTAAGCTTACATATAGAGAAGGGTCTATTTAAGTCCTTTTACCATGTTAAAAATTGGGTTTGCTTTGTCTTTTTATGAGTTTTAAAAGTTCTTGATATATTCTTGATAAAAATTTTTTCAAGTATATAATGTGCAAATATTTTCTTTGATTTTGTGTGCTGTCTTTTCAGTTTCTGGATAGCATCTTTGATGTACAAAAGTCTTTAATTTTGAGGAAAGGTGATTTATTTTTTTCTTTCCTAGCTTGTGTTTGCTATCAGATCTAAAGAAATTGCTAAATCCAAGGTCATGATGACTCATCCCCATTGTTTCTTTGAGAGTTTATACAGCTTCCCTCCCTGTCTGTGAGGTATTGGTTCCAGGACACCCTGTGGATACTAAATATCTGTCGGTGTTCAAATCCATTATATAAAACGGTGTAGTATTTGCAAATAATCTAAGCACATCTTCCTGTATATTTAAAATCATCTCTAGATCATTTATAATAAATAATACAATGTAAATGATATTTAAATAATTGTGAAGAAAATGTAATGTTATTTAAATAGTTTATGGCATGCCACAAGTTCAAGTTTTTCTTTATGGAAATTTCTCAAATTATTATTAATTTTTTGTCTGAAGGTGACTGATCCTACAAATGTGGAATCAGCAGATGAGGGCTGATTGTCACTTTGCCACTCTTTAAATTTAAGCTTTATATGTATCTTGAGTTAATTTTTGCATGTGGTATGAAGCAAGGATCCAATTTCATTTCTCTTGGAAATGAAAAAAAATTTCACTGGATAGACAATTGCCTGGCACCATTTGTTGAAAACACAATTTTCCCCCCTATTTAATGTTGCCCACTGTGGTAAAAAATCAGTCGGTGCATGTGTCTTTTCACATTAGAGTGTTGCTCTGGAGACATGCCCAGCAGTGGGATCTCAGACTTTTCTTGCTTCTGACCTAAGCAGGAGGAAGTCACTATGTGGAACCTACACTTCAGGAGAGGGGGCTTTAGCTCCACCTCCTTGATGGATGTCATGGATTGTTAGGAATTCTTCTGCATAGGAGTTTTCTATTCAATCCCATTTATTAAAATTAAAAAAAAAACCTATGTAATCATTTAACTTCACCATTGTGGACACCTGGATAGTTATTTAAATCTTTCGGTTATAATCCAGCACCACAGGTTTGGTTGCTCAGTTTATTCCGGCATTGGCTATTGAGACCTTTTTCATTGGCTCCTGTTTCCTTTGAGATCATTCCATATTTTTGTCCCCCTCCCCCACCCCCGTACTTCCTTACTTTCTGATACAAGATTCAAGATGATCCTGGCTCATATATTGACTGTCTCAGTCCTAGTATAAGCCATTTCTTCAAAGAGTCCTGATTCCTTTTTAGAGAATGATATTAAGAACTTACATATGGACGGAAAATGCTCTGACCTGACAATGCAAGGAACTGTGTGCATGTGTTCCCACCTTAGTGTATTGTTGTTGCTCAGGGACAACCCATCTGCCACAACCACATAGTGTTTTAAATTTAAGTTACTTAGAAGTGGCCAAAGCAAGAGGGACACTCTGACCCCCGCTCTATCTCCCTAAAAGCAGGAAATAAGCCTGTCATGTGAAAGGTTCAGAGGCACATATAAACATAACTTGTAACTTTTTAAATTTACAACCCCAAGCCCAAACTCTGTTCAGATTCTTCATTGAGTACCCAAAAGCTACATTTCTTTGGGCTGTGAATTCCTAATAAATTTATAGTTTTCTAGATGTATAAAATCTGCCTGTTTTCACTACCTCTTACTTCCCATTTCTATGAGACTTTTGTGTGTAGGAATTAAAATTTCTTTTTCTCCTGTGGCGCTGTCTTGCGTTAGTTTTATTAGTAGTCCAGCCACAAGAAGTCAAGAGGGAGAGAGAGTGAAATTTCCCCCTTCCCAATAGTATACACTCCTAATTACAAAGATTTATATGTGGAAATGTCTGTATTCATATGAAGCAGAAAACGGTATTATACTGATGCCTCCAGCTTGATCCATTATCATATGGACAGTGTACACCTCCCCCCCCCCACTTATCTGTAACTCCCAGTCAGGCAGTAGTATCCTGGTTCCCACCAGCTTCCACCCATCCAGTTCATTTCTCATTCTGCTCCAGATGAGTGGTTTCAGCGTTCTTAGCTCCTACCTGTGTGGGATGGATCTTACAGAGCCCACTGTTTACGTGCAGTACGTTTTCCCTGTAGTCTACACGTTCTGTTCATTCCCGCAGTTACTGAGGCTGGCCCCTTCTCCACCAGCAGCAGTGTTTTCATACATTTCTAACACAGATCCTGTGTTACATCCTGCATTCCATCCTGTGACACTACCGCTTACTGGATCACTTAACTGACTTGTTGGGTCATAAAAACCTATGGGTTTAGACAAATGCATAATGGCAAATGTCCACCATGAAGTATCATATGGAACATTTCAAAACTCCCGCATGACCTGTTTACCATATCTTATTTTTCCCTTTCCCCAAATTTCACATAAATTGGGTCACATAGTGCATATGTAGCCTCTCCAGACTGATTATTTCTCTTTTTGAAGGAAAATCAACATGGAGTTGGTATTGATAAGAGAGCTCTGTCAAATGGAGCCAGGAGCCCATTCAGAAATTGTGACCTATTGTATCATATCTCAGCCTGAAATCAAATCCTGTTTTGACCTGATAAAGTCATCCAGAACATCTGCCAGAAACCTATCTACTTGTACTCTTGGCCTCAAATAATTTAGGACGTACTGATCACTTGAGTTTCTAAGCCATTATGCATAGACCTCCTGTGCATTACTTGATGTTCGTTTTTGTTTGAAAAGTTTTTCAAAGCAGTTGTCTAAACTCAAGAGATGATTTTTTTGGATTCTAAGCTGAGACTGTTTGGCTTTGGAAGAAACTGCCAGACTGTCTTCCAAAGTTGGCCACATCTGTCTTCCACTAGAATCTTGAATATATTTTTGTATGGTTATTTTCTATCTGTATACCTTTTTTAGCCAGATGTTTGTTTCTGTCTGTACCCACTTTTAATGGGGTTGTTTGTTCTAGATTTTATTGGTATAATTTGAGTACAAATCCTTTATCAGAAATGCATTTTGCAAATACTTTCTCCTAGTTTGTGGTTTCTCTTTTGCCTTTATGAATAAGACCTTTCACAGAGTAGATGTCTATATTTCTATAAAGTCCACATTATTAATTTTGTGTTGATCTGTAGATAGGCATTTGTTGTTGTGAGTTAAAACTCATCACCAGTCCCAAGGTCTTACAGATTTTCTCCCTTTTCCTTTTAAGACTTTTATAGTTTTGCCATTTAAATTTGTCTATGGGCAATCATGAGTGAATTTTGCTATCAGTTGTAGTTTGTGTCTATGTTCTCTTCATTCTATATGTTTTTTAAATTAATTGCTCCTTAACCAGTTTTTGAGACAACATAGTGAGCTATTTGGCTGTGTTTCAGTTTGGATTTCCAAAGGCACTACATAGAGCAGAACTGCATTCAGGATGAGGTCTCTGGGCTTTGTGAGCTCAGCATTCCCTGAACTTTTCTGATGGTCCACAGCGGGGCGCCAAATCCACCTCTGACCCACAGGGCACAGGTGCATTCTGCCCATGGACTTGGCCCCTTGCACAGCCGGCAGGGGCTTGGTCTCTTCAGGACTGTCAGGGCTTCATCTTTTAGACAGTGGGGCTGTATCCATGCTGTCATGGAATGAGTTTTCTTGGGCATTACTGTGAAAAGGCACAATAAGAGGAAAAAAAGACAAAGTGGGGAGAAGCTTCCTGTGTGCAGCTGACTGCTCAGGGGAGTTGTGTCTTCAGAGGAACCTCAGAAAGAGGTTGATGTGGAGAACTGTAGGGTTTTAGTTGGTTTTGTGTGAAATGGAGATGGTGACCAGTGATGTTCTTTGGTGCTTGGTGTCCCATTTTCCTGGCAATGTTTATTGAGGGGAGTGTCCCTCCCTCTTTTTATGTCCTTGCCCCCATTTTGATAAATTAACTGACCACAGCCACACGGGTTTATTTCTGGGCTGTTTATGCTGTTACCCTCATCCGTGTGTCTGTGTTTGTGCCAGTTCCTCACTGTTGTGGTTACTACAGCTCCGTGATACAGTTTGATGCTAGGGAGGGAGATGCCTCCAGTTGTGTCCTCCTTTCTCAGAACTTCTCTGGCAGCTCAGGGTCCTTAGTTGTTCTATATTAATAGTAGGAGTGTTATTTCTATTTCAATGAAACATATCATTGAACATTATATTGATGTTGCAGTGAATTTGTTGATAGTTTTGGGTAGAATCAATAATTTAACACTAGTAATTCTTCCAATCCATGAGTACAGAATATTTTTCTGTTTATTTGTGTCTTCTTTAACTTCTTACTCAATGGTTTACAGTTTTTTGAGTATAGGTCTTTCACATCCTTGGTTAAATTTGTTCCTACTTATTTTCTTCTTTTTGGTACAGTTATAAATGTGACTGTTTCCTTAAATTTTCCTTCTGATGGGTTATTATTAGTGTATAGAAATGCAACTGATTTTTGTACATTGATTTCAAATTGAACTTTACTGAATTTATTTATTTTAACAACTGTTTGTTATGTGTTGTGGAAAATTGAAATTTTAAAATCTCACTGTTTCTCCTGCATCCCAGGTCGTGCACAGGATCCAAGACTCGGTGGCTCCTGGTGTACTCATCCCACAGTGCCTCTTAATAACAAGTGGATTCCTACAAGGGTGATCAGCATCACAACTCTGGTAAGTCTTGGCTTCTATAGCAAGGTTTGATGTCTGTCTTATCAGCTTCTCTGCTGTGGTATTGATATGGTTGTTCTGAAAAGTAATGGACTTTCCAGTAATGTCTATGATGGTAAAAACTACTCACAGTTGCCACTTTATACAAAATACTGTAGGGTGTTTTACCCCAAACAGGGGTAGTCTCCTGAGGAGCCGTCATATAACCACCAGTGAAGAAGCTGTGTGGCGTCCGCATCACTGTGTGACCCGCCAGCCCCTTCACCTGTCACCACTTGGTCCAGCTGCTTGTTCTCTTTTTCTGGGTTTGTTACTGAGACTCTCACTTTGACAACCTTGATGGATGTGAAGCACACACGGTGACCATGTGATCAGGGAGAACTTTTCTCTTCGGCCCTTTTCACTAGGGATCTTTTCAGTGTTTATGAATAGTGTAAATTGTATCAGTTCTACATTCCTACATGATTTTCATTGTGATTAAAAATACATAAGACACTTTTAACTGAAATCATTTCAAGCACACATTTCTGTGGTATTAACTACCTTTACATAATTGTACAAACAAGTTCAAGGACTTGGGTGCCTGCTTTGAGCCTGGGAGGTGCCCAGGAAATTGAGTAAGTCCCTGAAGTGGCCCAAGACATCACCCGAAATGCCATCTTCCTCTAATACCAAAAGAAAGGAAGGTTATGTTCATTATATAGATTTAAATCTTAGCCTTCTCTATTGATAAGTTTTCTGAGATTTAGTCTTTCTTTTATTCCTCGTACAGAAAGGGAGATTACTTTTCAAATGGAGATTTCCCTTATAAATGTAAATTTGCCTCACAAAAGGCAGTCTTGATTTGGGTTTCATAGAGTCTCACGTGTCTTATTTTTAAAGAAGTCTGCCCATTGTAATCTTCATGCCAAAGAGATATAATTTAGGGTGTCATTTGCCCTCTTTTCATGGGTGTACCCCAACTTGATTATGTATTCATTCACAGAAAGACATCCTCATATTTTAAAATTTTTAACCATTATGAGTAGAGTTGCTATGAATAATTGCATGCTAGTTTTTGTTTGGACACTTTATCAAAGCAATTATCTAAATACTAGAGGTGCAATGTTGGATTCTCAGGCGAGCATTGACTAGCTTTGGAAAAAACTGCCAAACTGTCTGTCAAAGTAGCCACAGAATTATTCCACTTGCAGTGAGGGAGAGTTCCTGTTTTTCTTCTTCTTCCATCAACCACAAGTAATGTCATTTTTTTAGAGTTTCGTGGTTCTCATAAGTGTGCAGTGTTATATCATCGTTGTTTTAATTTGCAATTTCCTGCTGGTGTATGATTTTTGAGAACATTTTTATATGCTTATTTACTATCTGTGTATTTTCTTTGAAGAGGTGTTTGTTAAGATCTTTACCTGTTTTTACTGGGGTTGTTTGTTGTAAAGTTCTTGGTGTAATTTGAGTCCAAATCCTCAATCAGTTATGTGTTTTGTAAATTTATGTTTCTCAGTATGTGTCTTGTCTTTAGGTTTTCTGGATAAGGTCATAAACAGAGTTTAAATTTTTAATTTTTTAAATTCCATGATTTAAATTTTACTTCTGTGGATAGACTTGGGGATTTTTGTAAAAGTTCATCACCTAGACAAGGTTATGTTGATTTCCTTACAGGTTTCCTTTTAGGATAATCCCAGATGTGTATTTTATAATTGTCTATGAACAATTTAGAGTACGTCTTGGTGTGAGTGGTAAAAACTGAGTGGTTGTGGCCTGCAGTTCCCAGCTGGGCAGCGGGTGGCACCACACCTGTTCTCTGACCCTCAAGGTGCACGTGTCTCACTGGGGGGTTTGGCTCCTGTGGGAACTTGGCTCCTTGCGGTGCTGGTGGAGGCTGGATCTCCTCAGGACCCACCGTGGCTTCAGCTTCAGGACAACACTCGACCAGCCAAGTCCACCCAGACAGGAGCCAGACGTCTCCAAGAATCACCAGGAGGCATCACTGTGGGAGTAAAAAGTGAGGGAAAAGTGGGGAGAGGCTTCCTGTGTGTGATTACAACTAAGGAGGTCCATTTTCAGAGGATCCAGCAGGGGCTTGATATGGAAAATTTTCAAATTTACTTGATTTTCTGTTAGGTGTTGATAGTGTCTGGTGTCATTGTTTGGGGGTATGGTGTCCCAAGTTCTTGGCACCGTTTATTGAGGGGACTGTCCTTTTCCCAATTAGTGTTCTTGGCTCTTTTGCCATGAATTAATGGCACCCTAAAGATGGGTTTATTCCTGTGCTCCCTATTCTGTTCCTTTGGTCCATGTGCATGTTTTTGTGCCAATATCTTACTGTATCTCTGCTGGTGACTGTAGCTTCCTAATGTCGTGTGAAGCCAGGGAGGGAGATGCCTCCAACTGTGTTCTCCCTTCTTGAGGTTTCTCAGGCTACTCCAGGTTCTTTTTCGTTCTATACAAATGGTAGGATTTCTTGTTATCTGTTTCTGTGAAAAAAATGCCATTTAGTAGATTTTGGTAGAGTTTGCAATTAATGTGTACACTGCTTAGGCTTCGTGAATGTTATAGTAATGTTCTTCTAGTGCACATGCAGAAGTTTGATTTCGTGTGCATCCTCTTCAATTTCTTTATCAGTGTTTTCTAACTTTCCCTGTGTAGGCGTTTCACATCCTTGCGTAATTTTATTCCTAGGTATTTTTTTATTTTATTTTTGGTACAATTGTTAAATGGAATTGCTTTATTAATTTCTCTTTCTGAAACTTCTTTATTAGTGTATAGAAAGTCAATTGATTTTTGTATATTGATATTATATCATGTAGCTTTACTAAAGTTAGTTATTACTTCTTAACATTTTTTTGGTATGTTGATTTGGAAAAGTAGAATTCAAAATTGCCACTTTTTTTTTTTTTATCACATCGAAGTCCTTCACAACAACCAAGACATAGTGGCTTATGACATTATCTTATGGTGTCTCTTAATAATATGTAGATTCCTGCAAGGGTGATCAGTTTAACTTTTGGATCAACTGGAACTGGAGAAGGCTTGGGCTCTGTAGTGAAGTTTGATGTTTTCTCTGTTTTCCTGTAATGATTTTAACATGGTTGATTTAAAAAAATTATTTACTTTTAAATAATTTTTTACATACAATAATTTTAAACATACAGAAAATGTGCAGTAGCAGTGCAGTGTACTCTTCATCTGTAAGCTCAGGTTTCTCACTCATCACTAATGTAGCACATATGCCACTTTTCATGACAATCTCTAGTGTGTTTTTACCTTGAGTAGAGACACTCTCTCTGTGTCACCACATATCACCCAAATGAGGATTCATTATGGTTTTCACTTCATAATGCAGTCCACAGGCTCAGTTCCACTGTCAGCACCTGCTCCAACTGTATGGCAATGGGTTTTCCCAATCTGATCCAGTGGTTTTTTGTTTCCTGGAACTGTTCTTGAGACTTTCCTTATTTTCCCAACTTTGATTGAATCAAAGGGCACAAGATGCGTGAAATCTGGGTGGCCTTTTCTGTATGGCTTCTTCTTCTTAGGATGTTTTCATTGTTCATCCATGTTGTGACAAATATCAGTACTTCATGGTTTTCATTGTGATTAAATTTATTCCATATAACATTTACCATTTAAACTGGTTTAAGTATATAGTTTCATTACATTTATGTCATGTAGTTTTTGGATATTAACTACACTTACATTGTGGTAGAAATATTCTCAGCATTCATCTCCACTACTTTTTCATTTCCCCAAGTGAAACTGTATCCATTAGGCAGGAACGCCTAACCCCCTGGCAAGTACATTGTACGTTTTGTTATTGAATTAGACTTATACGGATACGTTATCTTAGAATCATAGAATACTTGTCGTTTTTTGGTTTGATTTGGTTTGTTTCCCTTGAATGACTGCAAGGTTCATCCACGTTGTATCATGTGTCAGAAGTACCTTCACTTTAAAGGCTGAACCCTATTTAAATGTGTATATACTACATTCTGTGCATGGAATCATCCATTTGTGGACACTTGGGTTGCTTATGTCTTTTGGCCAGTGTGAATAGGGCTGGTATGAACATGGCTGTAGAAATGTGTTTTTCCGTCTCCGCTTTCTAACCTTTTGGGTTTATACCCTGAAGTTGAATCAACAGGTGATACATTAACTCTATGTTTAAATTTTTGAGGAACCACCATACTGTTTTCTACAGTGGCTGCACCATTTTACTGTATTTCTTTCAATGGCAGAATTATATCAGTTTATTGATGCACTGTAGTTTGCATATCCTTTCATCCATTGATGGACGTTTGAATAGTTTCTACCTTTGAGCTGTTTCAAACCATGCTGCCATGATTATTAGTGTAGTGTAGCATTTTTTGTTTGGACACCTGTGTTAAATTTTTTGCCATATATGTATATATATGAGGGAAGTTGCTGAACCGAATGATAGTTGTTGGGGGAAAGCTGTGACTCAGTTATGGTCATCAAGACCTTAGCAGACCCAAGTAACCTGTAGCTCAGTTTAAATTGAATACTATTTACCAACATCATCGACCATCATAATGTGTTATTCAGTCAGTGGTCACAGGACATTCAGTAATTACACATCCATGTGCAAATCAGTAAATAGCTTGCTTTATTACCCCTCTACTTACTGCTTAATCTCATACTTTGTCTGTCCTTATCACCTTGCCAACCCCCCCAAACAAGTCAAAGGATGTAACTATGTAAGATTCAACTGACTCATCTAACAAAGATACTGCCCTTACTTCACCCAACCAGTTACTATAACTACAAAGTGGCTTTTTAACTGTATCCATCAACTGCTTAGATATGTAAGGCCTATATTGATAGGCATACCCCTAGATCTGCTATTTACTTTGAACAAAATTAAAAATACAGTACATGGTAACAGTCTGCAAAAGAAACATTGTATGTTTTAATAGTAATTTTAACACAATGTGGACTACTATACCAAATACCAAGGTATCAGTTAAATACATAAATCTCGTATGTTGAAAATCCTACTCAACCTGTTGTTGTAGCTTTAATAATTAAAGCAAGGCAGTGAAAATGCCTGGACGAGTTTACTAACTCCATAAACACATAGATTTCATTTGAGCCTTTCTAATAACTTGTAATAAAATTACACATGCAAGTTTCTGTATTCCCATGAGAATGCCCTCTAAATATTTTAAAAGGGTAAAATGAGCAGGTATCAAGCACCCTAGATGTAGCTTTCAATGCCTCGCTGAACCATGCCCCTATGGGAAATGACTGATAAAAATTAAGCCATAAATGAAAGTTTGACTAGGTTATCATAACTAATTAGGGTTGGTAAATTTTCATGCCAGGTACCACTGTCATAACATGAACCTCAAATGATAGAAAGTCAGTGTGACGTGTGCTAAAGAGTATTGCAAAATGAAGTTAAGTCCAAGCTACGGTGTGCAAAGCCATAACTAAAGTGAAAATAAGCTACTAAAATGACTTTAACATTCCTTATTACAGGTCAGTAAAGATTCAAAGTAGTGTCCATGTATTAGTTTGGGTGTAGATACCCAACTATTCTTATGTTTAAATCAAAATAAAATAATTATAATTATTTTACACATTTAAGTAGAATTCAGCCTTTAAAACTAAGGTAACTCTGACACATGCTACAATGTGGATGAGCCCTGAAGTCACTCAAGGGAAACAAACCAAATCAAAATTATTGGCCAGATGAATACTTGCATAATACAAAAAACAAAAAGGATTCGTGGTGCTTCCTATGGTGTTTATAATCCACAAAACCTGATAAACCTCACCACTCTCATGAACACAGTCTGTATGTCTATGTACCAGCATCTTCAGCAACCCCCCAAAGGAGCAACAGTGATCATAATGATCAGATATAAGAACATTAGTTCTAGGTGTAACCTATGGGGTGGGAAGATAAGGGTTTCATTTTCTACCTTGAGTACAAAATAATATATACAAAATTGTGATGAAATACCAAGGGAGAACTTAGTTGTAAATTAAGAGTGCCCAATACAGTCAGGCCAGAAAGCAGGCACACTCAGCCCGTCACCCTCCTCAAATAGCGATAAATTTTCATAACCCATTAACAAGTAGTAGACATTAAAAAGGAGAAGAGTTCTTACAAGGTGGGCACACTGGAGAGTGTGCTTGGTTACATCAAAGTGTAGTTTTAAAAAAAGCACCTGATTTACACCCAGTCGATTCCATACTTCATGAAAAATTTGAACTAAAACTAGCTGAGGCTTCCTACCAAATTTAACTGTCATGAGTTAATTAAAGATTCATTTAACATCTAAAGTATAGAAGATAGACATTTAAATCTGGTAGCATAAAGTACCATTAGGGAATGATGAAATAAGTTAAGTACCTTGAACCCAGATGAGGTACTTAGAAACAGTTTAGTGGAACAGACTCATCTATATGTAAAATGGAAGATCCATGAGTAGAGGTAGTAAACCTAACAAGGCTGCTGGCAGCAGGTTGTTCAGAAAAGACTTTTAGTTCAGTTTTAATTATTAATTAAGAATATAACTTCTAATATAATTTTTAGTGTTTTTAAAAAGGGACAGGTTTTTAGTTACAGAATAAAAACTCTAGAGAACCAACATAAAAAATGTTGCAGTTGGCTTAAAAACAGCCACCCATTAAGAAAGTATTCAAGGTTGGGGAAGGTATAGCTCAGTGGTAGTGTGTGCAAGGCATGCACAAGGTCCTGGGTTAAATCCCCAGGACCTCCATTAAAGAAACAAATGAACCTATTTGCCACCCCCCTCTAAAAATGGCAAGTATTCAAGGTCAAGAACACATTCATCACAATTCCAATATAAAAAAAACCCCTCATAATTTAATACTGGACTAATCTATTAACTAGTAGAAGCAATACTCTTCATATAGGCAGCAGGAAATACTTCTCCTTGCATACACTTACATCAGAGTGAATAAGTTACTGATAGTTTACTGTAAAATAAACCCTAATCAATATTTAATTATTTATAAAAACAATTCTTAATCTAACACAGGTATGAATTTCTAGGAAAGATTAAAAAAAAAAAAAGTAAAAGGAACGTGGCGATCACAAGTCCTGCCTGTTTACCAACAAGATTTCCTCTAGCACTTCTGGCCTTAGAGGCACTGCCTGATCATGGACATGTTTAATGGCCGTGGTTCCCAGACCCTGCCAAAGTAGCATGATCATTTGTTTTGCACATAAGGAGTTGGGAGGATGGCCCCACAAGGTTTTAGTATCTCTTTTCATCAGTGAAATTGACCTTCCCAATAAGAGATGGGAGCCATATAAAATGAGAAGATGCTATGGTGCTTTAGGCATTTAACCTATAAAGTAAATAAGTGAATATTAAAGGATAACATAGCTTTTAATGGCTTAAAATATTTGGTTGTGGTGGCCCCGGTGAATAAAACAAACTCCAAACTGCAAGTGATTAACATTTAGACCAGCTATTCAAAATGCTGTGGCATGTATTGATCTAATACATTGATTAACAGAACGCGGTGCTCTAGGGATAACTGTTCAATCCAAATTTAGAGTTCATTTCAACAATAGGGTTTATAGCCTCAGAACTGGATCAGAATATCCCAATGTTGCAACAGCTGTAAATGGTTTATTCAATGATTAAAGTTCTGTGAGATGTGAGTTCAGACTGGAGTAATCTTGATTCGTTTCTATCTTTTATACATTTGTCCCAGTATGAGAGGACAGGAGAGTTAAGGGCCGCTTTACAAAAGCACCTTCAAATTAATTGGTGATACAATACAATTTAAATAATTTTCAGATACTCTACAGTAGAACATGGTTTGTTAGGGTAGCAGATCTCAGCAATTGCATCAAACCAAAACCTTTATTTCCTGAAGCCTAAGTCCTCTTCCTAAGAATAGGTTTATAATCTGCATTCCTTTACTAATGATTACAGTTTTAATCGATGTTTCACTTCTCATATTATTTGAAGGAAGTCCTAGGTTCTGGAAATTTGGAGAGGCCCAAACATATATAGTGTTAAAGTATATATAATACATCAATTTACACATATATATTATATTATATATAGTGTTAAATTATATATAATACACCAGTGTACATTATATACATATAGTTGCACCAATGCTGGCCTTAACCATGGCTTCCACATTAGGAGCTCCTCTTCTCATTCCTTACCCACTGTCTGCTCATGTGAACCTACGCATACTTCTCATACTGGCTGTATGAAGCCTAGACATGTATTCCACTCCCTGATCTGCATTACCTTCATATTAAAAACACACACTCACCGGAGCTCTGTGGGCAGCAGCACAGACAATCTCATGTGAAGTAAACTAGCAGTTATTGGTTTATCATTCCTACTGATAAATAGATCATTTATACTCTCAGTTATTACACAAGAATATCTGATTAATTTCCCCCTCCCAACTCCTAGTCAGATTTTTATTTACCTCTACTGTAGCAGAAATCAACGGAGCTCCACTGGACTTAACAGAAGGAGACTCCAAAGTTGTATCCAGCTTCAATGTAGAGTATGTAGCAGGTCTATTTTCTCTGGCCTTCATAGCAGGTTAGGTCTATATCATGATAATAAATATTTTCATAATCTACTTTTAGGAGCATTTCAAATCCCTAGATAATAGAATTATATACAGACAAATTACATACAGCCAATGTTATCATTCAAACAATCCTCCTAACAGTCTCCTTCCTTGGACTTTGAATATCCTATCCAAAATTTTGAGATGATCAACTTATACATCTCCTATGAAAAAAAATTTAACACTAACAGTAGCCCTGTGTATGTTTCACTACCCATCAGTGCATTGGGCATCCCACCGAAAACATTGGTAAGTTTGACAAAAGAGTTATCTGAAAAGTAAATAAAAGAGGTCTAAGAACTCTTATTCCTAGAATCACAGGAATTGATCGTTCCCTTAAGAACTTAAAAGTGTTCATGCTGCCACATTATACCACATTCTGTGGTGATGGATGGTCCCCCAAGTGAGCTATCAGTGTTGTTTGATATCCTTACTATGCTAATAAACCCTATTTTTTACTATCATTCTACTGACCATTCCATGATTTTATTAGCAAGCTGACATTGTACAAGTATTTCCATTCTAATAAGAAAGTTGAATGCACAAGTTATAGAAGCACCCAACAACTGTTCTCTAACACAACACACCACATCCATACTATTTATGTGGGATTTTACTTTTAATCTAATATCCTCCAGCCATGGACAAGTACAAAATTTTTTTATCCAACAGGATCCACCATTTAAACAAAAGCCCTAGTCACACAGTTGGACTTGTCACATTTCTTTTCTGAGTGGCTGAAGCTACACAGGGCATCCCCCACACAGCAGGGCCAATGCAATTAACGTGATGAATGTGCACCCCCAAGTGTTACAGCAAATCTCGACACCCGTCCCCCGAAGCATACTGTTATTCACAGGTGTGTTATGAATGATCGTCAGCAGCCGAGGCAGACTAACAAAACTCCACTACCACATTTATAGCCTGCTTGTCAGTTGTCCATAGAGGATGGATGACAGCTATTATAGTGTGTAATCCAACCATGACGACCCTGAATGTACTAACTTATATCATTCCACACTGTCGTCTTGCTATTCATGCTCTGCTCATGGACCACAACTCTGTCGTTATCACACAAGTGGAATAAAACACTTCCAATGACGATCCTCATCCCCAGCGTCATGTTTTATTAGGAGGCCTCCCACCAGGATCAGGGTTTTTCCTCAAATGAGTAATCATTTGAGATATAACAGAAACCAGTAACAGCAACCTACCAGCACTAACAGTCCTCACAGCACTGTTCAACATATATTTGTACATCTGGCTAAAATTCTGCATTTCACTTCTTCTACTTTTATGAATAAATTAAAAAAATGAGATTTTAAGCATAGACAACAACCATCTGATGGTTACTAATCCTAATAGTCACACTATTACTGCCCTTAACGCCCATTCTATCAGTGCTGGAGGAGGAATTTAGGTTAACATACACGAAGGGCTTTCAAATGTTCAAGGAGGTACAATTTAATTTCTGAAAATATAGATTGCAAGAGATTGTACTACATCAGTTGAATGCAAATCAAACATGTTAATTAAGGTAAATACTTAGTAGATTGGTGGGCTTCCACCATAGCACATTTTAGTTAACAGGAAATCTTCTAGTAAATTGGCTTCTAGTTATTTCTCCAGTCATCTAGAAAACATTTGCAGGAGAAGCCCTAGCAAAATTGAAGCTGCTTTTTTTTTTTTTTTTTTTAGAATTTGCATTTCAGTATGTTGATTCACCACAGAGCTTGACCCAAAAGGGGCCAAACAGTTTAAGGCTTGGTCAACTACTTCCACCTAAGTTCACAAACCAACTTGTTGACAACTTTCAACAAGTCACAAAGATTGGCATTTTATATCACCATATTATTGTTTGAACTGGAATAGTAGGCACTGCTGTAAAGTCATTAATCCCTGCTGAGACAGAGAGACCTGGAGCGCTCCTCAGAGATGACCAAATCTATGATGTTGTCATAACAGCGTATGCATGTGTAGTACGCATATCCGGTGCATGTGATTTTTAGTTATACCGAGGACAATTGGGGGACCCAGAAACTGACTTGTCCCACTGATAATTGGGTCATTCAATACAGCATTGCTCTGACTGAATGATAGCAGCTTCTCACAATTTCTCCCATCATTCTTACACCTGCTCATATCATAAAAAGTAGAAGCGGGTGCCCGCACTTGTTGAACCGTGCATACGTCCACCTCTAGCTGGCAATCTGGCCACGTAGGAGCCTCTGCCAACCTAGCCATGTCCTCCATGTATTTAGGAGGTGTCTCTTTCATTCTTGGTGATTTAAATTTTTTTTAAACTACAATCAGTAATATAAAACCATCGGCCATATCCCAATGTATGTAGTTTGAGTTAATTGTATATGTGGTTTATTCCCCTGCATGTGGATAGCCAGTTACCCAGCATCATTTGTGGAAGAGTAGTTAAAAAAAAAAAACCCTAAATATTCACGCTTGTGAAAAATGTATTGATCCTAAGTGAATGGGATTATGTTCGGGCTTCTTATGTACTGCCATTTATCTATATTTATATTTTTATGGCAATATCATATTTTTTATATTGCTTTGTATTGACATGAAATTTGAAAATATGAAGCTCTATCTTTGGTTTTCCCTTTTCAAGTTTGTTTTGTCTTTTTGGGGTTCCTAAAGTTATATACGAATGTTAAAATCAACTTCTGTGTTTATTCCAAAATTGTCATAGAAATTACCTTGTCTCCCTAGATCGCTTTGGGCACTCACACCATATTTAGTTTTGTTACCAACATGGGATGTCTTCTTCTTTTTTTTTTTAAAGGTTGTATTTCATTTCTTTTAGTGGTGTCTTTTCCATTTTAATTTACTAGTCTTGTACCTTGATTAAATTGACTCAACTATTTTAGTAATATTGACATCATGTAAAATACAATTCTCTTAAATTCTTGAGATCATTCATTGTTAATGTGTACATGTAGACAAATTTTGATTCACTGATACTTTGTATCATCTACTTGCTGAAGTATTTGAGTTGCTCACAGTTTAAAAATTGAGCTAGTCAATGAATTGCTCATGCTTTCAAGATGTATCTGTAAAATGATGTCAACTGTGTTTGTGAATAGATGTCCTTTTATATGTAACAATTTTATGTTTATTCTCTTTCATCCCGGATTGGCCTGGAATTTCCTGTACCATAGTGAATAACAGAGGTGAAAGGAACTCTCTGGGCCTAGTTCCAGATGATTGACATTCACCGTGTGTTTTTTTATACTGCTTTGTATCACACTGAATAATGTGTTCCTAGTCCTATTTTCACGAGTGTTTATGCCATGAAGTAGGAGTGGAATTTGTTTAAAGCTTGTGGTGAATCAAGTGGATGGGATGACGTGATTTTTCTGTATTTTACAATTGTTGTTGATCATATTGCTTACCTTTACGTAATAATTTATGACATTGCTTGGTTTACAGTGTTAAAACTGGATTATCTGCTTTGGAGACATTTGCAGGAGGTGGATACTCATTTCTATTGTGCTGTTAATTTCGGGTAAGTAGTAATATACAGGGAAGTGGAGGATTCTATTGCATAGGCTAGTTGATGGGTTTTTGTTAAGTCTTTGTGGGATTTGACCATCAGGAGAGTGCTAGGTTGTTACAAGAAAATAGGATTAAGGATTAGGATTAGGGTCAAAATCAGGGGTAGGATATGGGAATGGGTTAGGGTTAGGGTCAGTGTGAGGGTACCGGTGAGAGTTAGGAAAAGGGTTAGGGTGCAGATTAGGGTAGGAAATAGGGCTAGAGTACAGGTTAGGATAGGAGTTTGGGAACAGGTTAAGTTCAGGGTATGGGTAAGGTAAGGGTTACGGTACAAGTAAGGTCATGCATTAGGGAACAACATAAGGTGAGGGTTAGGGCTAGAACCAGAGCAAGGATTAGGGTTAGACTCAGGGTTTAGGGTTAGAGGATTAGGGTTAGACTAAAGGACAGAGTTAGACTCAGGGTTAGGGGTTAGGTTTAGACTCAGGGATAGGGGTTAGGGTATAGAGTCAGGGTTAGAGTGA